>NW_007577749.1:1515308-1593662 GCF_000690725.1 Stegastes partitus | reverse complement strand
AAAAAAAAAGTAATTTACTGTCAAAGCTGACATCAAAGTTCTTTAGCTGTCACTGACACACAAGTTAGCAAACCTCGGATAACTTAAACTAACAGCCCAGTCTTACGGCAATTCATGAAATAGTCACAAAACTTCATCTAGCCCAATTTCTTTGTGTCCTCCACTACGAATTTCAAACCAATACATTTCAATTGGACTTATCTTTCGTGCCTGTGCCATGTTTTTTCCCCCCCCTATCAGACAGTGCATATGCTGAGATGTTTATGTCATTCTTTTCTTCCGACAGACAGGCATGAACCAACTTTACTGTTATGGCCCGTCCACACTAATAACTATAGAGATCCCTATGAAGATGTATGCACCCACACTGACCAACGTCGACATTCTGTAAACACCGGCGCTGAACAGCTACCATGTGCTTCAGCTGCATATAAGCTCCATATTCATTCAAATAGAAAAGGCAAAATATATCCAGGCAGAGAGAAGCTGTTCTGAAAGTGATCCCAACGATGTCGTTAATAGCTATTATCGTTTATTTGTGATAAACTATATGTGCTTTTACTCTGTTTGGGCTACGTGCTCGTCGTTACTTTCATTTCTCTGTAAACAAATACAGCTCTGAAAAGAAGGACACACAGCGACCGGAAGATCGCAGCGATGGTTAATCTGACTATTATATATTATTATATCTGACTCCATTGAGGTGGTGGGAGAGAGGAGGGCACTGGCCAAACTGTCTGCCATCATAGGAAACACCTCCCACCCTCTGCATCAGACTGTGAACTCCTTAGGCAGTGCATTCAGCGACAGACTGTTACACCCAAAGTGTAAGAAGGAATGTTTCTGCAGGTCCTTCATCCCAACAACAGTCAGATATTAAAACGCTGCACTACAAACTCCACTGGTACCTCTGTTACTGCTGCACTTTTTCTTTTTTCCACCAACAAACACTTTCCACTATGTGCTATAACCATTACTACCTCATCTTTGTGTATATAGTCTTCTTTTAAAAAAAAAACAAAACAAAACAAAACATCTTCTGTATATAATGTTATTTTTCCTCTTGCAATTTTTGCACTGTGTGTTTTTTTTTTTGTCTGTTTTTCTGTTTTCTGTTTCTGTTTCTTTCCTACAATTTGCACTGCGTGTTCCCAATTATTCTTGCACTGACTGTACACTTTTTTTGGAGCTGTTGTAATGGTGAACTTTCCCCACTGTGGGATCAATAAAGTTTATCTTTATCTTTATCTTATCTTTATTGTAGCTGAGAGGCCAGCGGTGGGGGACATAGATATATTTAATAAAGGCCTTCATTAAACACCTTTATTATACATATCTGTGGTGGGGAATGTATCTGTAGCTTTGTGAAGCATTTAGCCAGCTCGTCAAGGCTAACAGGGTTGGCTTAGCAACGAGCGCAAATTTCCCCCAAACACTTCCGGTGCAATAAAACACAAAAATTACCACAATACCATGTACTTTTTTACATTTATTTCATACTACGCGTATTATACTTTAACAGTAGCAGATTTGTCAGTATATCAATTCGTTTGTTTTAGTTTATTAGTACAAAAACACAAACCTAGTTGTAAACCCCAAGAAAAACAACATATTTCATGGCGTGTCCAATCATGTTGTATTGTAACGCTACTGGAGGTTGTAGTTCTTTCTTCAAAATAGCTGTTTTTCCTAAATGGAGGTTGAAATATAAAACTTTAAGTGTATTTAGGGGTTTAAATTGATGAAGAACACGTTTGTTTGGACTGAATTTTCAAATGAAATTGATATATATAGGTGAAATAAAATTTTTACATTTTGTGATGCCCCCTGCTGGTGAAAACATCAAACCACAGCCTAAACGATAGAAATCAAGAGCTTTGTATAACAGTTGGTCCCATGATTCTAGCCCCTTTCATTGTCGAATTAGAAGCTTTAAAAGATGCACCAAAGTCAAAGTTCAAAGGTCAATATCTCTGAGCAAGAGCAACTTCTAATTTCCAGACTGACATAATTTTACTCCCCTGATCAGGTCCTTTCCAATGATGTAGCATGTTTAGTCCTATGACAAAGTAATACTTAATCTTTGGGATATTGTAAAGAGAAAGCTAGAGCAGCGCAACCTTGTTATAGGAATGCTATTGTTCATGCTTTAGAGTACTGACTTTGTCATCAAAAATAAAGGTGGACACAGGAAGTACTGAAAAATAAAAGATTTCACTGTGGGACCAGGATTTTCACTGTAGTGAAGCTATTCTGTTTTTTTTGTTTGTTTGTTTTAAATTTAACATAAGAGCAAATATCATGCTGCTCAACTTGATCTAATTTTGAATCATGTGACATTTAAGTGATAATGCACAGTGATGTGTTGTTTTTTCCCGACCATATTTTCCAATGCAAGACAGAGAGACAGTACTCAGGTATTGCATTACAGTTTATTGTTGTAGTCATCATTTGTTGCACTCTCTGCAGGGAGGTACAGCTTGAAGGTAATACAGATTGAAGGTACAAGCTACACTGTAGTACATGCATGATGCTGTCTGTCACACTGTGAGGTTTCCTCCCACTCCTCCCCTCCACTATGACCTGAACACGCTGTACTGGGAACGTTTCCCTCTCAGAGACACACTTTTACAGCGGTCTTGCTGTCATCGTCAAGGCAACACACACCTGATCTACAAACAAACCAGTAGAAACAAAGTATGTACAGTAACAGTAGATGACTGCTCAACGTATGAGAATGATAATAAAAGGCAACTTTTAAGGCAGAAATATGTCGGGAGGAAGATGAGGAATGTGATGAAGAACAAAATAAACATCCAGGCCACAGTGCAGGTATTAATTCCTGCCGGTGACACTCTGAATGACAAAGGGGAAAAAATAAAGGCAACATATTAAGACTTGCTTTATGTGTTAAAAAGCAGGACAGTATGTTATCATTTTTTGCTGCCTATACAGTGAACTGGGATTCATTATCTGTACATGAGGCATTTATTAAGAGTCATAATTACACAACACAAACACAAGTTGAAAAGTTAACGTAAAGAAAAGTGAAGGAGTTAATATAGGCTATATATTTATCAGTGTAAAGGTATTTTTTTTAATACACACATTTTTCATGTAAATTATTAAAAGGCAAGTCTGGGAAATCCTACACACGGTACTGTAGGTAATAATGTTTTTATTCCTGCTGTGCACACGAGTAAATAACAATTAAGCAATGTGCTTTAAAGGCCCTAAAACTAAATTTTCTCCACCACCCTCTAACTACAAGTAATCTGCTTCTGCAAGAACTCTTGTTAAACAGCATTGGTCACACGAGAGATGTTTTGCTTGTGCTCTTGGGAGATTTGCTCATAGAAGCACTGCATTGATTGTACACATGAACTCTTCACAACCTCTGGAAACAGTAATATCATCAAATCTGTCTAAGATTGGAACTCAGATGAGTTTATAACAGAAAACTGTTAGACCATGCACATTTACCAGTCAGGGTTGGTATAACTTAAGATAGTTACACTTTCTGGGGCAACCTAAAGAACAGTATGTCAGCCTTAGTGGTGTCAATTCTTACCATTACAAAAAAGAAAAAAAAACTTTTAAAAGTGCAATATTAAATCACTGGAGCAGCAAACTGCCGTCAGTCAAACCTGATCAAACACCCACACAGTTGTGATGAAGCAAATTAACTACGTTTATGAGCGTTAAACACATAAGAATTTTTCTTAATGACTTTGTGAAGAGAGGGTTTAATGAGTAGGGGTTGGCTAACTTTGCTGTAAGATCACTTCAAATGTCCATCGGGTGAAAAAACTTTTTCTTGGGTCACGAGTAAGAAGTTATCATTTGGCACTATCATTTGGTGATTTTTCTCTTTGTGTGCAGGAAAAACAAACATGGAGAGTGTTCCTCATGAAAAACATAAGCATGCTTTGATGAGTGGTGACAGTAGCAGAGAGGAGGGAAAGTCTCTCCGAGCATCATCAGCAGAAATCCAAATGAAAAAGAGCGAGTGGCATTTTATCGAACAATCATTTACTGTACACACATGTAAAAAACTAAATTATAACCCATACAAAACGTACAGTTTAATATTCTGTATTTTCACTCTCAGTTTACAACATGATCTCTCTTCTGCATTGTGCTTTGAGTTGAATGTGAGTTGGGGAGGACCACACTGCCAAGCTATCAGAGGGGAAAGAGGGAAGGGAGGTCGGTCCACTTTGACTTTCCACTTTTCTTTCCAGTCAAATGTCTGTGGCCAGAGGTTAAAGGATTTTCATTTATTCTTCGATGATATTGTAAAACAGCAAAAAGACTGGCAGATCTACAGTACGCTGTTGTCTGGAGGAGCTGTACACGATGATCAAGACACAGCAACAAAAACCACACTGTCCACCACCAGCCATTCTGACAGTTTTCTCTCTCAAGTATTCACAGACACTAAGACCAAACCCAGTGCTAAGTTTTTAGAATTGTGCCATTGTAGCTGGAAGCAGCCAGACAGAGAGATACAGAGTTTCAGATTTCGTTGATTGTTCGTTCGGACGGCCGGTAGTCCTCCCTTCCTTTCGGGGAGGACAGGTAGAAGGACTGCGTCTTGCGTTTTAAGCGAGCCCTCTTGGTGGCCAGTGACAGGCTGTGCTTGCTGGAGGCGATTATGTCGGAGATGAACCTCTTGCAGTCCACACACACTTCCATGGTGGCCCAGTCCTCTGTCAGCTCAGGGGGAAGCTCCAGCTCTTCGTGAGACTTTAGAGAGCCGTGCTTCGAAAACCTACATGGACAAGAAACAAGGAAGCTGAGCTTAAACGAGATCCTGATATTGTGTTTATATATTGACAGTTTACATTACTGTTGTAATTTCTATATTTGTGATCATGACCATGGGTTATGTAAAAGGTCTGTTCACTCAGACTGCAAAGACTCAAAATCCAATTGTCTTTCATTATGTGAAAGTTCAACAGTGACTGTGTTAAGAATACTTTGTGGTTTCAGGGAGTTACACATGCTGCAGGTGTGAAAGTATGACTTCATACATAACTAAAACGGAGTGGATGAAAGCCCACACCATTTCCTAATTTTCCTGTTGCTTATTTGACATAGAGATAGATGCGTCTTTGATAAATGGAAAATCAATGTATACAACAATTAGTTGATGACTTGCTAGTCTGGTAGTGCTATTTTTATCCACTAGATGTCAGTGGCTGACAGTCCAAAGAAACAAACTGGACTTATGTGGTCAAAGACCAGAGGCTGCACCCAAGCAGCAACCACAGAGACTGAGGCCTTTGCTTTGTGCTGTGTGTATGTTTCAGTGTTGCAGTTTATGAAGAGGGGCACATGCTGTGTGTGTGTGTGTGTGTGTGTGTGTGTGCGTGTGTGTGTGTGTGTGTGTGTGTGTGTTTAATACTGCAGCATTTGGGGGAAATTATATTTGATGTTTGCGCTTTTATTTAATATCTAAAGTTTCTTCATATTTAATGAAAATGAGAACAAACACACAGCCCTGACAGAGTGGATAATGTTGTTTGTTGCTCTTACTTGGACATGGTCTTCTGGATACTGTGGCGCTGTGGGCTACTGGAGGATTTATCTGATTTAGCAGCTGCTGCCCCTGCTGCTGCTGCTGCTGCTCCAGAAGCTTTAGCAGCTCCTCTAGATGCTGCTTTTGTCGCTCCTTTCAAAGTGGGGGGCGCAACGGCCCCTTCCACTGCTGACGGCCCCGGCCCTTCAGCCACAGAGAGTCCTTGTCCCACAGCAGCCATGGCAGTTATTCTCTCCCTGGGGAGAGTGTTAGTCGAGCCAATGGAGTAGATGGGCAAACTGGAATAAGGTTTGGAGGGAAGCCGCATCTGTTAGAGATGGAAGGCACAAATGTTACACTGAGGAACAATATTGAGGAAAATGATGTTATTATGACAACTTCTGCTCTTACATAATAAATAACTCACGAGCCATCATTGCTGGAGTTTTGGGTGCCATTTTAAATATAAGGATATCAAATCTTTGAGTAATCTGGAAACAGTAATGATGCTAAACAGGAAACATATCTTTGGACAGTATAGTGTCCTCAGGTTCAATTTGGTTGAGGCTTGACTCAGAGAAATTCCCTAGAAGTTATTGACCACGATTCACTACTGCAGTTTTCTTACTATATTTCTTGCCTCCAAAAAGTGTGGCTAGGTTCTTTGAATGCGACCACATCAGAACAAATATAAAGCCAGCTGACTGGAGGGTCTGTCTTCCACAACTTACCTTTTTGCAGCACTGGGAGCACACAGGCCTGCAAACAGAAGATTGAGAGATGAGTGAAAGCAGTTACTCTTCTTTAAATGCACAGTAGTATTTAATGCAAAAGATGACGGATGATCTTTAGAGATGTTTTACTTTTTGCAGAACTGGCAGATGTAGGACCAAGTGAAAAAGGAAAACCTTTTGGTTCGACAACAGAAGCAAAGCTGTAACAAAAACAAAAAGACATCAGAATAAAAATTAGCTGCAAACACAGGCAGGCATCAAAAATCCTCAGGAAAAATATATATTTGCTCTTTCCCTCATGGTGTAGTGAAGAAAGATTCAGCCTTACTTGTTCATAAACAGTGTTTTATACTGTCCATGATACAAGTGATGTGTGGAGAGAAGAAAACGTTACCTTTCCCTTCTTCATAGCGGTGTAGACGTCTTTGTACTGCTGGAACTTCTCCAGCTCGGCCTTCACCAGCACCTGTCTGATGTGCATCACCTCCTCCACCGTCAGAGAAAGACACTCCACAGGGAAACAGAACTCCTCCTGCCATAACAAACACACACGCACACATGCACACACACATACAGCAGTGAGTGACGGTGGCAGGTTCAACACACAGCGTCTCATTCAGTGCACAGACAGGCTCCCTTTGCACCTTTCAGAGCAGCGTGAGTGGGTCCAGGCCACATCATGTAACTGTCCTCATTGTTCAGTGAAGAAACCGGCAGATCAGAGAGAGCTCATGATGTGGAAACAATCGGAGCGAACACTTAAATCCTGCAGCCGTGCAGGGCGGCAGATTGCCTCGCAAACTGTTTCATGAATGCCTTGAAAAACAGCTGCGTTATTAACTCTTGTTTTTCAAATGTATTTTATATTTCTGTAACAATTTACATTCATGTGTACCACCTCACAATGTTGCTGATGTCTCATGAGGTACATGATCTTACATAGGCATGAAACAAATGCTGCCTAACAATGTTAAAGGAAACTCGCAGTACAGAAGAGACAAAACAATTAAAGTCAAATGGTCCAAAATTTTGTCTTATTTTTTTTTCAAAATATCCCTGAGCATGTGAAGAATTTGTTTTAAAGACATGCATTTAACACACAGTGAAGGGCCACTGAAAAGATGCAGCTGGGTGGAATATGGGAAATGTAGGTTTGTATTTTGGGTGCTTGCTGCTCTGCTATGAGGCTGATGTCAGACCCTTTCTCAGGCTGGTAAGACCACAACCATGAAAAAACTCAACACTACTTTAAAGTTTGTTACATAACATTTGATTTTTTTTTGTAAATGCATCCTGCCTGCTCTTCATATCTCACTTTTTGTATCAGGTGTGGGAGGTGGACACCAGAATGGAGATGCTGCTTTTCTGCCTTTCAGAAGGCTGCTCAGCTCACCACAGGCCATGCCTCCTCAGTTGAAGTGAGTTATGTTTGACACATTTAATAGCAGTTAAAGAACAGTGGTTGTGATGTTTCTGTGATGTTCTGAAGTGTTTTTAAAACAATTTTTGAATGACTGCAACCTATGGGCATCCCAAGATCATGAGCCAGGCTGAGGAATATGCCAAGAGCCAGACAGAGCAGCAGCAGGAGGCTCCCAGCTCCAAAGTGCTCAGCCCACAGGAAACGGTGATAGATTCCAAAAATTTTACAGGGCTTTTGGATGACTGCTCTGGGCACCTCCTTCAACATGTCCTCCCAGCGGCTCAGTGAAATGGCTGCTGGGGTAACAAAAGCAGTTCAGGAGGGGTCTCTGCTGCTTTGTCAGGTCACCTTCTCCCGCTCTATCAGAGACCACATGGTTCTGTGTATTCAGGAAAAGGTTGGACAGAGATACCCTGAAGATGTGCTGATTGAGAGACTCAACAGCTTTGCAGCAGACATGCTGAATGCTATTCCTGGATTTGCAAGAGAGGCCATGATGAGGTCTGGGGTAGGATCCAAGGTGACTGCTGTTTCCTACCTGAGCACAATAAGGATGGACCAAGGCTCTGTCTTAGTTAGATTTTTGCTTTGGTCATTTTTTCATGTTACTCATCATATTAACAAATTAATTGTTCCAGTCGGTCTGTATGAGTTTCACTTATTGTACGTGGAACATAAATAAAGACATAATTTAGTTTAACTATGGTTACAGTACCATATCAGTTTGTTCCTCAAAAGGTGTGACTTGTAATTTATCCTGTTGTCAGAAAGGTATAAAAACGTGATTACGAAACATAAAATTATCAGTTATGCACGTAAAGTCAGCCAAAAAATTATATAAAATAAAAGAAATGGGTGGACATATGGATATTTAAGAGTTTCACAAGTATGATAAAGATAAAGTCGCGATATGATTATGTTCACATTGTGTTTTTGTGTGTTAACTTAACTTAAAATTACATGTCTTTGCCATTCCTGTACTTCAATTTCTGAGTCATTTAAAAGTCAACAGATACACTGTTCGTCTAATTTATCAGTTTTGCTCGAAATAAACATCCTGGAAATATAAGAAATGAGCTCTAGGTTGTAGACAAATGGTTTATTGAAAATAAAAGACAATAAAAAAAAAAAACATTTACAGTAAAATCATGCAAACAGAAGACAAAAGAACGTTAGGAAGCAGACAGTAAACAAGCAGGCCTTTTACAGTTGTGCATCATGAGTCACTTGCTGACTGCTGTAGTGCGAGTTAATGCCTTGTGATTCCTGCTGATCTTATGACTCTTGACAGCTACAGAACGCTGCTTTGTGACCAGACGCAAGGAGGAGAAACATCAGACAACTTCTAACTGAATTTTCTGTCTTTAAAACCATGTAAACAAAATATCCTAAATAGCATTTTGAATTTATAAAAACCATAGAACAAGAAATAGAGGTCTGGTGTTCCCTAATTCTATTTTCTGTCATTTTCTGTCCATCCAGCTCAATAAAGGCATCAAAAATCCATGAAAAAAAAATGTTCATGGAGGTCAAATTAAAACAAATCAGACAGTAAATTCAAATAAATAATATTAAATGCATGCAAGTATGAATTAACAAGCTATTTGTGCCACACAAGAGCAGGTTAAAATGGAGTTTAGCCATAGCTACCTACTTGTGTCTGAGTGTTAAAATGTTATCTACAGCAATGAAATGAATGATGCGAGTCACTAGTTAATGCCATATTTGTCCTCAGTCTATCATGGCAGCAGCCTGCCCTAAACAAATGACCTCGAGTGAAGTCGGAAGCACTAAGACAAGGCGGGCAGCTACAGTTATTAAGCCAGGATGGACCGAGCGAGACTGGCAAACCTTGGCTGACTCTCTCCGTCTCAAGTACATGCCTCTGCACAGAGCAAAGAGCGCCTTCATCAACCCCAACACAAACGCCTCGATAGGGTGGGAGCTCCGCAAAGGGTTGAGAGTGGAGGCAGAGGGGCGGAGGAGGAAGAAGGGAATCCAGGAGTGAAATATGGCTATCACCCCAACCTGAATGAGAGAAGGTGGAGGTGTGTGTGCGAGAGAGCAAGAACAGAAACTCTGACAGAGATAACGTGAGCATCCTAAATAGATTTGTGATAGAAAAAAGAAGGAAGATATCCAGGGAAAGAGGCATGTAATGCAAACAAAAGGATAAGTGTGTGTTTAGCATCAATCCTTCCTCGCAGCCTTTTCTGTACAGATCCTGCTCTTCATATCTCCCCACGTTCTCCAGTTTTCCTTCAGCTTCTCTGTACTATTAAGTTACTGGACCAGGTGTGAGTTCAAACTTTCCAAGGCTACACTGCCCACGGAAAGCCAACGCAGCAAGGAAAAACAGTGACGCATGAGATTTTTCAGATTACAGTCCAAACTTCAAATGCTTTTCCTGGTACATTTCATGGTGCTTAAGGATGCATGAAAATCTCACTCACCAGAGACTTGGAGTTCTGTTTGGATGGTGGTTGAAAAAGTCGGACGTTGGTCGGTGTTTCTTTCTCGATGGAGTGTCTCCTCTGGGGTGTCTGACGCCTCTCTGGCTGAGGTGTAGAAGAGATCGGCAGGAACATGGGTGGAGCTGGTGTTCAAAGATGGAGGACAAAAGAGAATGAAGGAGGCAGCTTAGACAGAAAGAACCCATTGATTTGTTAATTTACGGCTCAAGAACTAATGATCATCAACAGTCACTAAAAGGAAAAAAGTCAGTAGAAACATTGCTGGTGAGGCTGTAAGATTAAAACTCATCGATCACTGTCAGTCAGAGGTTTAGTTGTGGCAGAGGTGTAGAAATATCTCCTGACTCACTTTTCTTCCCCAGCACAGACTCTGGGGATGTATCATCCATCAAAGATGTCGCCACACTGGAGCTGCTGGCTGATTTGCGCCCAACAATCTCATCCTGCATGTACGGAATATACAAGCACATCAGTCACTATTCGCTGTGCAGGTGCCACATACAATTACGAAAAAAACAATTCAAACATTCAGACACACACTTACATCAGAGTCGGAGCTGTCCAGCTCTGCCAGGCTGGGAGCCTTCAGAAGTCTCTTCCTCTGAGGTACCGACTGAGATCCGGATGGTTCCACTCTGGGAGATGCCGACCCGTTGATCAGAGACAGAGTACTGGACGCCCTCCTGCCCATGTACGGACTAAACTCATCTGCACAGAGCCGCATATGAGGTGGTCATTCAGACATAGGGAGGAAAACATTTGAGATGGATCCCAAAACACTTCCTCTTGTAATTCCTTGCATCCTTACTGGTTTATATATACATATTTATTTTTTAATCTTTCTTTATAATCTCAAACAGACATGTGGAAATCACAAGGGAAGGTAAAGTGAAAGGATGCAATGCATTATGTGGCAGAGGACACAGATTTGAGATCCATCTGAAGGTGAAAGAGGTCAGGAAGGGTGAGTTGATTTGGTCTGAGGGAAGGTAGAGGAGCAGGCCAGTGTTACACGCACATTATGGATGACTCTTTCATGAAATATTTAACTCTGAACTGCTAAAAAAAAAAAAAAAGCTTCTCTCTCCTGTGAGTATATTTTGGGGGTAAAGCTAAGTCCTTGAAACCAAATGCCCCATTTTACTAAAAAGGTAACTCTGTAGTGACACAAGTCCAAAGATGATACTAACTATGATAACCAGCCACATAATAAACTGCCTGATTTCAGCTGTAACTTCTGGGAAGGAAGGAATGGGTAGAGCAAAAAGACAACCTGAAAAGAGGGTTTTGAGGGAGGGAGGGAATGTGAGAAGAGGGAAGAAGCAAGTCCTGCAAGAGACACAGCTGATAGGATCTATGAGAATCCTGAAACTTCTCTCTATTCTCCTTTCAGTCTTGTCTCTTGTCTGTGGGAAAAACATCCTCATGAGCTCATCGTCTCAACAGGAGCTCTGTCCCTACTGCTGAAACAGAACTAATTGAGATTCCTAAGAGCCTACATCACCAGGCTTTCCATTTCACCATTCAGAAATCGCTCTGGCCTCGTTTTACCCAGGTCAGGTATTCAACTAGAGGAGATATTAGTTTACAGCCAGGGAGGGAGACAGACAAGGCCGTTAGGTTAAAGGCATCAAGGCCTTCCAGTCCACAGCATGGCTCATACGTTACCTGTTCCCGTACGGAACAAATCCTGTGGCATACTGCGAGTTTTGCCAAAACCTAAAAGGGGACACTTCCTTCATTAGGATGGCTACAAGTAGATTTCACTACTTTATATGCGTGCAGTTTTTTTTTTCCAAGTAATCAGAGTGTATGATGGCAGCAAACACATTACTGTGTGACTGAATAATTTAATGATATTCTCTTTCTTAATGAACCCATCCTCCTTGAACCTGTTGTTTTTGGTTTTTTTTTTTACATTTTTCACGATTTGGTCTCAAGAGATTGCCTTTAAATATAAAATAGGTGGTTGCTTGAGCATATAAATAGCTTGGAAGTGTGATCTTACACTGATTGCAGCCACACAGCTCTATGAAAATGTTACTTGTTGCTGCACTGCATTGTGTTGCTGGTAAAAAAAGGTCTTTCTTCTGGATTAACCTGATAAACAATATTCAGATTTTATATTATTTTTCAAGTAACAGTTTTACAGTAGGAATATTTGTTGGAAAATGTTCTTATCCATTTTCTCAAGGATTAGACGAGAAGATCGATACTGCTGAAGTTTGTCAAGTTTGAAACTTGATCCAGGAAGTGATTAGCTTAGCTCAGTATAAAGATTAAAAACTGATTAAAACAGCTAGCAGTATTTCATGCAAATTTTAAAAATCCACCAACCAATACTTCTAAAGCTGCATAATTTTTTTTGGAAACAACAGCTAGGAGCAGTGATGTTCTGGAGTCTTGTTATCACCTTGAGATTGCCAAGAAAACAAGTCACCTCACCCACTTCTGTTTTGGTGTGAATTAAACAAACATTTTTCAGCTATTTCAAGTTTTGTCGATCCACCTAATGATTGTAGCTTCAAAATTAATGCACAGACTGAGTGGTCTCATCTAATTCTTAGCAAAAAAGGGAATGAGCCAAAAAACTATTTTTTGAAAACATCAGGTTTCGTTGCAATTTAGTCAAAGTCAAAGATCAATGACGTCTTTGCAGGAGTAATATTTTGCCTTTCAATTGATGAAGTTTGGCAAATGTACAAACAGGACATCCAACTATTTCAATTACATGGCAAAATGGTACCAGATGTACATGAAACGTTGCCAAAACTTATGTGACAACATTGTTTCAATCTTCTAAAATGTATTTCTCCTTGATGCAGGATTTTGTGGTTGCTGATTAAAATCTTAGCTTTAATTTTTTGAAGTATTAGTGAAAATGTACTATCTCCACATAAAGTACAAACCAAATAAACTGCTCACATCATATGGGAATGATCCATTACAGAGGGAAGTTCGTACACACACATACATACAAATTATCGTACAGCATGAATGAAAGGAGTAAAGCTTGTGGTGTGATGAGAGACACTGGCTTCAGTCGGAGGGATAGCGGAGCATGGCATTACTCTGATTGGCCTGCCTCGCAGCATTTCCACATCACCTCAGCAAAAAACATATATATATATTTTTTTAATGCTAGCCACATGCTAGAGATGGTAGAATAGGATGTAGCTCATAGTGATAGACTCTACGCTTCACTGTGCTGTGCAGAGCGTGAGGCTGCACACCGATCTACCTGCACCCTGATTCAATTCTGCAAAGTCATTGTGGAACATGAAAGACTCTTTTGTGTGGAGCTGATGACTCCTGGCAGCACCGAGGTGGCAGTCACTGTTTCGGCAGCTTCTGTTCGTCACTTGATTAGATGGCTGGCACCACACGTCTGCCTAAAGATTCACAGTACAGGAGTGTATTTAAGAGATTACATGCTCAGCAAAGGTGACACTTTTCTTAAGTGTTTTAAGATCAGAAGCAACAGCAAGAAGCCTTTTTGTTACATAAGTTAGAAAATATATAAGATTGGTTATATGAACTGTTTAAGGACTGTAGTTGTACCAACAGTCAGTAGGAAAAGAAATAAAGATTAAAATTTCACTGAGGCAAAAATTCTGTAATGTTGCAACACCTCCTTCAGAATGAGATGTAAAACTGCACTCAACAGTAAACAAAATGGAAAAGCGACATAGTCCAGAACATTCAGCTGGATAATGTTACAACATTTAAACTGTTACTGGCCATTACTTCAGCATCTAAACACTTCAAGAGCAGTAAAACCATTTAATGTCTGAACCTGCCTACGATCTGTTCCAACAAGTCACAAAGAGCTGAGTTTAATATTTCCTTTCAGCACAGCCAGATGCTAATGGGAAGTCAGGATTCCCTCTTTTGACAAAAACTTCAGGCAGTGAATAGAGGACACCATCGAACCATATTCATGCTTCAATAAAAATAATCGTTAGCTTGGTTTCTGTTGGTCTGTAAAATAAAAAATGAAAAATAGTTTTTATTTTGTCAAAGAAGACGTCAACAGTGATGCATTTTTATAGAAAAGGGTCAACGCCTTGCCTACTGTAACAAGATTAAACAGCTTCTTTGAAGTTATATTTGGCATTTAAGGATAGCTTTACATACAAATTGCCTTCCTGTGGCAATTTTATGTACGTAATGGTCCACAAAACACAGTCTGAGCTTACATTTTAGGCAAAGGAAAGGAGACTTCAAGAGGGATTTTTGTACATTCATTTGTCACGAACAGTGTTGAAGCTTTAGACAGAAGGGACTGTGGAGCCGCCTGCTCTTACATCAAAATTGGACTTCCTTGTAGTCAGAATTGACAGGAGGAACAACTCTAGCAACTTTTTCGGTGTACACAGAAGTTAAGTCAGAATTTACTTAACTGCACAAGAATCTGCACAAAACAATGAATGTGAAAATGACAGGCGTAAAGCTCAGACTTCAGCCTGCAGGTTTTCAGACAGTTAATTAAACAGGCTTTGTTTTTTGGATTTGAAGCTGTTTCTGATTGTTTTTTGTAATATATTTACATGTCTACTTGAGTTGAATCTGTTAAAAATGACCAAAGTAAAGTAAATGAGGCTAAACCTAAAAAAATTCATTGAACAATTTTAAGACAGACAGTGTCACACTTAGTTCACGCCATGTGACTGCAGCTTGTTTTTAAAGGCCACAGCACAAGATGCTTTTACCGAAACTATAAACTTTCCAACATTGGAGGAAGATCATAATCGGCAAGCATAAACAGTTTAAACACGATATAAAGTTATTAACATTTTGGCAGATTCATTTGGAGTCATGTTTCTGACCATCTGACGTCTAAAAGTCATAATAATCACTCTGTGTTTGCTTGTTTTTTAAGCTTCTGTGAGAAACGTCTGACCTTTAGCTGCTAAGTAATTCATCATGTTCACTAGATAGCCACTAAAGTTGTCTGCTGGTGCTGGGAGGGTAGCGTAATGTGGTTTATTAGAGTTTTGTCACGGCAAGTAGCTGCCCGCTGCTGCTGGAAACAACACTGATGCTAGAATCCAAAACAAATGAGCTCACAATTCTTCATGTGTTTGTTACTACACGTGACAATTTTTGTACCACACATGTTCATTTGAACCATTGCGAACATTAAAAAAATGGATTAGTAGAGTTTTAATCAACCTGAACTAGAGAGGCAGATGTTTTATTTTTTTGTTTTATCAGTTAAATTATATTTTCTGTGAATTGCCTTTCCCAACCTTAAGGTCTAAATGTTTAAAGTTGTCAAATATAA
This sequence comes from Stegastes partitus, assembly GCF_000690725.1. NCBI lineage: Eukaryota > Metazoa > Chordata > Actinopteri > Pomacentridae > Stegastes > Stegastes partitus. The sequence goes on along the minus strand of NW_007577749.1, from coordinate 1,578,220 downwards.
GTATACTGAGCAGCATATTAAACACCCACCATGTGTACTTTTTCAATATTTAGACTGCTCAGCATGTGACTCATGAGTTTGCTCTCACCGGCATCCTCCTACTGATCAGTGTCCCACATCACCATGTTTCACTTCCACAGATCGCAGCCAACCACCACCAAACACTAAAGCATGACATGAAATGTGTGTAGTGTGTTCATGTGTGTGTGTGTGTGCATGTGTGAGCTGATAGAGCAGATGAGCAGCCACAACTAGGTGAATAACAGAAAGAGATAAAAGGAAAAAAAAAGCCAGGTAAGCAGCAAGGGAGACTTTACCTGACGCATCAAAACTGAAAGACATGCTAAGTGGCCGAATTACTGCAACGAGAGACAGTCACGGCATGGGACGGTTATTGGTAAATTAAGGTAAGACTTAACACATACAAGAGGAAGTAATCTGCTTGTATTTAGCAAATAATGCAGGAAAACAGCATGCTTATTGTCTGGTTTCACATCACAAAAGTTTCACCACTTTCATGATGGAAGATAATAGGATTTCAAATAAGCCACAGCCAATGGCAAGAGATTACTGACACTCAAAGACAGTACTGTTTTTAGTGCTGTTAGTGGTAAGAGAATTGCAGACACTTAGCATTATTATTATAGTGTACTTTCACTTTACTGCAAAAGTCAACAAAACAATAATAGGCTTCAGTTGCAACACAAATATGACAGGTTAGAAAGCATCAGCTACAATAGCAAAGAGCAGAGGCACAAATAATAGTGTAGTAAAGTGTAAAAAAAAGAACTGAAACATGGTTCAAAATAGTGAAGCTACTACAAATTTCTGCTCCATACTTCAGCTTAAACGTTACATTTCAGAGTGAAGTATGGTTGCATGTGCAGGAGAGTGTGGGTGTTTGTGTACAACAACGGTCCGAAAATAATAAGAGGACGGATGACAGAGGGGGAGTTTTCTTACCCAGCCTGCCCCGGCGGACCATATCAGGCGACACCGGGCGAAGTTTCCTCTCTGCTTTGATCTCCTCCAGGATCCGCTCGTGCAGAGTGGGAGGAGGCTGCTGCTGTGGCTTCAGCTTACGAGCTGACACCTAGCACAGGTTGATGTATGTCAGAGAGTAAAAGAGGCAGAGAGCAGAAAAAGTGACACAAACAGAGTTATAGCCAGCAGGCACGCTTCTCTTCATCATTACTTGTCTCCTGTGACTAATTGTTCTCGTGATTACTGAGAGGTGAACCCTGCTGAAACAGCTCCCTGCTAATCCTGCTGCAAGATTTATATCAAGAGAGAACTGATGAACGCAGCAATTCACTAAATTCAGCCTGCAGTAGAAGTTGAATCAGACAGCTGCAGCATTCATATTTTGCAGAGGCTGGTTTTACATATAATTTTTATGCTTTTCTTTCTAGTGGGGTAAGGATAACTTTTTTTTTTTGCATGTTCGGAATAGTCTTGTACACATTGTAAGGCTGATATTTAGTTTTTATCAGTCAATAGTAACATTTTTGGCATTCGCATCAAATGAACGTCCAAATTAATCCCAGAGCTAAGAGTCACTGTATATGATACACCTGCAACTACTGCCTTGCTTTAAGGGGGCCATAAGAATACAAAGGCTGGATCGAAACAGTTATTGGTACTGCCATCTGAAGACTTTTCTCTGACAAAAAGTTTTTCTGCTCTTAAACTGAGAGATTTGTTTCTAAACACATATAAACATCAGAAGATAACTGCTGGAAACCCATGAAGACTGTGAATTAGCACTGAATTGTGGAGTTTTTGACTGTAAATTGTTAAGAACAATTGTTGTGCCCGTGTCACTCACATCACGACACCTATTGCAGTCCAGTTTGCTCACTAGCTATGTATTTGCTCAGCATCTTCTCTGGACGCCAGCATTTTCTTAACAGCTTCGTCTCCGTATCTAAATCTCTTTGAATGATGCGACAAAGAGGAGGATTGATTTTGTGATGAGCCTGACTGAGAGTTCAGGAGCACCACCAACACCTGTCTCTGCAGTGTCTATTTTACACCTCGTAGTTTGACAAACTTTAATTGGAAATAACAGTGATTCGTGGATATTCTGCTGTTATTGGTGAATGGGGCTGAACTGACTATCTCCCTCCCTGACCATCGTCAGCAGTACATGCTCATCAAGGAGTGAATTTGCCCTGCAGTGTCAAATTGGGACTTCACATCTAACCTGTTTGGTTCAGTTGAAATTAATTTAGCTTGTGTGGTTCATGTAAGGTGGTGTCAAAGCTGTCAATTAGGGACTTCAGTGGGAACATCCCAAGTATCCAAGAAAAGAGAACAGTGCTTTTTTTCCCACAATTTGAAACAATTCTAACTCAATTTAAATCAGCCTGGGTGGTTATTAACACTGCTTTCTTATATTTCTTACTGCTTTACACAAACTTGAAGTGAGTGTATTTAGCTGTACTCACAGGATTGAGAGGTGGTCTGGATCTGATAAACTCCAGGATGACTTCATGAGCACTTTTCTTTAACCTTGGTGGGATGTCTCCATTGACCTGAAACACAGTAAAAAAAATAAAATAAAATAAAAAAATGCTCACATGAACAGCAAAAAATAGCTTGATTCCTTAATAACTTCATAATCTTGATGTTAATCCCAAAACCTGTCTGTTAAACACAGTTCAAATTAAACACAGTGCTTATCGTAAGTTTTATAAAAGACTAAAATTGTCTGTTGAGGACAACAAAATCCATGAACAAACATATTAGCTACTGCTGTGACTGATGCTTATTTTCATGATGAACTAGTCGCCAGTGCTCACTATAAAGTCTCCAAGCTGACATTTTTAAATGTCATGTTTTATTCAACCAACTGTCTAAAATCTTGGGGTATTCAACTAGCAATGATATTAAACAGTAAAAAGCAGCAAATAGTTGGATTGAATGACTTTAATGACAATGCCTGGATTAGCAAAATAACTGCAGATACATTTTCAGTTGAACTCTGGTAATTATACAGTAATCTGCACTGACCATGACTTTGCGCAGTTTGTATCGCTTGGACCTGATGTCGTCCATGAGCATCTCATAAGGAGTGAGCTGGTACTCGATGGGCAGAGGGTTGTACTGGCGCTCCTGCACCTTCTTTAGCTTGACTCCTTCGCGCAGATCCCTCATCACCTGAACCCAGAATCGAGCCTGACAGAGTAAGCAAAGGGCAGAGTTTCAAATGGGAGCACAATGTGAAAGCAGAAAATGCCACGACATCTTAAATAGGAATCATCATGTAGTTTTGCACAATATCATCTGTAAGGTAACGTCTCCATGCACACAGAACAGGGAGGGTTACATCAAGGGGAGTGGCTCTGTCTGTCTCTCCATGGTTTATCACTGCCTATTTAGAGTAGTACAAGCATTAATACAGATTTCTTTGTGGGAGCATGGATTCCTGGTGAATCTCTGTTAGTACATTTAAAACAGCTCTGATTCATCCCTGTAGTTTAGACTAGTCGCTTAGACTTTGATAAGGAGAAATGATCAGCTGAGACTGTAGGTCAAAGGTCAGAAGTCGGCTACAAACCCAGTCAGCGTTCTGGAGCTCGTTCAGATCTCGGCCAGGCTCCTCTGACGTCTCCGCCTCCATCTTACGGAGGTTCTGGTGGAAAGAGAGAAAGATGTAGAATTATATAGAAAATATGAAAAACTATGTGTTGTATCAAGGAGAAATGTGGCTCAACAGAAGAGATCAAAACACCAGTGTATGGTAATCAGTAAGGTCACAGGTTTGTCTCCAGTTAAGCCTGACAAATGTTTCTTTGACTCTCGAGACACCAAAGCCAATATATTTCAACTTAACAAAACTAAAGAAAGCTGTTCGTGTGCATTGCCAGTCACAATCATCACAAAAAACAACAAAAAAACAAAACTGCATCATCATATGAATCATGGCAGCTAAAAATGAATGTTTAGAATCTGTACAGCAAAGTTGTATAATTATAACTCTGATATTGCTGGCTGATGTATCATATTGGACTACAAGGTAGTCAGTGCTTGTAGACATGTATAAAAGACAACTGGGCAACATTAATTATTTGGATTTGTATTCAACACTGTTTGGATTTAATGGCATGACATTTGACATCATCTAACAAATCTAGCACCATCATTGCGGGGGGCTGGAGCCTATCCCAGCTGACTTAGGGTGAAGGCAGACACCCTGAACAGGTCGCCAGTCTATCACAGGGCTACAACCAAGCACACTCACATTCACACACCTACAGACAATTTAGAATCACCAATTAACCTCAGCATGTTTTTGGAGTGTGGGAGGAAGCCGGAGAACCCAGAGAGAAACCATCCTGCATGGGGAGAACATGCAAACTCCACGCAGAAAGATCCCAGATGTCCTCACGACCTTCGAGCTGCGAGGCGACGGTGCTAACCACTGAGCCGCCTTGCAGCCCTTGATGATGACAAGTGATGAACCAAAAAAAACCCCAAAAAACTCCCAAACAGCAAAACACTGCCTACCCTTAGCTTTCAAAGGGCCTTTTATCTTTACAATTACTCTCGTCTGTACTTAGTATGTCAACAAATGTTTGCATGCTAATATGATAAACGACAATAATCGAAACAGTTACACACTTAACATTAGCATGTTCACATGACAAAAACTTGCATTTTATGCAGTACTTCACCACAACTTTGTCAGTGTGGCTTCCAAATTTCAAATGGGCTCTGTAGCCTCACTAAGCAGCTAGCATGACTGTAAACTTTCAAAGTTACTTTTATTGAGGCCATTTTAATATGTTGCAGGGGAAGAGCGCAGATGTAAATAATAAAACTGATAATGGCTGAATTCCTGCTTACATTGTGGTGTCCTGGTATTGTGCATGCTGGCTAATTATCGCACTGTCACGACTTCCTGGTACACTTTAACATTTTTAGTAAAACCACTGTAGTACCTTTCCCAAAAATGTCAGTAAACATATTCACTGCAAATTTTAAAAAATAAATACAAATAGCCATTAGCCTACTGTATGTTAGTCAATGCTAGCATGCTAAAACGCAACAGAAAGAGTAAACATTACCGGTAGCATGCTAGTATTAGCATTGTGAGCATTTTAGCATAACATCACAAGCTAACCAACTACAATTTTTACATTTGGGTAAAAATGATTAGGTTAACCATGATAACTAATTAAATTTTGTCTTTTATTGTTTTGCTTTGCTACTATATTAAGTACTATGCTACAACCTCACAGAGGTGCTAGCATGTTCTTGATTAATTAGCATAACAAGGAAAACCTTGTCCAACCTTTGTACCTGAGACAGAAGTAAAGCAAAACAAGACATAAACCTCTGGCAGGCAGCTGTAAGTGCAGCTCTTCCATCCTGACACCTGTGTGAACCTGCACAACATGAAGCCATTATAGTGTTGTAATACACTGTCAGCCTGACTGACAGCCAATCTGTGGGAAACAAGGAGCAAACCTGCATTCCTCTGCTGCTTTCCAGACGACAGCGTCATTGTATGTTTGCTTATATTTGTGTGTGAAGCGATAAGGCAGCAAAATGTGACGAAGTGCATTTGGAAACAGTAGGCAGACAGAAAATATGTTCCCTCTGGTTAATATTTGTGGTTGCTCTCGTCACGTCACGGCAGAGGAAAGTTTGATAAGACAATCACGGGAGTCTGCCCAGCTGACTGCAGAGTTAGAACCTCAACCCACCGGGGAAATCACAGTTCACTATCATCCGGCCAGGGAACAGCTGTCTCCACCAACTGCTTACATAATATCACTCACAACATACTGCATTTTGCTGCATCACAGGTCAGCGTATCTACAGTGTATACAGTACTACAGTGTCACAAGGTCATGCTGCAGAGATTAATGGTTTATAACAGCCCATCAAATTAAAACCCTGCTAATCCAGCCAGTGAAGAGCATAAACACAGTATAGTTCAATCACTTCTAAACACTATTATCTCATTTGGATGAGCGACATGGCTCTAGATTGCATCAAAGTCACATATTTCCATTTCAAAAGGTTGATTGAGCATTGTTTATTTACTTATACACCCAGCAATTGTTGTGAATCAGTCGAAAATAAGTAAATAAACAAACTACAATGATTATTTTCATATTACATTTTAAAAGTAAAATATTTGACCTTCCCACAAATGTAAATCCCTGTAAATGTTGGACATTCCAAAAACGACCCAACTTCAACGACTACATTAGTGCTAAATCTAGGCTATGACGGACCGACCAGATTTAGCCCAAAAAACGTCTAAATTACATCAGGTGTTTGGTGGGTTATCTGTTCATTCTGCATTTTCATCAGATCATGACCCTCGTGGACAAAACCAACATTTAGGCTGCTAGACGGCCAAACAAATAACGAAGGCATTTATCAAGTGCCTTTGCAAATCTCAGTAATTCTGCTCTCTGTCTGTTCATTTCATTCATTTTCTCTCCCAGCAGCTGACAAGAAGTACTTATCCATGAGCAAATAGGAGCCAGAGTTGTTTCTGTGAATCAAAACTAATCTCGCTGCTTTTCTGTGAATCTGCAGCAGCAGGAGGCGTCTTTGCGGTGAGACAAAGGAACTCTTTGGCAGCAGTGGCTGGTTGCAGTGGGTGGATAAAGACGCAGCCCTTCTGGGACAGCACAGCTCGAGGCCAGGATGAGGGAAGGAGGGGCTCACACACACATACTGTATGGACACATACACACTCACACACACAGGGACACACAAGTAGAACCTCAGAAAGAACAAGGACAAAGAGACGTGCACAGATCCCCACCCACACACCCTGATCACACGTGTGTGTAAATGCATCCATGTGGACATGAATATGCAATCACAGAAACAATCACACACACTTCAGACAATTCATCTTATTTCTAATGTCATCTCCTCCTTGTGTCTTTTACATTTTTCTCTTATTTTATAAAAAAATGAATACAAATGTAGAAATGTTTTTAAAAATATAAAAACGCATAGGTAAAAGAAAATGGATAAAATGACTGACAGTCTAGAGCCAACAGCTAACAATAGAGCCAACAACATTGGTTAAATGCTGCATTCACGTCATAAAGAGATGGATGGAAAGCTTCCCATGCTTTTGTCTTGTGACTGTTCATGTCTTGATTCCAATTGCCGCTATTCTTGTGCTGTACTGTGTTCCAGCTGTCCTATTACATTGTTCTTGGTCATTGAAAAATTACCTGGAGCTGTTTTGCAGCTCGAAAGAAAGCTTGCACAGTGAGAATCCAGGGAATTCTTTGATTTGCCGGGTTTTATGTATATTTTTACAGGTCCTACCTTTAGTTTTAAATCAGTCAGTTCTATCTCCACAAAAAAATAATACTGTAGGGTCATTGCAATAATATATAAAGTAGTCAGGTCTATCTCCATAATTAACATTACTGTAGGGTCCTGGTCTTCAAATTCATTAAAGTCAGGTAAAGTTGTATTTCATATATTTTGGAAAGGTTTTAAAGATTTTGAACAACAATATTCAAATTAAAGCTGCAAATGGCATTGGACAGGTCCTCGCTTCTTGTGACAGTGCGACTGAGACAGTGTATATGTATGTAATGTGGCCCGTACTGCAATGAGCATTTACAGGCTATTTACCATTCTCTATGAAACAGGAAGTGTCATGTTTCATAGAGAATGCGTATGGTCGTGGCTACGCCCCAAGTGGCGTTGTGAGTGTACGCCCATCACTTCCTGTTTAATGGCAAGCCAAGGCGACATGCGTGGCATGGCGTGCTGGTAACATGCTCTGGCTGGGACTCAGAGCATATGTGTGCAGTTTCAGGAAGATCGGAGTGTGTACAGGTAAGTTACACAGCACGTCCCATTTTATGGTGTTTTATGATGTTTTGGCAAAATTCTACAGGCTGCCATTTTGACGGCGTCAGACTTTTGCATTTTAATAACTTTTAATCACCATGTCCTGTAGTTTGTGCTGGCCAAATTCCAGGTGTGTGCAACGTTCCCCCTAGGAGGAGATAGATTTTGAACATGGCAAAAAATGGACGATTTTCAGCCAAAATCCACAATTTTTTTCAAAATGGCCGACTTCCTGTTGAGCTTCAGGTATGTATTCTTGAGAGGTTTTTGTACGTCTCGGCATGTTAGGTGTGCACCAAATTTCGTGGCTCTACTTGAAAGTGTGTTCGGGGGCCCTTTTTTTAGTAATTTTCTAGGTGGCGCTGTGGAGTCATTTTTCTATTGACGTATGTATTTCCAACTAACTGTAAAAGTTTTTGCCAGGTCTGATATGTATGTGAAGTTTTGTGCGTGTGCGAGTACATTTAGAACCTCAAGAACGCGCTTCTTTCTCACGAAAAATACTAATTTTTTTTTAAAAAACGACCAGTTCCAATAGGGTCTTCGCACCCTTTTGGGTGCTCGGGCCCTAATCACTCAGGCAAATTCACATCATAAATAACACTTTAGGGTCTTAAGCTCAGTATTTAAACGTGTTATTTTATAAGGGGAGTCTTATTTAAAGCATGTTGGCTTTCAATGGCTGTTGCTTTACATGTGCTACATAAATAACAGTGACTTGATTTGACTTGAATTAGTATTCCTGATTTATATACTGCTATGCGATCTATTCCATTTCACTGTTTAATTATCTTGAACAACACCCTTTAGCTAACTTCACACATCTATGTCCATTTGCTTTTGTAGGGATTTCTGTGATTGTTACATCTGGTCAGAGCTTCATAATTCATAAAGTCATAATCAAATACTTGGATGTTGATGGGACTGCTATTTAAAGTGGTAAAGTAATTACTGTAATAAGATGTCAACATGGCAAATATCAACACGCCAACAAGCTCATAACAACAATATTTACAAGGCATTTAGCAGATTTAATGCATATGCATTATTACATAATGTACGGCCAGCATGTTTTAATTTAGCGTGCTAGCATGCTGAAATCTGCCAATTAGGACACAACACAAGGTGCAGCTGGGGCTGAAGGGAAGATCATTAGTTTTGCATACACAAGACTATATTTTATAGTTTATTCGATAGCAAAATTGTATACCACTCTTCAGCATAGACTGCAGCATTGTATAGTCTCCGTTCTTTAAAATATTGCACAAGAAATGTGTGCTACCTGCATATAAAGTGCTATATAATATGGTAAACAGTGATGGTGAGACACTTTAGTTTGCAATTACTTTAATCCCAAACTTTTAAAGCTTCTTTCTCAGCCTTCTCCACCCTGCAACAAGAGTCCTCTCTCCCCTACCAGCGAGTTATGTAAGCAACCAAATCCCATCTATTCATGCAGATGCATTACGCACACTAAAAGGGCAGTGGCAGTAGTGCATAGCAGGAAGGAACCCTGAGGTGGAGCACACATACACAACTCCTCACAGGGAAATGTTCCAACCCACAGCTGAGCTCCAAAATGCTCCTGAGGAGAAACAAAGTCCAAAATGAGTCCTGTTCTTGATCCTAATGAATGGCTAGAAGAATAAAAAAAAAAAGTGCAGCAACAAGACAGGGCATTGTGTTTAGAGGAACAGCCTGAATGTGAACTTAGGGGATATGAGTCCATAATGCACCTGTGATGAAAGAATCAAATTATCAACTTAAAGTCATTTCCCCCGCCAAGACACTTGTCAAGCCTTTTCATCAGGAAAGCACTGCATGATGACTCTGCAAACCTGCTGATCAGAGTTCACTGGGGAACATAATTGGTAATAACCTGCCACCTCCTTTATTGAATATTCACATTTGACTTGTAACAGCTACTATACCCATACTACACTAGAGGAGCCTGAACACTTCGCAGAATGGTCACAGATGCAGCAATCCCTAGAACAGGACCCTCAGGCATGATTATGTTAATCACGTCTGTCTGAATGATTGTCATGAGAACCTGAACTCAGCACTTTTAACAGAATGAGAGTCAGCATGTCTGCGAATATTGTCATCTATGTCTGACATGCACAACAAACATGTCACTTTCTCCACAGTGGCTCATTTCGACCTGTCAGCCAACAGGGCATGAGAGCCTAGGATGTCATCCTAACACTGCATGGCTTCCTCAAAATGTGAAGATATTACAACACTGATGACGAACACCGGGCCCGTTTGCACCAAAGCTGATGATGGCTGGTATTTTGGTTCCTATAATCACAATTTTCTTCAAGCTTCACCACTGACATGCTGAAAACGTGGACATGCCAGGTTGGAAAATCCTCTTAAACGGCATCCACATCATCATGTGAGCATGAAATATTGAGATTTTTACATGGCAAAACCCTTGGATTTACATTTCCTTTAAATATCACGTTGGTACAGTTAGACAGAAGCTTATGCTATATTATATTAGACCATATTGGCTAAACTATACTCAACATTTAATAGCATTTGCCTGATTTATTGTTTCATAGACAAAACTTTACTCACATAGATAAACCTAATATTAAATCAGATTGTAAGGGACCATGCAAAAATTACTATGGTGGAGAAAAGGGTCGAACGTTAAATTTCACTTTAAAAGAATGTGTCTATAAACTCACTTTTTAACCAAGAAAAAAACACAGCATCGTCCATGCAAGATGTCAGAAGATACCTGTAATATCAGTTTAAATTGCACAGTCAGGTACTCAAGTTTAAACCATAATATCTTGAAAGTCCAGTGTGTAGGATATAGGAGGATCAAACAGAAATGGAATCGAAAACTTAGAATTATGTTTTTCATTAATGTACAATCACCTTAAAATAAGAATCACTGTTTATATTACCTTAGATTTTTTTATACTATCTTTTTTAACGCAATTTTCATACAATCCCTATATGCACTATATAGACAGTAACATTTTATTTTATTTTTTTAACAAAATCACATTAAAATACATTTTGAACATGACTTAAACAGCTGTTGTATGTATTTGGCTGCTATTTACATACATTTAATAAGTATGTTATACTTATGGTAAGTTATTACTTACAAGTAAAAGACCAAAGAAATCCCTTTACTTGTTGCTTATTCCATTTAGGATTTATTTATATGATGTCTCCTAATCTTTCAAATTAAGAGGAATTTAAAGCTTTGGGTGTATTTTAAGGGTTGCAATCTTTGGATTTGTTGACAAGATTTTAGGTTTTTAGGTGTAAAAGTGAGTTTATAAAACATGCTATAATCAATTAACTATGCTTTAAGATGAAGAGAATAAACTGCCAGTGAAAGCTGTGTTTTATTGGATGTTATGTCATAGCATGAGTAATAAAGGATGTGCGCTCATGTGTACATTCCATTCATTTCTTTATCCATAGCCATTACCACGGATGCCTCTCTGTATCAGCTGACTGCCTCTGCTCTGTTACACAGGAAACAAAGACGAGCGCTGTCGTCATTCCTCTGTGTGTCCATTTCATGCATATTACATGCTGCAGTATAGCATAAGTGACGGCTCATTACTGAGGCAGTAAAGATGACTTATTGAGATATAGCTGTTATGATCAAACGGTTGTTTTCTTTGTCAATCACTTAAATAACACTGTACCGACTGTTTTGGCTTCAGTTAACAGAACTGGAATGTTGTTATGGCACTGGAAATCACATGTGTTTAACAAAATAGAAATAGCATGAACATTTACATAACTTATATTACACATGCAGTGTTTTGGATCGTAGCCCCTCATAATCATGTGTCCTATTATATAACAATGTTATATTGAAGATTTTTTTTTTTTTTTACAAGAGGTATCAGCTGTTCTACAATGCTAACATCGCCCCTGGCAACACTAACAGTGGTACCCACACAGAGGGAAAGTCATGCTGGTTTGCGGGTGCACAGGGCATGTAAGGTCACAGTGCCAAATCTCCTGAAGTGATGTCTCACTTTGTCTTTTATGGGCATCGTAAAGGTCAGCGATCATCCTATAAGCTTTAATTAGGAAGTTTAGGCTTTGTTTTTGAACAACACTAACAATACAAAAGAGAGTGTGCATTAACCAAAACCACAAAATAATTCCCTATTTCAGCTTTAAAATGCATAATAAAATACATGTCTGGTGGCTTAAACTGCAACAAATGTCTTTGAGGAAGGAGTTTCATGAGCTCACAGGCTATGCAACACATTCATAATGATGATGATGATGATGATGATGATGATGATGATGATGATGATAAGGACCCACCTCTTTGGCACTCTTGATCTTATCCAGGAAAGTGCGTAGCTCCCTGGTTTCTGTGTACAGAGCCCGGCACACTGCCTGGTAGTGACTGGGGGCATCTGACAGACTGGGTAGATGAGCTGTACACAGCTACAATGGAGAAAGTAAAGCATTTTCAGTACATAGTTCACACAAGTGCATTTGTTATAAAGATGACACAAAACCTGAAAAAAATAAAAATGTGAACAATTTAAAGTAATGCACTCACTTAATGAAGTGTCAGGAATTGTACAATGTTGTTAAAGGCGTGAAGAAGCTGATCATATTAGGTTTCAGTCATGTATTCTATGATGTAGCACTTAAACAATGAGTAATTAACAGCATAGCATTTGTTTAGACAACCTTTAATCAGTCTAGTAGAAGCTAGAATGACAAGACACGGCATGACACAGAATTCATTTGCATATTTTGATAGCTTTTTTTGGTAGCTCCGCAAAACAGCACAACAGTTTCAGGTGACATATCTGTCTATATCTAGGTCATAAAGCACAAGGCAGTCAAATGAAACCAACTGAAGCTTTGCAACAAGCAAAATACCTGAAAAACATCTGTAAACAACTGTTGCTGCTAAACACAGGTCACAATACATCTCTCACTGAGGTCAGCCACATTGCAGCTACACACACACACACACACACACACACACCCCAACAGCGACGACAGAGCATGTCCTTGTTTCTCTCAGAGGAACAGAAGGTACCTTTGGTCAATGCTCAGCATGCTCTTGGCATCCGTTTGCCCAGACTGCAAAAATGTTTCTAACCACAAATAAAACCAGACAACTGTCTCCCTGTGAATTTAATCCTGCTCACATCGCGCTCCAAGTGAACATGTTGGATTCAGTTAAATGATATTGAATTTGTTATTTTAATATAAAAATGCAAACAGTTATGTTTCCTGCATAAATGTGGCTCTGTGGCTAAAAGCAGCCAACGGTGATAGTAAGGGTCAGTGCTGTAGGACAAAAGGTAGATGGAGCAGCACACTAGGCCAGCCAGACCACTAAACTGCTCCAATACATCTCCTTGGAGAGCAGTGTGTGTGTGTTTGTGTATTTGTGTGTATTTGTGTGTCTGTGTGAGGCCATATGAGGACTGACACAGTGACTCTCTGCTCCGTTGGTCAACAGAGATGCATGATTCCCAGCATGGATGAGCCTGGCAGCCTGGCTGCACAGTGGCTGTAATCTCTGTGTTCAGACCCATGTTTTACATTTTCAATTCCCCCCCTACACACATCTTATCCTGAACAGTTATCCCTCAGATTTTTCTGTTCCTAGAATCCCTTCATATATTATGGCTCCTCAAAAACTGTCATTTACATATTTTTTAATTGAGAACATAATTAACAAAATGAACATCATGCTGTATTAAAAAAGTCTTAAAACTAGTAATTGAGACCATAAAGTTATCAGGAAAATGTTGACTGAGATAATGGATCATGGAAGAAGTGAGGTCATTTCCTCATGGACTTATATACAATCAGACTTCTTTGTGCACCAGAGGAGTCGTCCCCTGCTGGCCATTACAAAGAAGGCAGGTACTTGTCTGATTTTTATATACAGTCTTTGTTTTCACATTTCCACCAATTCCAAACCACCAATATCTGAACAAACACAAAAAACAGCAATCACTTGTCAAAGCCACTTACCTTGAGGATATCTCTGTAGCCGTGAGCGCTGGAGATGTTATCATCCTCTGCCTCATCTTCTTCCTCTGTGGCCTCGTAGCCTTCGTCGGGGCAGGCGTCCTTCTCGGCCATGTTGGTCATGAGGTCAATGAGCTGCTCCAGGGGAGGGCTGAGCTCTCGCTCTTCATTTTCCTTCAGCCCGTAGTCCAAAGCCTTGTAAATCATGATGCCGAGAGACTCGATTACCTGCAAGAGCACAGACGACAACCAAAACATGAAAAACCTACAGTGTACACATGTGGTACACACTGCAAGTGAAATCAGTCTAAAGAATCAGTATCTGATGATTAGAAATGTATTATAAAGAAATTATAAATGTGTCCTATTATTATTATTATTTGCAATACGATTATTAAGTGTAGCGGACACCACTTGACTTTCTCTGGAGTGCCAAGCAAGGGGACACACCAGGTAACAAGCACTGTTTTTGTATAAGTTCTGGATCTACTCCCATCATAAAACTGCCACCTTGGACACTATACAGAACGGGAAAACCCAGAAAGAACCACTATAAATGTCACAAAAGGAGCCTGTTGTGATCAACTTCGCTGTTCATACTCCACTGGAAAAATGGTGATGCATGAATTTTCTTACAGCATGGACCCTCATACCTCTTGCAGAGGCATGAAACAACAAGTGGAACATTAACACTTTGGAAATAACAACTTCAAAGTCACAGTGACTCTCATTGAAGTGTGAACAGTCCTGTTTTTTCTTTCTATGGATACTCTCCCCCACTCTTACCAACTGTGATTCCAGTACGCAGGGGGAAGAGGAAAAGCTGATGAGGAATGTCATAAAACTTGGGCTGCATACCAGTTCTACATTTAGACACTTTTACATTTATACGTATACAGGCTAAATAAATTTTTTCAGTCTCTGTTTGGTGTGTTTACAACCCCATTGATCTCAATAAGAAGTCTTTGTACAACCTGTCCAAGAATCACATCTGTAGGTGGTATGAGGACCAAGATAACATCCATCCATCCACTATCTATACACCACTTAATCCTCACTAGGGTCGCGGGGGGCTGGAGTCTATCCCAGCCGACTTAGGGCGAAGGCAGGGGACAGTCTATGGCAGGGCCACACTTAGAGACAGACAACCAAGCACACTCACATTCACACCTATGGACAATTTAGAATCACCAATTAACTTCAACATGTTTTTGGACTTGTGGGAGGAAGCCGGAGAACCCGGAGAGAACCCACGCTACACGGGGAGAACAAACTCCACGCAGAAAGATTCCGGTGACGCGAACCGGCAACCTTCTTGCTGCAACAGGCAACAGTGCTTACCAACTGCGCCACCCTGCAGCCCCCAAGATAACATTTTACAAAAATATTCACGCTACCGTCACAGACCCACAGTGCCATCTAGCAACAGTACATGGTCCGGTGAGGTTGGGACTACATCACTATTAAAAATGTTACTGTTGATTAAATGTATAGGTACACCCCATGTGTTATATGCTGACATACATTCCTCATATCTAACATTTAACATCACATTTTTATTTGTGTTGCATAGATTAGGCTATTTCTTATGCAGTATATGTATGTCACTGTTCTTTCACTTCATGTTCATGGGTCATGGTCAGAGATGGATTTATTGCGTTTGCGTATAGAGTGCATTTTCTTTCTTTTCTTTTTTTTTAAGGTTTTTTTTTTGGCATTTTTGCCTTTATTTGACAAGACAGTGGAGAGAGAGACAGGAAAGTGGAGAATAGGACCTGCAGCAAATAGCCATGGGCTGGATTCGAAACCACGACCGCTGTGTCGGGGACTATAGCCCCAGTACATGAGTCGCCAGCTCAACCAGTTGAGCTATAGCCCCAATAGTGCATTTTCTTAGATTAAAAAACTCAACCTTCTCTCCTCTTCCCAATAAAGAGAGGAGGGTTAAGTTACCAAATGTAGCAGCAAAATCCTCTCCACGCTTTCAATACACACCCCCCAAACTGTAGAGGATTAAAGTAGGAAACTGCTTTTGTTCTTCCTCTTGCTTTTTCTTTGTCTTGTCTTCACTCTAGTTTCATTTTTGTTTCTTACGCTCTCATTCTGTTTCTTTGTCCGCGCTTTTCTTTTGTCTTTATGTATCTTCATTTTTGCAGTTCTTCCTTTTGTTTTAAAGATAGTACTCTTTTTCATTGAAAATTCTAATATACACACTTAATTCTGTCAAACCAAACCGACAGGAATCAGCAGAAATTAGTTTCTTGGACAGATCAATTACACCATGCCTTCGCTCTCAGTTTCCAAAATCCTGTTTTCGGCTAATACCAAATGTGGCTGAAAGCATAACGAGAGCCACTGTTAATCATAAAATCATTTTTTCATCAACTCTGAGAAGCGCGCACACTACACACGGGACGCTGGCTGCCTATTGACAAAACCACCCCTGTGTGCCAACGGTGGAAGCCGCTGACGGCCTCCAACACTGCGCCTCTGAGCTCCACAGCAGAACTCGTTGCCAGGCAACCTCACAACGCTTCAGGAGAAAACCGCCTGGATCCGTCGTAAAGGAGGGCCTATTCATCAACAACTGTTCCAGCCAAAGGACACTCCATCCCCGTCAGCACTGCACAAAGTAGGCAAAGCCAGCCTTTCTATCTGCTCCTGATCGGGTTGATGTTGTAACCATTTGACAGTTCACAAGCGTATCAATCATGAACCAAATTATTAATCACTACCATTAGATCGTTTATTGACCATCCTCCTCTCACCATAATCCTCAATGTTTGACTGGGTAATCTGATAATACAGCCACTACACACACTCTGATTTTCATTGTTTAAAGTTCCCGTGTATTATAATAGTAGAATAGTTAATAAATCTTTCTTATTTAGACCAATTCATGGTTTTGTGTCTTTCTTTGTGTGGGAACTGAGGCCAATTTAATCAGAGCTTATGGCTTTCAGAAAACAGACAAATAAACATGATTTCAAATAAAGCCTCTTTGAGATTTCATGTGTGCAACAGAACTACAAAGCAAATTCTAACATACGCTACATAAGAATGTATCTGTTGTCTAGCTTTGTATATTGTTCTGCTGTTCATCTGCCACATGATAAAAAAAATATGGATGTACGCCCCTTTGTTATGCAACATGATCCTCTTTTGTGTGTCAAGCCTAAGCTGAATATCTGTAATATCGTGACTTTGTGACTCCATTCATACAAACCCACTGGCTGGCCTTTGACAGGCTGACCATGGGAGCAGATTACTGTTGATCTTGTGATCAACTGACGTATGAAGACTATCATCACATCATACATGTTCTCGAGTAAATCAGTCTGTAAGAGATTAAAGAGATTTGCCATTTGTTTGACTTTGAAAATAACAACTTAAAAATCACATGCCACAAGTTTTTAGTTTTAGAAACTTAGACTTGAGATGTAGCAGCAGATTAAAAATAAATATTTTTTTTTTTTAAATGGAATTTTAGCACCTGAAATCACTTCTGGGCTGTCAATTTGTATCCTTAGCACGCTCGAAAAACTTCACCTGGTAACGTGAATGACATTGATAATCACATCACATTTCGATGTTCTGCTGGTCAGCCTTGGGTCCTGGAATCCGTGTGAATGCGACTTTGACATGTACCACCCTCATGATCATTGTTCCAGACCACCCTCCTCCCTCTGCAAGACAATATGCGTGGCCACACCACAAAAACTGTTGTCGGGGAACACCACAAAGAGCTCAAGACCATGACCTAGCCTACAGACTTCCTAGATCCCAATCTGGTGAAGTACCTGTGGGAGGAGCTGCAACCATAGACTGTATAAAAGATGGACGTAGCAACCGGCCCTGAAAAATGAAGCCAACCCGGAAGTGTCAAAAACCTGCAATATCACTACGTCTGCTAACTGCTGGCTCCAAAAAGCCCTGGGGCCTCATTTATCATCAGTGCGTAGAAAAGGTTCTAAATTCTGTCGTACGAATGAAATTTAGAGTGTGCGTAAGTACAAAAAAATGCGTATTTATCAAATGTGCGTACGGGGGTCGTACGCACATCAGTGTTGATAAATCCTACTTGTTCTTAACCTCCGTGCTCGTGCACGTTGCAATCAACGTACTGATCATTTGCGATGCACATTTGTCGCTATCCAACGTTGTTGCCCGGTGGCTTGGAGGAACTCATTCATTAAGCAGAACAGCTTTGTGGATCTCCAAGCAGGAGCTGTTGATGACGGCTGGCCTGTTGGTGGGTGTCACAGAGTGTGGAAATGTTTCAGCTGGACTTTGTTTGGTTATTAAAACATGTCATCTATAGTGATCAGGGTTATCCACTGGGTAAACGTTCAGTATTAATTCGTCCTCCTCCAGTTGCAGCCATTTCTCTTTTATGGACTGTGATGCGTTTTTTGGCACTGAGCTTAACATCAAGCCACATTTTAAAATTTTTGCCGGCGATCTCTCCTCTGACCCAACAGGAATAACTGTGGTGGTTGTCTTGTCCTATGCAGCATTTTTTCTTTCGCTGCTTATCTCAACATTAATGCACCAAACAATATTCTCTAGTTTGCTTCAACCTCCCTGACAAGTACCTCGATCTCAGTTTCATAAAAGTTCCTCTTTTTCGCTCTTTTTGCCACGCTGATGACGACAGGTGAGGAAAAAATAAATCTTCACTTGCTTCATAAAGAGGCATGTTGTTGCCCTATATGGTGATTTGGAGGCGTTCCTGAAGGCAACGTGCACGAGCATGGAGGTTAAGAACAAGTGGGATTTATCAACACTGATGTGCGTACGACCCCCATACGCACGTGTGATAAATACAGATTTTTTTGTACTTACGCACACTCTAAATTTCATTCGTAGGACAGAATTTAGAACCTTTTCTACGCACTGATGATAAATGAGGCCCCTGGCTCCCATAGACTTGAATTGGAAAAGAAGTGATCACAGATCACGAAATACTACATTCCTACAGCTCAAGATTTTTTTCTTATTAGTTTTCATAGTCAAATTCAGAGATCAGGTGACCAATCTGAAAATAAATCAATACTGAATTTTTAAAAAATCGTCAACATTTTGTGGGGCAAGGGGCGTGGCTGGCTTGATTGACAGTCGGCAGCAACGATGCAGACGAAGCAAGCAGAAGGCGGTAAATGTGGGTGGGCAGAGAGGGCCCGCCTCTCAATCCGTCTGAACAATCGCTGCTCCTATGGCTCCGCCCCCTCCGACGATTTTTGGGTCACTGGCTCCAAAAATCAAAGATGTCAACCAGGAAGTAGCAAAACCCTGGCTTCATTTTCTCAGTGTAGAAACCAACGGGTGACATCACGGTAGCTACGTCCATCTTTTGTACAGTTTATGGCTGCAACAAGCCCTCATCTCACAACCCACAGGCTCGTATGGATCAACTATCCCAGTTTCAGACACTGACGGGTCAGAATTGTTTTTGTGGCGCAATGGGGACCTACACAATATTTAGCAGGTGGTTTGATGTTTTGGCTGACAATGTACATTGCTTGTATTAGCAAACAGTTTCTCATTCATAGATCCAGCATATCCACAAAGGAACTTTATGACATTCTATATAATATACAGTTTTCTTTTAGGTTGCTTTCGCTCTTCACCATCTAATGAGTGAAATACGCTAAACGCTAAATATTTCACCCTATGCCAGTCGCTAATGAGGCTAGTACCTTGGCTAGCAGTTGACTTGTCTGTTGTTTCTTTTTGGAAACAACACTAATGAGGACCAAAATAGTAAGACTGTCAAACCAAATGAAAGAGCTGTAAGGATCTAAAACATCCCATACAATTCGAAGAAACTGAGATGACTACACCTTTTTGGCACAACTTCCTGCAGAAATCATCTGAAATAATGCACAGATTAATATACATTCAACTAATTTTTTGAACATTAAATGCCAAAAATAAATTTAATAGCAGAATATAAATGTAACCAACACATTTTAATTTCTTGTTGACAGGTAGGTGTTACTCTCTAAGACCATGAATAGCTTTAAAACTTAATGAGCTACAGCTGGCTATAGAGTAATTACACAATTACAGAATGTTAGGACTGATGTTACATTCTTAAAATCCTATTTGTTGATCCAATATGCATGGATAAACAATAAGTAAGCATCTTGTACAACCCATCGTTTCAATTACAACACCACTCAGCAATGACACAGATTTGACATTAAGGAATGAATAAATTCATAGTGAATTAGTAAGTATGTCAAGCAAGGCCCAACACTGCAGGTTCTGAGAGGTTTGAGATATTATGTGGATTTAATGGCTGCCTGGAAGGTAGAAAACACTTTTTTTGAATGAACTAAGAAAACAAATATTATTTCTTGTTCCAGGGGCTGGTGTATGTAGGTCAGGAGATGGAGTGCTTGATTATAGACTCCTCTGGAATTGGGAAAGTCATGGTGGATAAAGCTGGCATTGCCAAAGCCAAGACAAAAGCCAAGAGTGGGAAATCACAGAAAGGATTATTCTGCAGCCCTGAGCACTTAGAAAAGGCAGAGAGGGAACGAGACAACATACATACCACTAAGAGAAAAGACACTACGAGAAAAAAGGGAGCAAGACTGAATGAAAGGATGGTGGAGGGGGAAGAGAAATACATCATTCAGAGGTCTAAATATATCAGGAAACATGGGGGTGGGGAGCAGTCAATGATATGATGAGTGTCACAGGATGAATATGAGAGGTCAAGGAGGGCGGACAAAGGTGCAAAATTAAAGAGAAAGGAGGTCGTAAAGGGTGTATGTGTGTGCAGACATGAAGATCAAGGACAGATCAATGATCGCTGATGGAGGGGGGAGGAGTCACATGAGAGATCTGTCCTCTTCTCCCCCCATCTGTGCGTTAAAGCTGGGTTTCCTCAGGGGGAAATGGCTGAATGCGACCTCTTTGTCTGAGGTCCACCCGGATCCACACACCCACTGATACATGACACCTTGCAGGCACACACACACACACACACACACACACACACACACATATTCCTCCAGGGACCCACTATAGCCTCAGGCAATCACAGAGAACACCTCTTCAGCAGACACAGCATGTAGTAGACAATATGACAAATGTGGATTATGCTTCCCAGTACGAATGGTTTTATGTGATAAGCACGTGGATTTTCAGGCTCCGGTGTCTTATCTATAGTTTTGCTTGGCTATCCGAAAACCTCACTTTAAAGAATTCAGTCAAGGGTTGAAACAGGATTTGACCTGCAAAAAGAGATTCAATAGAAAAGAGGGCTGCAAAACTTTTCAGTCAGTTGTCTCACAGTAAAGATTAAGGGCTTCAAATTGCTCAGTTTGTTACTGATCATTCATGGTAGGGCCCTTGGTGTTTAACCCAGCATCTGGGCATGTGAAGTGCTCAGATGATGAAAAAATGTTTCAGCCTTACAACGACAAAGCAAAATTAGGTTTCAACCTATTGTTAGCAACAGTCTTATAGTCTATGACTTTTTATACCAAAAACTTAACATTGACACTAAATACTATATAGATTCTCCATTTTCTAACTCTGACCTCCTGGCTTTTGGATGAATTCAAGAGGATGTCCACACTTCAGAATATATTGTACGTTGAAATCTTAAATTAGACCTTAAATTCTATTTCAACTTGAAAGTGCATGCTGAACGACATGCTTATGGATAGTTAGCAGGGTGTAGCTTGGCCTCTCTTCCTTTACGAGAATGCAACAGTAACAGCGTCAAACAACTCTGCTGAGGGGCTCACGTTAAAAGCCTGGTTAGATTACGTAGCTGCTGCATACATGAACAGTTGCAGACACCATGCATAGTTGCTCCTGTTACACTACTTTCTAGTCCACTTGGATTCTGTTTAAACAACATGTTCCATACAGAATACATGGATCAGTGGCTATGTATTCAGTGTATATGCACCACATATCAAATCATGGCCCACTTTGATTTCCTAGCACATGCACAGTTGATGCGTGGTAATGCACACAGACCAGGCAGTCATGTATGTCACGTACACCCTCTGATGGTGGAATTGTTGACCTTAATGAACCCTTTTGTACTCAACACTAGTGTAAGTCAATTCATTTTTGTAATTTGATTACTACAAAGGTGTTTATATTGTGCTTATGTGTGCATGTTCCAAAATAAAGTTTTCCTTAAAATGACAAAATATAATGAAGCTACTTACTTCTGTACAGTGTTCTGTTCTGCTGTTATCTGGAACCTGAGGCCCAACAAGAAATAATAGCAAACAGGGTAATTTGGCCATGGTGTTGAGTCTTTACAAATTTATATTAGAACATAAACATTCCGCACTTCATCTAAATCGTTTTACTTCTCCTTGAGATGACTATACAAAATAGAAACACAGGTTTTGATGAATAACTTGTTTCTTGCACATTTAAATTGATTCACTTTTTTATTTTTATTCCTGTCACATTTTATAATAAAAATTATAATACAAACATATGTTCATGTAGCACTTTTCAGAATCTAGTTTACAAAGTGCTTCACGAGGTGGCGAAATAAAACAAAGGGACACAAAATCATCTGACCTGAGAAGACAGATAAAAGCAAGTGTTGTACATGCAACTAGAATGAAAATGTGACATTTTATTGACTTGTGGTCTATTTTGTTTACTGATGCAACAGCCAAAAGACTTTAAAAATCATTACAAAGGTGCGTTGCATGTGCTTCTATTTCCCTCCTGATCATAACAATCTAAGTGATAGACTGAAAACTAAAAATCATGGTTTAATTTTTTCGTTTCTGGTTTATTCATTAAAGATGGAAATACAGCCATTTCCTACACATTCTCCACAAATAATTAACTGCGATATGCAACTAACTGTAGGAAATAAGAGCAGTTCCCGTGACTGTGAGGCTAAAGTAAACATGTCTCCATTCTACTTTAAAATCTCCCCGACTGGTTCCCAGGCTTCCAGGCGACCAAGCGGAATGATGGGATGGAAGAGAGGAAGGGGAGAGGATAAGACAAAAAGAAGAAGGAGAATGAGAAAGAGTGGGAAAGGGATGAAGATGTCAACTAAAGGAGATTTAACAGGGCTGCATAGTAGCAGCAGCAGCAGCCATTATCCAAGACAAGAGCAGCATCAAACAGTTTGGTTTAAATTTTAAGATTCCTGTCACGCAGAGGTTTACCAAAGGAACCAAAGGGACAAAATACAAAACAGTTTGACGCACAGGGAAACGTGCGTCACACTGGTTTTCCCAAGGCCACTGAATCACTGTTGTCCAGCAAATACCTCATAACCTAACCTGAACTTTTCATCAGGCTAAATAAGCGGGGCTTCATGATAGGATAGACTAGATGTGGAGCCAAATCTTGTTGAAACAAAAGTTTAACCTTTATGTTATTTCATGTCTAGTGCTATTTTTATTGGCATTATGGAGTCAGCAAATACTGAGATTGTAGTGACAAGGGATCCGCTCCTACAACTGCAAAAGATTTTGTTAGTGCCACAGAAAGACAGTCATCTCCAACATACAGCTCATTTCCATCCACCATCCAACTACCTGTCCACTACCACCTCTGACGAGCAATGAAGGTTCTCACATAAACTGAAGTTGTTCAAGAAAAACACAATTGTTATGTTTAGGTGCCAGATTCTACTCTGTAATTTCTATGGCATGACCTCAGGAGTAAGGACTGAACATCCAGCAGGAGGATACAACTACAGAGCTTTGTGTTTGCAAGAGTACAAGTAACATCCAGACTTTGTCCCAGTTAAACTACGTTACAAATGATGTAATAGAGGCCTTTGGGAGAACATGACCAGGTGTCCCCTGCCATGCATTCAGTGTTTATAATATACATTTTCCTGCAGTGTGAAATTCAATATAGAAAATTCATCACAGCGAAGACAAAGCAATGTGAGATAACTGCTTCAAATGATTTAAACATCAACATTCTGTGTCTATGATAGAAGCAAATCTAATTTCTCTCATTAATTATCGAGATTTTTGACATCACTCTCAAGTCTGCAGGAAAAAACGAAGCTACAGACACAGAAAAGAAACAGTAGGAAAACATGAGCCAGTTTGGAGTTGTTTTTTGTTAAAACAATCTGTTATCCAACTGTTCTCGATTGATTTTCTCATGTCTAATCGATCAAAGAAGAAATCATATCAGGACTATCCATGCACATAATGGAATCCCAGCTCATGGTAACACTGTCTTACTGAGTAACGCCACACATGGAGATGATTTATAACAGTAAAGATACCTTTGAATGGGGAAATGAGACACCCATTGTTAAGAGTCTATGAACTACTTAAGCTTTAGATATGTGTCTTCTTGTATGCAAATACCAACTTTGCCACTTAAATACACCTGAAATCTATGAGATCTACTCTTTCATATGCAAAAGCTATCTCTCACTGCTAGCCAGGCAGCAAAGAAATGCTATAATTACCTGGTAAACCAGTTTGAATTAAAGGATTGTGGAAACAATGATGGGATTAAAGGCGTATATTTCCTCATTAGTCGGTCCAGAGAAATTAGGTCATGGCAGTGAAAGCAAACAGAAACTGATAAAGTAACCGCAACAAATGAACAGCCTGTCAGTAAACTGCAATCCTTTAAAACACTTACCTCACAAGCTATGTTATAACATATTATTTATTACACTTTTTTGACAATAATAGTGCAAATCCCAGATCAGTGACAATTCCCTGGTGTCCCTTCTTTAGAATTTGTTTTTATGTGACACTGATGAACAGTTTGGTTTCTCTCTTTTATCATTCTCCATTAAAAGGTAGCTCCATGAATAAAGAAATACTTTAACTAAATGTGAGTGACCTAATTTTTGATCCATTTTGCATCAATAAAGCATGTTTAATCAGAGAACTGACATAGTCGAGGGAACATCTGAATGTCAGAACTGTTCAGCTGAAGCTGAAGAAATTCTCTGTGTTGCTGTTATTACAGGTGATGCTTTGAGCTCATGTAAATGCAGACATTAGCATGCCAACATTAACTGCATTCTCTTATGGGGGAAAACAGGTCTCTGACTTGTTTGTGTTTCTTAAAACAAATTACCATTGTCCTGGGTGGCGCTAAGCCCAGGATTCAGCAAAGGTGAGCCTGCAAAATAGTGATGGGGGAACTGTTTTGGTACAACATTTGCATGCAGGAATGCAAGCACTGTCATTAGAATAGTTGATCCAATGCAAGAACTAAACAGGCCACCCTTACTGCACAATTTAAATCTTTGTTAAACCCGTCTTTTCCAGTGTGTACGTAGCTGCTTGGAGGTTGTTGTTGTTGTTGTTTCCCAAAGGAAAGGGGATTTTGAAAATGGTAGTATGCAGATTATGCAAAGGGAAAAGTATGTTGCATGAAATGCGATGTGGAAATGGCAGACTTATCCCTACAGTTTACATGTGACGAGTCAGTCCACCATGTGTTGGCATTCTAATGTTCACAAAACAGCACGAAATAGAACTGGGGCTGAGGGAGTGACATTAATTTTGCAGGACAAAAACCAAAACACTGAAATCCAACTAATTACAATTTTAAAAGTTGAAAAAAGATCAGAGGTTCACTAAAGTCAAAAGATTCATCCTATGAGGATCATGAATGTCTCTTTAAAGTTCCATCGATCATCTATGCACCGCTTAATCCTCATTAGGATAGGAAGGGCTGGAGTCTATCCAAGCCGACTCAGGGCTAACGCAGGGGACACTCTGGACAGGTCTATCACAGGGCTACACAAAGAGACAAACAAGCACACTCACATTCACACCTTCAGACAATTTAGAATCACCAATTAACCTCAGCATGTTTTTGGACTGTGGAAGGAAGCTGGAGAACCTGGAGAGAACCCACGCTGCACAAGGAGAACATGTGAACTCCACGCAGAAAGATCCCAGGTGTCCTCACTGGGACGCAAACCAACGAGCACTAACCACTGAGCCACCTTGCAGCCCAGTACCATGCCAGTCTATATAACACTGAATACTTATACTTATTTCAATGTGAACCAAAGTGGTGGGCCAATGTGTTAAAATGACCACTGTAACTGGAAAGTTACAAAAATCTTATTTAATTCTCAATTCTCACTCTGTCTACTCTTCATGTTATAAATGATTACATTTGTGTTAAGTTAAAAGCAAAGATGTGACTATATAATAAAAGCGATTGATCAAATTGTCATTTCTCATTTTGTGTTGTAAATCCAGTGCACCCCGTCTCCATTATAACGGTGCATATCCCCCCCTCTAAAAGCCTGAACTATGTCCCAGCCAAGCTGTGGCAAGTTTTGTTCAGCTTGAGCCAAGATGATGGAAAGAGTCTTTGGATAACAAGAAAGTTAAAACCAATTCAGCTGTTTGGAAAGAAAAAGACTTTTGCCATAACTGAGCAGCCTGACTGAATAATGAATACAGTGAAACAAATGCTTTCTGAGATTCTTATGCCTGATGCTGCTGTGACCTCTGACTGTCTCATGACTGGGCATGGTTGCCTTGGTTTTTCTAGCAGACATAGGACCCACATGGGTTCCCATACAAAACAGACAAAAAACAAAAAAACAAAAAAATCATACATTGTTTGAGCTTCACAGCTTGCCTTCAGTTTTTTTTTTGTTCTCTATTTCTCTTTTTTATGCATTAATAAAAACTCTTGAATCGTGAATCTTACACAAACACAATAGGGAGCTGAAATGCAAATGAACATGATACCTGCTGAGAACTGACTCCTGACTCTTGACAGGATTTTCTGTTTACATTAAACACTGAACGTGACATTAAACTCTAATCCCTTTCCAGACTTTAAAGCTTGGGCATTAAGAGAGCACGGGGCATGCACAGTTAAACTTTGACAGAAGGGATCGTGATGAAGCATAATCCACAAATGTCTGATGTTAGCCTGTATCACGGGACGAGGATGGTCGACAGGGTTCATCAACAAATTCCTTGCTAACACCAGCATAAAAAAATGTTACATTTGAGTGATTGCATACAAAAGTTCCAACAAATTTCATCCATTTCCAGTTAACTTAACTGCAGCGATTAACGCACAAAGAACCGTATGCTGCAGCATGCTGTGCCAGTGAACTCGGTTCATTGGCTATGGAGAAAACAGCATCATCTGACATCTACAGTCACATCATTTGCAAGACTTCATGCTGTTTGAATCTATGTGCACATAATGTGTGTCAGCTCCGACTACACGTGTTCCTGTTCATCCAGCTTTGGGCTAATTCAACACTGTATACTAGCAGAATGCCTTTATGCTGTCAAGCATCAAGCAACTCCAGCAACTTGCCAGTAGTTTTCTCAGCCATTCTGCCACACACAGCATTGTGAGAACTCATTTCTAGTGCAAAGCTGCTTAGTAGGGATTTGTCTATACAGTTTCACATTCACTGCTTCCACAGTGGACTGTATGTGTATGTGCTGAAATTATTCACTGACTGTCCATCTGTCTATTACACAGTAATCCAAGTGCAAAACTCCCTGAAAAGTACCGCACACTGCCTCTAATTAACCGTGGGGAAATCCTCAGTCAGTGTGCAACTTTGTGCACGAAATACACCAAAGAGATCCTGGCAGGAATAAAACCATTCCATCCACAAGCCCAGCAAAATATAAGTGAAAGCAGAGAAGCTGTAAGAAGTCTTTTCACAAGCATTTATCACAATCTTGAACAGCAGCTGAGAGTAGTGCAGAGAGAGCGTGTACTGTGGAGGAGGGTCAGCTTTCTGAAGCCCTTTAATTAGGTCTGAACCTTCTCCCAGAGCTCTCATCAAACAGGAGACTTTGCTGGTTGACATTTCTAACCAGTCAATCAGAGACTGAGGCTGGTAGAGGAAATGACAGCGTAGAGGAAGCAGGTCTCTCATACTGACAACTTTTGTCTCATAAACTATTTACAGATACAATGCATTCAAATGACTGCGGTAAACAGTGGGTTCTATCACAGATCTATATGCTGTGTGTTTTAAAGCAGCAGTTCATCAGTTATGCACGTCAAGATTGCATTATCATGGTGAGCCTTGTTCAGCCAGTAAAAACATTTGCATAATGTGTTTTGTGGCTCTGAAGGAGCTCTGTCAAGCTTTGAGAAAATAACCCTGATCGGCTTGGGATTAAAGACTACAGGTTTAGAGCAGAAATTGTGCACAAACTTACAAGTTTAAAAAAGTCTCAGCAGGAAAGGTTTAACAAAATATGTTGCATTGAGGGAAGTGTTTATTGAGCTTGAGCCATGAGGGCTAAAAGTCAAGTTATCGTTGCTTCTTTTTGAGTCCTTTTGATTTTGTTTCTGTTTGAATCCTTTGCTATTAGCCCAACTTTTTTGAGAGGGAATGGTGTATTAATGGAGTATATTTTTAAAGGAATAGTTTCAAGTTGAGGGAAGTGCTTTTGCTTTTGTCTTTACTGATTTTAAATTGGCTTATAGAAGCTTAACTGCTGGCCTGAATCTGTACAGTAAGTTTGAAATATACATCTATTAGCACCTCTAAAGTTCATTAATTTACACAATTACACACTAATTACAGCATTTCAACAACAAATCCCTCCTAAACAATAGCATCTGAAAGAGCCATGCTGCTCTCACTCCTTTAAACTAAGCTACACTAATTGCCTAGCTTAGCCAGCCATGGCATCAGCAGGATGGCTGCAAACCACAAACTCTACAACAGTACATTACAGGAGATTTACTGTCTGGTATTTGTTTTTTAACAGGTGTCTTATGCATGTAAAACTTCCAGTTGCCTACTGGAAGAAAATGCAATATAACCCTTTAATAATATTTTAGACAGCAGGCAGGCCGCAACAGCTGCATTGCAGGCATCAGGATTAACACACTCAGGGCTTATGACAGCTCCAACCACAGCACTACTATCTGACACTGGTTGCACTCAAAATAATCCTGCAGGGGTGCCCACTCTTTTCTAAATTCAGTCTCTGTTGTTGTGACTGTAGCTAGCTAATGTAAGGAAACCACCCATGGAGGGTAAATAATTGAAAAGGAAATCAAGCTGTTATTGTGATAAAGCCATCAATTATATCTCTGTACAGCCACATATTTCCCCTCATGAATATTTTGGTAATTGACTTATTGGTTCCTTTCCAGAAAACTGAATTTGCTGAAGTCTTTGAGGTAATCAGTAAGAGCACTGCAAACAATATTCCAAAACTAATTACACCCAAAGTAAGCCTTTTGTGTGGCCCAAACATTGTACTTTTCTTGTTCCCATTCAGCAACATGTATTTCCTTTCTCACAAACAGCCGGTAAGCGCGTTTGATACGATATAAAAGTAAATACATTCACGGAATATTTTTCAAACCTCTGTAAATGTGTAATAATGAAATAGAATTAGCACTACAGGATTATAGTGGGGTTACTCACCTCTATTGTTGTGCAAGGGCTGAATTTACCTGCAACGAAACAAGAAGCCAGCGTTAAAATAAGCAGTAAACAAGGTTAAACAAGAAGCTTATATACACAAATGCACGGCAACTTACACAACCTTGTTCAATTACTTTGCATAAATACTGTATATACGAGTAAAAGAGCCTTAAGCATGTGTGACAACAACTGCATTATTGCATTATTAACATGCATTATGTCAGAACCCACTGCAAACTGAGATGTGCTGTGTTTATTTTCATGAATAATAAAACTCAGCATGCAGGAAATTATGAATACAAACAGTGAAGGGGGAGTGAAGACATCAGTAAGATAAACCAGGATTCAACAATCTGCAGCCCAGCACTTTTTTTAAATTTTTTTTTACAATTATTTTTATCCAAAATAAACAAAACAGGAGCAAAACATGTCCAAAAACATGTCAACTTCATAGGGAGGCTTTAAAAAACAACACAAGTCCTACAAACAACAAGCTCCATGAAAATACCAAAAACGGACAAACAGAAAACACAAATCTTTGCAAATTACTCATAAACACATAGTTTAAAAGGCTATGTAATATCCCCAAAAAAACTTGACACTCTTGGTCTTGGTTACTGAAAACCAGGAAGGGCAGGAACAGGAAGAAATAGTGGATTTGTTGGTGACTATTTCTAGCTGCTGCTTAACCCACATTTGAGTATTTACAGAATAATGTATATGAGGTGAACTCAAAATAACCCACAGAGTATGTGTTGTACAGTTTCTGAAAAAAAAAGTTAACTGACAGTACAAAAAATGTAGAATATTACTTTTAAAAGTTCTGTTTTGCTTCCAATAACTTCATCGTTTGTAGTAGCATGTGACCAGTGACCACAAAACTCTTTCCGAGCAGCCGTGTCTCATGAATGTACTCCCTTGGACTGAAGATCCACTTTAATGTTTCCTCGGGCTACATCAGCTCAGCCTTTACTTCGTGAACAAACAGCATGATAACAGATGACCCTCTTAACAAATGTCTGTTTTGTATCGTAACACGCAGTAATGCAACATCACAACCGCTCCGTCATCATCTCATGACCTCAACTTGCATCAGCAGAGTCGAATGCTGTCTGTAAGGGTAAGATGTACAATGTGTGTGTTGTGTGTGTACTGCCAATATGCTGAGCAGATAATCAAATGTCCCTTTTTTATGACCCTCAAAAAGGGAGCCAGCATGAAATTTATCACAACATTTACTGAAGGTCCCTGCTTTCATGATGGGGTCAGACAAAACGCAAAGTGTCAGGTGCCCCAGATAAACTGCTGAATAAAGGAGTACTCGGTGGATTTGACTGACAACAGGGTCAAAAACTAATTTCGTCTGGGTTTAACTTGAAGCCAATTTAGCAGATGAGAGCCTCAAAAGTCCGAACCCCATAAAACGATTGCCACAGATTTATCTCATTATTTACATGAATGGCTCTGACTGCTTTGCTAAGCTTCTGCATCCAGAAAACAGAGTCTGTGTGAGAGTGAGCAGCACAGATAAGTGGCAATTAGAACCAACCAACTACCCTGAAAACCGAAACTAACTGTGTGGTTTCACTGATCAATATACTCAGAAAATGCTCCCACAATTACTTAGAACTGCCCAAAGCCAAGATGTGATGCGATTCCCAGCAGAGGAGTAGCTAGTTTTACAGTTATCAGCTGATGTGTGGAAAAACTGTGTCGCAGCTCAAGTAATTTGAAGAAAAGAGCGTTTGTGATCATGAGTGTGGGATTTTCTATTAAAGAAAATGTAAAAACTAATGTTACTGTTAAAATAGTGAGCTAAAAGTAATATATATATGTGCAATTTAGTGTAATTAAACACTGTTTAAATAGATTGGCTAGCTGCAATAAATAGATACAAACTTTTAAAAATAATTAGCTAAAGGTATTGAGTAATAGTGATAAAGGTCAACGGTCACTACAATGAGCTAAACGCAATAGACAAACAATTGAAAAGGCTAAACGAAGTGTATTTAAAAAAGTTTCAATTAACCACTAAAAGTAGCTAAACATAACAGATAAAAAGAAAACTCCACCTAATGGATAAAAACGGCTACATTATGTAGCTAAAAGTAGCTAAATGTAATTGATTACCGACTGAAAACAACTAAAACTAATGAAGAAAAATATTAAAACATGTCATTAAAAGCAGCTAAATGTAACAAAAGAAAAGAGTCAAACTAATGGATGAAATGGTAAAGATACTAAGCTTAAAGGAGGTAAATGTAAGCTAACTGGCTAAAATAGCTAAAATATGTAGCCAATTGTAAATAATGTGGATAACCAGTTTAAAAAAAACAAACATGGATAAAAATGTTTAAATATGTTGCAAAAAATGGCTAATTATAACGGATAAACTCCACGTAATGGATGAAAATGGCGAAAACATGTAGCTAAAAATTGCTAAATGTGTAATGTATTGAAAACAGAGATGGAAAAGATTTGAAAAATCATTGATAAAATGGTTACAATATGTATGCAAGCTTAATGAAGCTAAATGTAATGGATTAACAAATTAAAACTAAATATCTTAAAGTAAAAGACAAAAAGCTAAATGAAGGCTAGTATTTTTTTTTTCACTTAAAAGTAATGGCTAAAATTATATAGCTAAAATTAATGTAATGGATACATGTCTGAAAAAAAACAAAACAAGTAAAACTGTGAATAAAAATGTTTAAAACAGGTCATTTTAGCTGAATGTAATGGACCAACAGTTAAAAACAAGCTAATAATGGGGAAAAAGTGGCTAAAATACAACACTGACAGTAATTAAATGTAATTGATAAATAACTAAAACACAAAACTGAAGCACAAAACTACTTATATAGACTAATTACTTTTATATAATTAGGTGTTTGATAAAATTCTGTTTGAAGTCTGTTCAAATGTAAATCTTCAGAAATGACAGGTGAGGTCAACGAGGAATACTTGAGCTCATCTGATTGAGATGTGGAGACATGTCAGATTTTTTTTAAAAATACTGGAAACTACGAAATGCACAGAATATTAAATGCTTTGAGAAACGCTACTGAGAAACAGCTAACCTCTGAATAATCCATTTCTCTACATGTAACTGTTGTTAACTGCATCACCAAAGGTCAGACACTGACAGTATGATTATGGAATAGTGAAACAGTGGCATCATTGATTACTGAAGCAGTACATGTCAAACAAAAACAAGCATCACACATACCATCATGCAAAAAGAAGAAGAAGAAGAAGAAAAAGCAGTGCAGTTCAAGAGATTCTTTAAACATCTTGCATGATGTGACACTACAGTAGCAGCAGAGGAATAAAAGCCCAGACTCCCCTCTCCAATGGTTGCTTCCATGCTCCTAAAAATAGCCCATTCATTCTAACCATATAGCCATACAGACCACAACCATCATCCCAGCTGTGCCTTTTAGATTTGCTCATACAAGGTGATTGGACAAAGCCTGCTGGGCATTTATTGAATCAAAGCCAGTGCATTGACTCAGCAGTGTTGCACACTGTGTGTGTAAATTGTAGCTGAGTTAAGAGTGCATCCCCCAGGCCCTCAGGTAGTCCATTACAGGCAGAGAAAGACAGATAGATAGGCATTTAGTCAGTCTGCTCTGCACTCTGTGAGCAAATGTAATTACAGCAGGCGATGAACATGCCAAGCCTTTGTCTGACAAGACCCATAAAGTGTTTGGCTTTAAGAACATGTTGACATTCATAGACACACCCATCGAAGGAGGCCACGCACACATATCACATGGAATGGAATGGAATCTGCTGTGTTTTGATTTGAATCATGGTTTGTTTCTTATTTTTTAAAAATCAACTCGACAAGAAAAATACTCTGAATCACTGTAACTCTGGCCCACAAGAGATGCAAATAAACATAATGTAGAATAAAGTCAATATTAAAGCACCACAGACACAGTGTGAATGCCTAAAGGGGCATCTTGAGAGTATTGCAGTGGTTTTTCATTTGGCACACATTGCTGCCACACACTCTCCTCTAGCTTTCAGGGATAGATGCTGAAAATAGCTTGGCATTATAAAGCACTGTGATACTAACAGGGCTCTAACTCTTCATTTTTTATAGCACTTCATTAATTATACCTATTAAATGGGGGCTCCCATGTCACAGGTAGCAACAGCTGAACAAGGCAAAACACAAGGCAGGGTTGAGGCTTCGCTGTGCCCATCCTCCTCTATTCACCACGGGCATCAGTCCACGCCTTGATCTCATCAGTGCCCACATTTTCGCGTATAATCACATGTTTTAATCAGGCGAAGTGGAATGAACACCCTGATCTGCGCTGAAGGGGCAAAAACAGGCTGAGAGGCTCCTAATAGAAGATGAAGCCACATGAGGTGCACAAACACGTGCCTCTGGTGGTGAGGAAATAGTGGAAATCAGTGAAAACACTAGTGGCTGAACCCAGCGGGGGTCTGTGATGGCATTCCTTTGTGTGTCAGTGATCAGGTCATGTGTAATGGAGCCTTAATGGCTGTTGTTATCCGGCTGCAGATTACAGAGGAGACTAATCCTTGGATGCAAATTAAGCACCTAATCAGGAAAAAGATCTAGAAAGCCTTGACATGTGAGCTAAAAATATGCATTGTGTTTACAGTGACATATTGCACTGTGTCACTGTTATTCTTAATGTTCCTGTGATTTTGCAGGATGTCTTGCTTTCCTTGGCTTTATTTCAGATCAAGCTTTTACACTCAGAACAATCACAACAACCTTATTTGAAATGCAAGTGATGGCCTGGCCCAGATCTGAGTGGCTTCAGGCACACTCACTCTTACATAATGTTTTACCTTCACAGTCTTGGTGTTCCACCCTGACAGACCCGTCTTTCTGTATCCTAACATCCCCAGATCCTGATATCTTCCTCGGAGGCTCCGCTGACGATGCTCCGGCGGCGGCTGCGGCGGCGGTGGAGCTCCTCCTGCCCCGCTGCCTCCTGGCCAGCGTCCTGCAGCACTGGTAACACACCGCCCATGCCTGCTCCTCGTTGATGGGCTGGTTATAAAGCCTCAGTATCTCCTCCAAAGACAGGTCCTCCGCTCCGGCTTCCTCCGGAGAATTCATCGTGTTGCGACGCTGCTGCTCATCCCGGCGAGTCGCTGCAGCAGCATCCGTCAGTCCTCCGTGGTCCCCGCCGCATCGCCGCTCCGCCATCCTTTCATTCTCTCAGCGCAGGAGGCCCGACGACGAGAACAGGTCCAGGCCGATGTGCGAGAGGCAATCTGGAGGCATTGATGCTCCGTCTGGCGGCGGCAGCGGTAACGAGGGAAGTTGCTGCGTCCAGGTTCTGGTACCAGCAGTCACAAGACGCTGTGTGTTGATGTGAATGTAGCCTGAACGATGTGTGTGTGTGTGAGTGTGTGTGTTTGTCTCACATCCCGACACAGCAAGGCGAGCTCCCTCCTCCATCACATGATCCCCCCCACCCCCACCACACACACACACACACACACACACACACACACACACACACTGAATGCACCTGCACTTCTCTCCTGACTATTTCTCCTGTTCTTCAGTAGCCCGGTCCCCCAAATGGGCCCTGATAGCCTTGAATTCACTACAAAGTAGAAGATCTACAACTAAAGATCATATGGATGATGCATTCTCAACAAATCTCATAGCCACGTCTTCCTCATGATCCCAGAGTCACCATCTGGAGAGTCATATACCTGATGGAAGCTTGAAGGGAACATGCTCAATGCAGAAGAGGGAGTCAATAGGGGCCTAAGAACAAGGTTTTTCCCTGGTCAATCCAGCCATATGTGCATTTTTATTATTGCTTAATCATGTATTTGTCTTTATCATTGTATATGTTTTAATTTGTCCCACTCCACTGTAACTAACTACACAGTCATACAGATGTACAAGAGAGCACAGTCTTATATTTCCATGTATAATGATTAATTCTGACTTATTGCTACGTTAGGCTTCTATCTGCCACCAGTCTCCTTCTTTATCCACGTGAATCGTGTGTTATTTTACTAAATGTTTGCATTCTTGTGACTGAAATGAGAGTGACATTTAGGGATTAAGATGAGCAAAGAGGTTCATAGAGGGAAGTATAATTAGCTGATAAAAATAGACAATATGACATGATGAGTCAATTCATTTATAGTACGTAGGACTGCAGGTGGCACAAATGTTCACAGTGTATTTTCTCTTTTATTCAACTGTCATTTGTGAGGTTTTAAAATACACAGCAAGTTGTTAACTTGGTATCATATCTACATGATTTTGTTGTTGCTTTACATTACTCCTGGTTTCCAAAAAAAATGAACAAAGGTGGTCAACAGATGTCCTCGCATCTGCAAGAAATCTACTAAAAATGCCATGTTCAAAATGAGTCTCAGTATCATTGGCAAAGCATTTATTTGTCACCACAGCAGTGAAATGGTCCTTGTAATTACAAACAAGCTTGTTGTATGTCTCCAGGTTTCCTAGGTTGGAAGGGTTCTTTGCCATCACTCTGGTTTTCGGTTCCCTCCACAGATCCTTCGAGGGATTCGGGACTCTGGCTGGGCTGCTCCAAAATGTTGCTGTTGTTTTCCTTTAACAATTTCTTCACCACTTTGGCTGTACATTTCAGATCATTATCCTATTGAAAGGCCCAGTATTGTCAAGGGCCAAGATTTCTGCAGACTGCCTGGTGTTTTCAGATGTTTCCAGAATCTTAAGACACTCCTCTTTTTTCATAATGTCATTTCCTTTGACAAGGTGGTCAGGTCTATTTGCTGAAAAACACTACAAAAGCATTGCATGATGTTCTTGGAATTCAATGCTGGTCCTCTCTTTTGCCATGTCCCTGTTTCCATATAACTCCACTTGTGTCTCCTCCAACCACAGCAGTCACGACCTAAAAATGTCTTTTTTTGTCCCTGTCATGTTTTGCAAAGGCTAGGCAAGTTTGTATTTGCCTTTTCTGGAGAAGTAGAGTCCTTCTTGGTCGGTGTTCTTCTTGGCTTCTCACACTAGCGTTTTTGCCAGTGCAGGGGTCACTTTTTGCTTAGATTTTTTTTTGTGTGGAACTCCTTGTACCTTTTGATTCAGCTTTGCACCGTGGCCACTTGCACTTCAAAACACTTGGATACAGCTGTATAGCTGTCTGCCATCTTGTGAGCAGTCACAATGAGCAACTCTCTCTCTCTAATCTCTTTTTGTTCTGCCATGACTAATAACTGAGTACAGAACAACAGAATCAACTGTTCTTGATTTATAGCAAATCAAAATGTTCTGGAACATGGTGGAAATAAAAAAGTATAATTTGGTAGAGTGTTGTTGGTAGAGGGAGTTGTTTTTTTTTTCAAAAATTTGAAATAATTTCAGTCAGTAAAAAGAATTTCAGACACTGCATTATCAGCAAAACGTTTTTTAAAAAATGAAAGTTAAATTGTCATTAACATCTCTAGTGCAATGTCTCAACAAATTTTGTTACTTATGTCATTTCCAGAAAGAAGAAATGTGTTGTACATATCACAATTCACTATAAATCAAACCTAAGTATGGGGATGCTTAATGTAGTTTTTAACTGTAGATTGTTCTCTTCTTTGATGGCTCCAATTAGAACACGGAACAGGTTTTTCAAATGACTTTTTCCTGAAATTTACAATATACATAGAAATCTATACTGTGGGGGAAAATAATCAAGTGCATTTACTGAGTGCAGCTGTGAGATAGTGTATTTGTCCTTTAGTAGTGTTTTTCCACTTTGTTCTGCTTGACATTTACTATATTCCCACCCCCATTTCAGTCAGAAATATTTTGCTTTTTTCCAGCAAACTTTGATGTTGAGTGATGGTTACTATTTAGATTCATATTTCACACACAAAGCATATAAACATTTTGTAAAATAAAATAAAAGAATGGAGGTAAAACTATGTAAAAGTGTATGAAACAGTTGCAAGGTTTGGTAATGTATTATTTTTTATAGAAAGCTACTTATACTTTTATTAATTAGCATTTCATAACATGAAACTGTAAGGGGGGGATCACTATTTATTGTCACTGTGAACAACAATTAAACATCTAAAATGTGATATGGAATACACACATCTTTTTGTAAGATATCTGAAGACAAAAAGGATGGAAATCATTGGTTGAATCTTTATCAATATGTTGTATTTTAAAAGCATGTATATTATCCATTATGTAAAATCTTAAAGATTTAAGAGGAACAAAGTACAATATTTCTCTCTGAAACACAGTGGAAGTAGCATAAAAGGGTAAATACTTAAATGAAAATGTAAATTTCACTTGTAATTCTTCCACTACTTCATGAGTATAAATTTACACTTCATGATACAAGTGTAAGAACTTCTTTTTGGATCTGCAGAAGTACATTTTGTGAGACTAAAGTGTGCAACAGTAACATCCAGCACACGTATGGCCACAAATATCCGTTTGGTGCCCTCTGCTGTCGGTGTCTCCTGCTGTCCTCCATGTTGACATGCAAGTATTTTCCTTGCAGCTACACACATTCCAAATAATGTCTGCTCAAAGACAGAGCTTCCTTGAAATTACCTACAGCTTTGCAGATGATCATGAGTCATCCCAAGGCTTCACAGAGGATCCTTCTGTGTTCACTACACATAAGCGGACGCCACTTATGAGCCTCATTCATTTCTCTCACATGCACATCACCATATGACGTCCGCGTCATGTTACATTCACAGTCTTTTAAGGTTTCTGATCAAGCAACAAATCAAAGAAGAAGAAAAAAAACCCACAGCAGACGCTTTGGTTTTCTTCATATTTATTAATCAAGTCACACTCATTTCACATGATTTCAGCAATCATATATATTCAATCAGTGGCTTAGACAATACTCATATATAGATCTCTTTTAGACAGCAAATATACACACACAACATGAGACGACAACATACACTCGAATAACATCTTTATTTCACAATGTCTGCTGTGGGCGCACACAATCTCAGAAACACATACCAGACGTGGTTGCCATGGGTACATGATGAAACCGCCCATATGTAAACACAAATCTCTGAACAGCAATACAGAAGATGTAGCTATCAATACACACCAGCACATGTGGAATGACACAGTAAATATACAGCTTTGCATTTGGATTTTTTTTTTCATTTCACATCAACAAAAGCTCATTTTCTGTGTGAAGAAAAATGTAAATGAACAAAAAACAATATTTAAAAGTCTTTCTCTTTTTGTCCCTTGGTTGCAAAAGTGGTAGAAGCTTGTTGATGAGCCTTTGTACCACAAGGAATGAACATGCAGCACTGTCATTAAAGCAGTTGATGGGGAGGGGAGGCAGTGAAGAGACAGACAGTGTGGGAGGAGGGGGAGGTTTGACCCAGGAAAAAAACATAACTTAATCAACACTCAGCGTAAGGACGAAAACAGGTCAAAGTGTTAAACTTTGAAATCTAACAGGTTGCAGTCGATCTTGTAGTAGACGTAAGGATAATACTCCTGCTGGCTCAGGTTCAGGCCAGGGATGTCCATCGCAGACTGGAGAAGAAAAACAAGACGCAGCAGTGTCAGTGTGAGGAAGCAGTTGTTCAAAAAACTATAGGGGTTTATCTGAATGGTCTCTTATTACATCAAGGTTAGTTTTCACTGAATTCATGCTAGTATATTTGGATTGAATACATGAAAAGCCAACATGGCAGGACTAAGTGAGCAGGTTTCCTCACATTCAACTTCAATTATAGAATTTAAACTTTTAAAAAGAGATTCCTTTTGTGATTGTTTCAAAAACTTCCAGGTAATTTTCACCCCATTTAAAACAATACTGCTTTAAACTCAGTTCATATTCCACTTTTGCAGTAACAATCAACTGCCATGGGAGGGAGTGGCTGACACAGTGGAGGAGAACAGGCAGAGGATGCAGCAGTAGAGACTGAACCACTATCACAACTATTCAGCAATTAGGTGTAAAAACACATCAGCTTTACCATTTTATGCTGACAGGAAATAACACAGTACTGGTTAGACATCAATCAAACAGTGAAACAGAATGACAGAAAGCAAAACACCTTTCCTCAGATTTAATACTTGTTTTGCTTTCAAAGACATTTCCACCACCCATCATTTTTTTCTGGGTTGTGAACAGCTTCTCAATTTTTTGTGCACTCCATCATGGAAGTACTCACAAAGATTGGCTGTATTAAGTGTGGATTTAGTCATGTTTGCAGTGTGAACACACTACAGATTCAAACCTGTTCAGAATTAGAATGCAGTGTGGATTTATGAAACACCACATGTTCTGTTCTTGAAATTAGTGGTTATGTCATATTTCAAAATGGACGAAAGTATAAACATTTACACCTGAAATAACTGCAAAAATGCACACAATGTGTTGTAGAACAGAGAGCAACTTTTCTTAAGGAGATGCTTTGTGGTACATTTATTCAATATTGTTTGTCTTATTACTTTAGTATTGGGTTAAATACTAAGATAATACTTGGCACATCTTTATAATGTAACATGAAGTTCAACAGTATTTCTTGATGCTATGAACTTGCACTAAGTACACTGGCTTACTCACATCAATGATAGCTGCTGCACTGCTGTCCAGATGCTTGTACAGATCATTTAGCACCTCCCTCAGCTTCTTCAAGGTCTTCTTGTTTGGCTGAAGGAGCATGGCCTGAAAGTTTACCGGCAGCCCGTATCTAGAAGAGCAACACACAACATGAATGAACATTTGGGGCTTTTATAGCGCTGTATGTAGGGGTGATGTACAGATTGCACTGTCTGATCAGTACCTTAAAACAGATTCCACAAAGACCCTCAGTGCTTTAATATGAATCCATGCGATGAAGGCTTCACTGAAGTTCACTTTCAGCCATCGGACAAGTGGACCCTGCACAGAAGGGTAACGATAGCCATTTATTTTAGATGTGGCAGTCCTAAAATACCTATTAAACTTAAATTAATTTGGAATAATTGCCGACAAAAGGTCTTTTTCTTATTGAAAGCAGCTTGCTGAAATCTGGCAAAAGAGTCCCGTAGATAGAGGATGGCAGCATTTCTTTTTCTGTCCTAAGCAACGGCCTTTTATGTAGCAATGCTGGTAAATAAGAAATGTGTCGTTTCCTGCAGTGGATTTGTGTGGTCAGCATTTTCTGCCCAGCAGCTACCTTTTTCAAACGGCTTCAGGCTCTAATGGGTTGTTTTCTGATAAAAGCAAACACTTTCTTTCCCAACACAGAACACAGTGGAAATAAATCAACAATATCAGGCTTTCCATAAGAGACAGGCGCTGAGTTCATATGTGTATTAGAGTATTTCATAAATAAACTGAAACAAAAACAATACAACAAAATTATCAGTAAAGTAAGATAAAATCACATTAGCCCTCTCCGTTATTGTCATTTTTTTTTATTACATCTTAAATATTCTTTCCATTCTTAATTTGACAAGCCACAAAACAGTAACTCCCTATTTTTTCACATTGCTGTAAACTATAAGTGCTGATGATGTCATGTAATGTGAGATAACGCAGTTGCGAACAGAAATTTCTCAGAAGCTGACACCTGAACATAGCTTTAGGTGTTAGACTTGTTCTGCAACAAATATGATTGTTTTTTGTAAGCGTTCTAGACTAGAGTTCTGAATACACAGGTTAGATGCAAGTTGATTTATATATTGAACTAAACCTAAACTGTGTAGAATAATGGAAATCAAACTAGACACGCATACAGTGCTAAACACTTCATGTCATACCACTTTATACAATATCCTGTTTATACTCATAAAATATCGAAGTCCAGAATCATTTCCTATAGAACCTATAGTAAAACAGGCTTTTTATGGTCATAGAATAATGTCATAATCCTGTTTTTTGTCAAAATGAAATTCCCTGAAATTGATCCCAGGAATAACGTTTGCCCATTTAAAGTCATAGCCGGCCGATCGTTACGTCTCATGGGCCGAGCATCAGTCATGCGTGTCAGATTATCACACCCCGGTCAGCCGCTGAAGGCAATGTGTTTGTTTGTTAATGACCTGCTCACCTGAGATCTGCTTCACTGAGTTATTCACACACTGTCTGACATTATTTAGGACACATCAAAGAGAATCACATTGTTGCTGAGCACGTCGTCAGTCATAACTGAACTGCTCAGCTAGCTAATCATGATGAGTTCATCCTCTGTATACCCTCTGATTAAAGGAAATACCTTTTATTGGTGGGGTGGCTTTTTATACCGACAAAGGTGAAATTTGACTGAAGCAAAACCATAAAGCTCTGTTTGAATAAACATTTCTTTATCTTCAAAGAAACTGTCCCTTTGATCTTGTGAAAACATTCCCATTTTGGCTTTACGTATAAACCCCCATTCTTCGTCACACAGACATCATTTTCTCAGTGCTCTATCGTTGCGATTAAAACCCACATATTGAAATATCCTGGATATAGTCAGAATTCCATCCTGGACCGAGGGTATGATAATAAGCAGGCAGCACTGTACCAGGGAAAAGGGCAACCACTAATGTACATACATTTGCATAATAGGTAATGGGAAAGAACATGCCAAACCACTTGGATGGATCTTTAAAACAATCTATTAAAATACAGAAATATTCTATAACTTTCTAAGCTCAAAAAACATAGAACCATTGATGAAAACAATAGATAAAGAAATCTCCAGAAGGAATCTATTGATTTATTTTCAAAAATACTTGAAAAGAATATTACAACGTCCACAGCTTCCATTTTACTTACAAACTGCTTCTTCTTATCTGTGGAGAGCCGCGTCATCTCCTCTTTGTCTGCCTTCATCTCCTCCTCATTGTACTGAAAGTCTCTCACTGTAAACCTATACATAAGATAGAGAAAACAAAAATCTGCCTCATTTGATCACCAATATATTTGATTGCGCAAACAATTAAGCAATCTAAACAAGATTAGACTCTTAACATATCTAAGATGTGAGAAGATCAGCTGTTGGAAAACAAAACATTGTCTTGTGCAGCCTGTAGCTTGATCTTGTGATACATATAATTAGAGCTATTTATATTCAATCAGCAGACTGGCTTCTTTAGAAATCAAATTTCCCCACATAGATACTTCTCACACTTCTTTTTGCTATTCACACAGTGGTGCGTAATAACAGAAACTCATCACACAGAATAAAAACTCTTACTTGTTCTCTCTGGCTTTGTGTTTGAAGTCATCAATTGCTTTCCTGAATAGAGTGACACTGAACAGCCCACTGTCATTGTCTTCAAATAGCAGGCTATAAAAACAAAAAGACAGGTACTTGTTTTAGTGATGTAATTATGTTGGTCAAACAAACTGTAAATAAACAACTCAGCATAGTGGGATTGTAAATATTCATTATAAGAAATTAGTGAACAAAAATTAAAGCAGTACAAAAAGCCTACTAAAGTAAATGCTTCATGCAGATGCTTCACATTGGTGTTT
Organism: Stegastes partitus; assembly: GCF_000690725.1. Taxonomy (NCBI): domain Eukaryota; kingdom Metazoa; phylum Chordata; class Actinopteri; family Pomacentridae; genus Stegastes; species Stegastes partitus. The sequence goes on along the minus strand of NW_007577749.1, from coordinate 1,535,512 downwards.
GCAAAACATTTAATCTAATTTCTTTTGTCGTAAATGACATGACTTACTTTGAGGATCTAGGCACAACCATCTCAGCAAGTGTTTCATATGCTTTCTGCCAGTCAGGGTACCCTGTCCTAAAGGAACAAAACAGCAGGATTAAACTAAATGATGCAGCCATTTGTTTGATTTTTTTCAATGTTCTAAATCAATCAATGAATGTTTGTTATTATTTGCGACTGACTGGAGAATTAACACTCACTTTGGTACGACTACCAGCAGAGTGATGAGGTACTCAGAATCAAGTACAAAGTCTTCCTTCTTTACTATGTCAGCCAAGCTCCTGGTCAGCAGGCTCCCTCTGGTGGCACACAACAGTTTTACAATAACACAGATGTGACACATTGAAGGTGTTTGACGCTGACAAAGCATTTCAGAGTCATGGTAACTTTTTAGTCAATGCTGACAAATTCATGGAACCTTGACTTCCAAATAAGTACAAGCGAAAGAAAATCAAAACCCTGAACTCTCCACCAAAAAAAAAAACCCTGTAAACCTCTTAAAAATATCTGTATGTTAGTCATACCACTTGTACATGTGGATTACTTACGCATTCTTTCTCTCTAAGTTCTGCAGGTTCCCCTTCAGGTTATTATAAGCTGATGCTCTGGTCTTCAAGTCATTGTCAATCTGGGTTACTTGCTGTAAGACATAAAACAGACGGCAGGCTATATTTATGACTGGCAAAGAAATTACAAAACAGCAGGCCCTATAAGGTAACAATAGAAAACACCTGAGTAGCATAAGTGCATGAAGACAAGGAGTGGATGGGCCTGGTGGGAAGGTGGCTTATAGCCCCACTACAAGACAGTAGGTTACAAAAATAAACAAAAAAGACCCCTCTAAATTAATATCTGCACAGACATTGAGATACCTGCATGCTGAATTGAATGTCTTTCCAATGTGACAGACCTACCTTTGAGATGATTTCAGAGATGTTTTTAAGTGACTGTTTTATGGGATATTTTGCCATATCCCATTGGAATCTTGTGATGTAGGTGACAAGATCAACTGAAAAAAGACAACAAAAGATCTGTCAGGCTATTGTTTGCTTATTATAAGTTCACTGTATGATAAAAGGTGGGTGATGCCACAATTTTATTGCAGTGATTTCAGGTAAAGCTGAAAGGGTAATTACAGTATGCATTAGAGCTTCTAAACAATAGTTCCTGTCCGCTTGTTGAGACGTGACATATCAAGCTTCTGATAATACTGTTCCCAGGCCCTAGTTGCGACTGTTCAGGTTGACGCACTCATCTTTTCAACATGCCGCAGTGCTTTGTCACTGTTTGAATAGATCTGAGTCCAAAAAAAGCTTATCAGCTGTAACTGTACCGCTTTTCTTGCAATGCGTGGTTTTTAATTCGGTTTTCTCCTCCCAAATAAAAAAAGTCTTCCGTATGACAGCATTTGTCTCTGCTGGATTGGCCACTTGCATGTGCTATACCTCCCCAACTGATCGTTAATGTGTATCTATAGAGAAAACAACTTCACTTGTACCCTAACACTTCTAAAAGACACTGCCAGTGCTGTTTATATTTGCCTAACAATACTTCTGGAGCTACCCAGGAGGTGGCAGATCACTATATGCTAACAAGCCCAGCAGCACTAGCACTCCTGGTTGGTACATATGTAATTTTATGTTCAAGGTTAAAGCAGTAGGCTAAGCTATTTCTAAAAACAAACAAACAAACAAACAAACAAAAACCCTGATATATCTCTAGATGTCTAGATTATTTCTAGACTATGTTGTCTCTAGATTATCCACACTAATCTGGGTACTGTTGCTAGAAAAAGCAAAAAGCAATTTCTTCTTAAGTTTGTTAATATCACCACTCTTTTTTAGCAGATGGATGTCTCTGACATTGTAAAGAATACTTGTACTTGTGTGCCTAACGTTGTTATTACCCCACTTAATAATCACAGGTATTTTGTACTAACATATTTGGGACACACAGCATTGTAACCATCACTGTACCTCCGTTGGCCAGCAGGTTCTCTTGTACTTTGTCTCGACTGTCCTCCAGCACGTCAGCCATGTACTGAGCCACCTTCTTCACCACACTGTGAACACCAGGGAGACATCAAAACATGCCATGCCGACACAAACTGCATACACAAAGCCATACATGCTAACATGACCACCACAACCTCATCCCCCCCAAAATTTAACACAAACAGAGACACACATCAAAAAGTTTCACACATTCCTGTTAAGGTAATCTCCTGACAAGGCAATTCATAATATGGCAGACATTCAGAGTTCAAGATTTTTAACCACACTGTTCAGCAGCACATCAAAGCAGCAGCGAAGCCACAGAAAGACTAAGAGCCAAGTGACATTTGAAGTATAAAAGGTTCATAAGAAAGTATGTCAGGCACTAATGTTTAACCTTCAGCTATCTGTAATACATTTTTACAGTTTAACCATCTCAAATACACACAATACATACATAAATCAGTGCTCTGTACTAAATAGTTCAATAGGTTTTTTGCAGATATGCTGGACAGAAACTTCAAAAAGGAACTAGAATAAAGACAGGCTGTAGGCAAACAAGTGAAACCGTGTTGCAACATTGGTCTTTCTCACAGTCTTGGAAATATCCACAGAGGAAGCGAACCGAGCTCAAGCGGTAATGACTGTGTGCGAGTTTTGGATGTCAATATTTCCAAAAGACTATAAATTACAAACATACTCATGGCAAATAAGTCATCTGGTATAAATATGACTAAAGAAAGAGCTGTCGGTGTGTCACCTAACTGTAAATTGCCAAGTTTAGACTGCGAGGCTCACTAGCCTCAAGTCCCTGTGAAATTCCTCATTGTTACAAGGTAAGGGAAGGGATTAGGGAATGGTAAACCGGCTACATCAGAGGGTCAGGAACTAGGTTAGATTTTTGATTTTCTTTGAAATATAGCTTGACTATAACTGTCATTATAAAAGAAAATATTTATCAGAAAAGCAGTGTTAGATTCAAGCCACAATACAGCAGGTTGCATACCTTTCAACAAAGGAATCTAATTTGGCCAGTTCATCCGACAGCCCGACCAAGACATCTAATGTCCCGACCTGTTGTGGCACAAACAAAAAAAATACATTTGAGTCATCAGTCCTGAGATCTGGGTCAGTTTTAGGTTGGGTCAGCAGGGTTGTGTTTAAACAGTGACATCAGGGGTTCAAACAGCCTCCAGTGACACCCAGGGGCCCTATGTGCTTAGGATGGCGCCTCTTTGTCCAGAGCCGCTCATGCATTTCTAACAGTTCCAGGAGGACATTATGGCCCCATGTAGCGGCAAGGTCAGTGGGGTTACATCACCTTCATCACAGAGAGGAACCCGACTAGATGAGCTGCACTGCTCTGTGGATGAAAGCTTCACCGAACCAACGCTTCAACATGCATGCAATGGATCTGTGTAGAGACTGCTTCCCATACACACAATCAGCTTATTCTTGACAGTGGATAGACAAGGTGAGAGATTTTGATATTAGTCCAGTTTTTAATCTAAAACTACCTTTGAAATAGAGAGAACACTGTAAATTATTCAAGAAAGAAAATTGTGTCCTTATTCTTGATTGCTATATAATTATGGCTACACAATAGCTCCGTCCTGCAGCATGAAGAATATGCATACCACTGTGACAGGCAGGGAAGTGTATAAAGTCATGCTAACCTTGAGGTCTGGGATGCTGAACTTGTGGTTGGTGGAAAGGTTGTTGGTACGTGTGGTGGCTGCCATCATTTTGTCCCATGTTTGTTGGCAAGTCTTTTCTCCAGGAGCAGAGATCAACCAAAACTCTGTCATGTTTACAGCACAGGTGCAGCCAAAGAAAACTGAAAGGAAAGATGTATTTAGACTAGCATGTCCAGTATTACTACTGGACTCAACATTTAACAAAACAACAAGGAACGCCGTCTTTGTCAATAATACTTAACTTCAGTACAGCTACAATGCATTTAAAGTACTGTGTTTACACATATGCTGTGTCTGGAGGTACATTTTAGCATTAGCTAGTGTTGCTATAATGAAGTGTGCCGACACTGTTTACTACTTAGCAGGCTAATAAAACGATGCTAAACTAGCACTGGGAGCTCATTAAGAGCTAGTCCAATACATACTGTCCCTCCTGTTATGCCAACACTTCACTTCCCACCTGCTATCTAACGATGCAAAGATACAAACAAGAATTAAACCGTAAAGTACACAAACCGTAACAACCACAAAATCTGTTGAGGTCAAGCAGCATCTAGCAGGGATTAGCTATCGTTAGCCACTTAGCTAGCTTCGCTAGCAACAACAACAACAACAACACGGGTGGTTACTGGAACGAATAAACAGTTCACTCACCCGTATATTAAAAACGATACTGTAGTTGGTGAATAATATATCTGTTTGTAGTGTTTCTATGGCTTGATACTTTTCATAGTTGCCATTCAAGTGCAGTTCGTGAGGTCTCCTGACAGCAGTATCAGAGTCAGCTGATCTGTCGGAGGAGGAAGAAGAAGGCTGCTGGCGCACTCTGCTGGAAACAGCAGCGACCACAGCTGGCAGACAGATGGCTACTGCAGGTCCGATTTTACAGTAGTAATATTGTGAACCTATCAATCCTGAAGCTTTAAGGACACTTGACTGGGGCCGACAATTTGGGTAGAACATACAGGGCAGAAGTCTCCAGATAAAGGAGCAACGAGGCCACACTCTGGAGAAACCCTACAAAGACTGCAATTGTTATGTAACAGTGCACGGCTCAGATATTGCCATGAATAAGGGCTTTATTTAGTAGAATGTAGCTGACATCTACATTCCATAGAAAAATAACAAAAGCCAATTTGATAAGCAAACTATTTTTTATTGTTGTTTTTTTTAAATGGAATTTTAACAAATTTCCTGAATTACAAGCCCTCCACCCCGGACCTCAGCCTCATTCCAAATGCATTCTTACCTTATTAGAGAAGCAGACATTGGCAGATGTTGGGTGCCAAGTCAGCAGCATTTAAGGCTTTAGAGTTACTAAATTTAGAAAAGTCGGGTCAGGTTTCCTGACTTTGGGTGTCTCCTGTACAGAAACTGAGGAAAACGCCCCCAAAGGGACATGTTTATAGTTCAGTGGGTCTGGGGTTCATTGTTTGGGACACAATGCTTGGTCTGCCTGGAGCCAACGCTGGACATCAAACGGTAGGGTTGAATTTGCCCGTGGCTGGCTACAGGCCAATCTGGCGGGATGTTATCAGGACACACACACACACACACACGCCACAATCACGCATTCTGCAGAAGGCAGGCTACTGCTGAGATCTCATCAGGTTCAATTAGACAAACAAATGTGTAGTTTTAGCAATAAATAACATTGAAAACATACAGAACTATTTACAGACTTGAAGCCATCCCCTTTCACACACACCATTCAACATAATGTCTCTGCATGGACCACCATCAGAGCTTGTCACACACATGTCCTGTGACTTAGCTGAAAGTACGGGTGCTGCATAAGCCCTGGAAGGTTAAAGGCATCTGAATAGAAAAGAAACATTTGAATAGCTTACAAATCTTATAACTATTGGAGCAAGCATACTTTTGTCACCTCTCCTCTTCCTCCATTTCTTAGGAAAATTATTAAAAAATCAAAAATAATAATATTTAGATTTCTAGAACAACAGGCACCACAAAAGTGTGCTGTTGGATAACTCACGCATTCCAGGAATAAAGGTCTAAATGCTTTGTGTACACTGGCTCACTCCACGCCCCCAGTTTAATCTTTAAACTAGACTGGACAACAGTGACCTGTTGTTTCCAGGTATGCTGACGGACACACGCCTCCGTTATGAATGCGTGTGAATAAATGTGATGTGCGTATTACCTATGCAATGCAAATCTGTACACATACACCCACATAGACACAAGGTATTTACATTTAAAATATCCTACAATGCATGTGAAACAAGTCATGGGAATACCTGAGGGTCTGATTTTCTCTGAAACTGTACTTTTACAGCATTATTTCAATCTTATGTCATGAGCTACATGTAGTTAATTATTGGGCAATCTATCTTGGCAAAAAGGAAACGAGGGTGAAATGTGCATCATTTGTCAGACTGAGTTATTGTTTGTCCATCATGGTATATCTTGCCGTATCTCTCCACCTCTTTGATACTATTGTTGTACATGACATGTTCTGGGAAAGCCCACAGATAAAGATTATTCCATTAAGGTGGCATAGTGTAGAAGGAAAAGCTGAACGTTTTTCCAGTGAATTTTTTGGTGCATGAACTTTTTTTTTTTTAAACAAATATTTATTAGTTATTGTTAGATACAAAAATACACCAACATTCTTGTGTCAGAACTTCTAAGGAGATTGCTGTTGCATATTTGTGATATTCCTGCTGCCAGTTGCTTTATATTTCCTCTGCTTAAGATTCAGATCAGTGTGAGAAGAAGTTTGTTTGGAGTTCCTCTTTACTTAGCAACATTCTTTGGCAAAAAGAGGTGAAAGCACTTCTGAGTGACTTAACAACACTAGAGCCTGTTGCATAAGACTGCTTTATTTACCAGTTATTCATGTCCACAGAATGGATAAATGACTTATGACTTCAATTTGGACAGATGGACGGTCTGTACTGTAGACCTAAAGTCTCTTTTTTATTCATGAAATGTGTCCATGCACAAACAGTATGTTATGCTTGAAAAAATATATAGAAGACAATCAGTTTTGTTGGAAGTTTTTTTTTTATTGTTTATCTTTTTATCGTTGGAAGATGTTGTTTATTTCTTTTTGCCAGCAGATTCTTGATCAGTGAGAGCTGTTTTAGGCTCTGTCTAAGTTTGTGTGTTGATGTAATCTGTTTGCAAATAAGAATTCCTGCTGCACAATGCAGCCACTGGAGTATTTGCCCTCACAGTGGGTGGTGCACATGTCTCTCTGTCGCATACCCAGTGGTTGCGATGGCTATTATGATCCAAACAATGGAAATCAAACATTGTGTTTTACTGGAAGCCACTTTAGATGCTATGTGTGATTAGCCTTATATATACATAGTCTCGTTTACCGTTGGAGAAAACAGGCACAAAACACGGAACAGCTTTTGTGTTGCAGTCCGCGGAAAAGACGTTGCCTCTGCAGCCTTTACAATGGACTCTAAGCAAGAGTTTTATTGGTGAAACAAACACTGCTATTGTTTATTTTTCTCCAAGGAGTGCTCAAAGCTCATCTAACACTCTGAAGAATTTTATAGTTATGTGAAAAAACAATCCATCATGAACTGCTATATAGTCCGAAATATGACGTAGGTCAATAAGGGTGGCAAAGATTTCAGGGAAATTGCCTTTTTATTTGGTTAACACAGGATTTCCATGAAGGAACAGGGCTTCACAGTGCACTGGGGTGCAGTCTACTGGATCCTAGGAAACTTAATGGTCTGATTTGACTCACATGTGTCTTTTTTTATCTGTTTGTGCTTTATGTACCTGTCACTGAAAACAGAATAGACATTGCCAAAAATGGAGGAAAATAACAGTGGATCATTACAATAAATGCAAACAGAAAAAGCAAACTTAATACACATTTTCATTAAAATATTGAAAATATTTCTCAACACATCTGCAACGAATTCATATCCTTATAAACGGCAAGCATGCCCTGCACACTATGGGAAAGGACACAATTCGAATGATATCTGACATTTTCTACTTAGGCAGGCTATCCTTAATACCAGGATGATGTGAGAATTGATGTGGAGTCCAAACAGCCTCAGAGAAAACACTCGCCTTCTGTTTGGCTACAGTAGCTGAGCTTTCCTTGGCACCCTCCGCCTCCAGTGTTGAGGAGGGAGACATGCAAATTTATCTTCTTGGAAAAAAAAAGAAAAAAAAAAAAACACAGCCCCAGACCCTGCTTTTTCAGAGGCAGGCAGAACTTCTCAAAGTCAAAACAACAAAGGCAAAGGGACAGAAAAGTTCAGTTTGAGATTGAACTCGAAGACAAAATATATGCATTCTTCTGATCATTTAACGTGGGACTGATGCTTTTCAACTGCTGATTGCGGGGACAGAAGAAAAGGACAATTGTGCCAACTTTATCGGACAGCATTTTGTCCTCATTAGTGAGCCATGGGAAATACAATGAAGACATAACACAGGTAATTCTTGGGAAATGTGACGCTGAACTATTTACCACACAGTACAGAGTATTAGAAATACTGTAGATATTTTTATTATACATAATCAACAAAATTTAGATGTTGTTTTATTAAATATTTCTGAAATAATTCTAGAAATTGTATTATATACAATTTTTTGATTTTTTTTTTTTTTTTTTTACTATTGTGCAGGTTGTATAGCTATTGTATGTCTTTTTATTATACATATAGATTTTAGTAAACACAGTTGTGATGTTGTTTCATTAAATATTTCTGCAATCATTCTAGAAATCGTATGGAGGAAAAAAAAAAGCCATCTTTACTGCTGTCGCTGTTGTAGGTTATGGTTTGGGTGAACTACTGTAATTGATAGTTTTGACAATAAATGCTCCACATCTTCCCATTTGTCCTCCACTACCGTGTAGTCAAAGTGGTCTTGACAGCTCTTCACGTCGATGTGAAATTAGTCAAGTTCCACACACTTAACGAGCTGTAGACCGGAAAACACATTTGAATCATATGTAATTATTATGCGACTCTAAAGATAAATGAAGATTATCTGGGGGTGAAATAAAATGTATTACATAGATATTACTGTTGATGTCTTTCTATTTTCACGCCGGTGCTTTGCATCTTTCAAAACCGTCGCATTATCGTTGTTATGGTGGATTTTATCTTGATAATTAACCGGATTTCTCCCTGTTTCTTGACGCTTTTGTCTCCGCTCACTCGACCTCCGCTGATGTCGTCTGTTAGGTCGTAGCAAATAAGCTGGACTAGCCTGCATCGTCAAAACCTCGAACAACAACGACTTGATCGAGTCCACCACGTCCATGGCAGTTTGCCTTTTCTCTTTTAGTAACCCCACCACTCTTTAAAAATTCCGCCTAAAAAGAAAAAGCGTTCTGTCCCCTCTTTTGGGTTTTCAGCAGACGTAAGTAACGTTAGCTAACCGCGCTGTTAGCATCCTGTTAATGTTAGCATGTTGTTGGCTACATTATCTTGGCAGCGTAGCGTTATTTTGCTTACACTACACAAACGCCGTATATGATATAGTAAAGACAGCGTAACTGCCTGTAGTATTACCACCGAAAAAATAAGCATCTGTTCTGTAAAAACAATATTCACATTGTATATTGCTATGTAGCTAATGCTAAGATCTTATGCTAACGATGCCAATGATTACAAAGCGACCTGTTACAATGACAAGCTAGCTAACTTAGACAAACTACGAAATTGATGCTAAGTTATATTGGATGTGATTTGGATTTTGTATCAGTGAGATTAGTTTATGGCTAATCATGCCGAGCAATAACGTCAAAATACTGTTTTCTGTTGAAACTAAACACAGCAATACACTTTACTTCAATTCATTAACAGCTGCTAGCCTAGTATTTTCGCATCACTTCAGTTGGTTAGTACAAAGTAGCACACAATGACATATCAAGCATTTTGAAAAACCTACAGAAATCAAGTTATCACATTCAATGTAAGCCATAAATATTTTTCGCTAAACCAGGATGTACCTGGCATGCCCTTCTTCCATTCTACACTACACAGACTACACATTTTGCCTGCTGAGATGCTTAGTAATGTTTGTTTGACCACAGATTTTATTTTGAAACACTGTGTACATGTAAATGAAGTTGCACTGAAGCATGCATCAGTAGGGGAAACAGTTACACACCTTGTCAGAGTTATTTGTCTGTCAATAATTGATTATTTTGTGCCCTGTCCTCTTCCGCCCCTGTGCAGGTGTACAACAACTACCCAGAGGATCTAGGGGCAGCTCTTTACCGAGAGCCATTTGACTTCAACGCCGAGCCACCTTGGGATCCTAGCTGATAGTGGAAGAGTTCATCCCAGGACTCATCCATGTGAGTAAATTAGCCGGGGATTGAAGAATGCATGCACCCTCTTTGACTGTGTGGTTAGAGAGATTCTCAGATTAGAAATGCTGGCCCTGTTTTTCTTTTTTTTATAATTGTTATTATTATTTTTGGTATGTCTACAATATGTGTGTCTGTTTATATGGTAAGAGTCGTAGTTTATGAATCCACTACAGCAAATTTTGTCACTAAAACTGTTGACAGAAAAAATAAGTAAATTACTAAGCAGATAAACCACAGTCTTGTTTTTTTTTGTGAGTTTGTTTTTGGGTTTTTTTTGGATTCACTGTTTCAGATCTATTTTCAGCACTTGTATCAAATATCAGGGCACTGTGGTCTGGTCTGCTTTTAGCTACAGTAGTTTTTCTTTTGCTTTGACAATGAGAGTTAAAAAGAGAATTTTTATTTGTTGACATGAATCCAGCTAAAATGTAAAATATACATTATCTGTGAGTTTGTTGCTGCTGTGTTTTGTGTTTAATTAATAACTGTACCTGTATCATCCATTAATGCCATCACTTCTCTCATGAAAGAGATTGAATGAGTGGAGCAGTTAGGCATTTTCTAAGTTATATAAGAGCTTGGTTGAGTTTTAAAGAGATGATGGAGCTAAGCCAGCTCCCGTTGTATTTTTTTAACCAGGTGTTCAGTAAGAGACTTATCATAACTGCAATAATTCAATGTCCTTCAAAGTAAAACCAAACTGAAGAGAAACTATTAATTCACTCTTTTTCTGTCTGTTTGCTTTTTTTATTGCCTTGTCAAGGTAAATAGGCACACCCGATACAGCAGCAGTTTTTTTTAAGCATAATGTAACCTCCTAAAACAAAAGTCATTTCACATCTGTTCTGGTCCAGACTGCTGTGTCTCACTGCCGTATTGTGCAAAATTTTGTGACACAGACACCGTCAGTATTGTACCTTGGTTAATTCCATCAAAAAGAACCTTTACGGGTCACCACCTCAGGGATTATTGGTGATTGTTAGGAGTAATTGATGGTAAAGTAAATGAACCCTGTGCCCCAGTCTCTGTGTTTTCACAGCGGCTTTTTAGATGAATAGGCCTCTTCCACAAAGCTACCCTGTAACGTGGAACCTGTTCTCTGCTCTGATTGGATGCTCACTGAAACTGAGCTGTTTGATTGTGAATTTGATCAGAGAGGTTTCAGCTCCATCTGTGGAATACACTAGAAAAGAGCTGGACAACAACATTGAATATGCATTATCCAAATATGATGGAACTGTTTTGCTACTTGAACTTTTTGTGTGATGTTGACTTTTTTCTTTTTCTTGTACAGTTTGTTGCATAAGTCTAGGACCCCAGGGGCTCGAGAGGGAGCGAGCGAGACCACTTTGGACCAGCCACATTCTTTATGCCTGTCGGATTAGAAGAAAACGGTTGAGAGGATGAAAGGAATTGCTGATGAACCACAGTATTCTGTTGGCCTTCTGGAGGGAGGCACAGCTCTCTGTGATGTGATTGACAATCACATTTATGAACAAACACTGGTATGGACTTTAACTCCAATAATGTGTACTTAGTAGTAAACCTTTAGTTCTTTCTGTTTTAGAATTTTCTCAAAAGCACTAATTGTAGTGTAATATATTGTTTATTACTTGTGGTAAGACATCAGACAGCTTGCAATGTGAACTAATGTAGAAATGATATTGGTGTTGGCTTTGGCTATAGTCTAAGTGTGTTAGATGACTCATCCACGTGTGTGTTTCCTTCTTCCTCAGTCTGAGAAGAATGCATTCTTTGTAGCAGACCTGGGAGTCATAATGAGACAGCACGTTCGCTGGCGAACCCACATGGCACAAATTCGACCGTACTATGCTGTCAGATGCAACAGCAGTCCAGCTGTGATTGAAGTTCTTGGTGCCCTTGGCACTGGATTCATATGCACAAATAAGGTACTTTTTCATTTTAGGCACTGTTGTCAGTCAGGGTTTCTCCGTAGAAAATAAAAGTAAATACAAATTGCTATGAGCACTGTTTAATCCTGCATACAAAATTGAAAATTGCTTAGTGTGTTTTTAAAGGAGTTTACCACCCTCATTACCAGCCTTGTACCAACTCTGTCTTTACCAGAGCAAGCAGTAGTGCATTGACTTGATTTAACATTGTTAAGCCTAGTCCAGAATCTTTGGAATAGTGAAGACACTGCCGTGTGATTAGCATGCATTTTAAATATTATTTAATATATGCCTTTACCTTACCATGTAAAGTGCTATGAGATGACATGTGAATTGGTGCTATATAAATAAAACTCTAATTCAATATAATATTGGTGTGTAACACATCATGCTGGATGAATAAATATGATATCTGTTCACTTGTTCATATGTTGTATATTAATAGAATACAGTTCAGCCTTTGTCTCTTTGTATTTCAGTTTGAACTTGAACTGCTGCAGAACCATGGTATTCCCTCTGAAGACATCATCTACAGTGGTGTTTGCAAACAAGTCTCCCAGATTAAATACGCTGCTAAGAATGGCATTGACCTCCTGGTGTGTGATAATGAAGCAGAACTACGCAAGATTTCTCGCTGCCACCCCAACGCCAAGTAGGTCCCTGATAAGTACTAGTTTTAGTGCCAGTGATCATGTGACTTGAAAGCTGCCGTTTCAAAATTGTTGAGTAATTGGCCTTGTTATCAGTCACTACTCACTATTCATTCATTGCAGCAGTCAGTTGTTTTACATCAATGACCAAAAGGCTTATATGAAATGAAGATGTAAAAAAAATTCAGCCTTGGCTGCAAAAATGCTTGAGCTTTGTAATAAATCTCATTTGGATTTTTTTCATTCTCAGAAAAACAGTAACCAAGGTTCTTTATTTCCTGCGTGTTCATTCAGGCTACTGCTGCAGGTGTCAACAGAAGCATCTAACCCGGATGACGAGATGAGCCTGACATTTGGCTGTTCCCTTAAGGATTGCAGGCATCTGCTGGAGAGTGCAAAGGAGCTGGGTGTGCAAGTGGTGGGGGTCAGGTAAGCACTGTGAAAAAATGGTGCTGGTTGTTCTTCTCTTGAATAAGTTGTATGGTCGTTACTGCCACAGAACAATTTTTAACTTACTCTTAAGGTGTCGGTTGCCACTTATTTCCCGCAGGTCACACATTTCCAGCTCATGTGAGGATGACCAGGTGTATGTTCATGCCATCTCTGACGCCCGTTGTGTCTTTGATATGGGAGTAAGTAATGTTAAACATTGTTAGGTGACACCTGTCTAGTTGCACTCAGTTCTGGAGCTACCATTTGTTTTGGACAGCTCCAGTAACAGTCAGTGCTTTGGTAATAATTTTGCCTTGGTTACATATTTACATATTTGGTCTGCTGCAGGAGGAAATTGGCTTCAACATGAAAATCTTGGACATTGGAGGAGGATTCAGTGGTTCTGAGACCCAGCTGGAACTGGTCAGTATCTTTCTATCTAGTTTTGACATGTTTCTGATTGAGGCCATGCAGTATTATGTAATCTGTAAAAGTACTGGTAGCGAAAACATTGTATCCAATATTGAGAGTGTACCGTCGTATATATATTTTACCTGCAAAATGTAGTCACTGTATATGTACTTATTTAAACCACTTTTCAGAGGAATGTGATCAAATTCAGCAATGCCTAAGTGGAATTTTTTAAAGGACACTGTCATCTGTTTTTCAGGTTAATAGTGCTGTCATGTCTATGGTAGACCTATACTTCCCTCCATCCACTGGAGTTTCCATCATTGCTGAACCTGGCGGCTTCTTTGTGTCTTCCGCTTTCACCCTGACAGTCAACGTCATCTCCAAGGAGGTGGTAGCACGCGATCGCCAGGACCAGGAACATGGTAAGTGGTGTGATATTCACTTAATAATGATATTGAGGCATATTTACATACAAAAAACATCGAGAATATCACTTTGTCTGACAATTTGCCTTCGAGAAGTAACTATCAGCAGTTTTATACAGCATACTTAGGGCCAAAAAGGAGGAGTATTATTCCAGGAATTTGCAAAACAGCTAAGGCTATATGACAGTCAGCTGCACAGATATTCTGAAAACAAATGCACAAATGTGTATATCACAAACTGTAAAATGAAACAAAATAAAAACCTGCCTGCTGGTTCTATGGTTCTAACAGATGACCCATCTCCCAATGAGGAGCCAGAGTTCCTGTACTACATGAATGAGGGAGTGTATGGTTCATTTGCCAGCAAACTCACTGAAACACTGATCAGCGCTCCATCTGTTCACAAGGTGAGTTTTTTGAGGGTCAAACTGGCAAAACTTTTCTTTTTGTATGCTTCTCAATATGTATACGCACATTTGCTTTGATTAAAAGTATTTTTTTAGACACCTTATCCAGCAAGGGAATACATTTACACTGAATGACGATTCATCTTTAATGCTTTGTTTGCAGAACACATCCCTGGATGCTCCAGTGTTCAGCAGCAGCCTGTGGGGTCCTTCTGGAGATGACCTGGACCAGGTAGTGGAGCACTGTCTGTTACCTGAGCTCAACATTGGAGACTGGCTCACGTTCACACATGCTGGGGCCTACAGTCTGGGTCAACCACTGTGCACCTCCACTGACTCACCATCACCCCCTGTCTACTACGTCACCTCCTCGAGAGACTGGTAAGAATCTGAGTCATGAATTGTTTTTTTTTTATTGCAGTTTTTTTTTTGTTCTTGACTAATTGTTGTTTTCTTCCACTAGGTTTGAGATGCAGGACACTGGTGTCACCCATGAGGCTACACTGAAAAACTTCTCACTGGTCCCTTACTTTCTCAATTCCTGCCAAACAGAGGCTGCGCTGTCTGTCCCAGCTTAGCAATCATCTGACCAGGAATGCTTTTAACTTCCCTGACTGGTTTCTGCTGCTAGCTTCCTTTGGACCACATTCCACTGGGATGAACTCATCCAACTATGCAGGTAGTGCTTGAAATTGCTGGGACCAGACTAAAATCATCTCACAAAATCCCCAATGTACAGTGCTTATGTGATTAGACCTGCAAAACCCAAGTAGATGTTAATTAGTATGCAACAAAATGGATGACTCTAGAAAAGACACCCCATGGAACTACAGTTTACACTCCCATAGTAGACATATAATGATTTTAAATGATTATATTTGACAGATGTATTATCTATATCTCCTTTGCTGTTGCCAGTCTTGTAAAGTAAGATATGTATCCCTGAGTGAAGCAGAGTCTTTAAACAGAATCACAGTTCTGAAATCTTAAAGGGAGCTTTGCTACAAGTTGTGTATTTATGATTTTAATTGGTTGTATAGTTTATTTTGTGTGACAAGAGCTTGAATCTGTTGTTACATTTTAAATCTGTTGTCCTAAGTGTTTTAAAACGGGAGCTGCAGCCTAACATGGCTGCACATATGAAGGTGCATTTACTCTTCTGTTTGAAGCAGTAAATGAAGCCCGTGTGATCCAGTGTAGTGTCAGCATGACATCCACTTTTGGAAAAATGATTAACGCAGTCTATCACTGGTGTGGTTTGAAAGCTAGATGTTTAGTGTTCACCAGTAAACTGGTGTGAGCATGTTTTCCAAAGTGCTGAGTAGCTTGACCCTAAGATGAGCTAAGGAAAGGCAGGTAGCTACTATGCCAGCAGATAGCAAAGCAAAGCAGGTGTGTTTGACAGCATGTGCTGCAGATGGAACATGGGAAGTGTGAATGGATAATGAATCAGCTGACATGGAATGGGACCTTTTATTAATAAAAAAAAAAAGGAACAAAGCATAATTTATAATGCTAGAACTGTTACCTTTTTTCTATTTCTACTGATATTTATATTGTATTTGTTTAAAGAATATTTTTTCAGCATCTCCTGTGTTGAAAGAATATGACAGTATTTCCTGACTGTGCAAGTATACTTGCATAGTAAGTATCATATCTGTGAAGTTGTTTCCCAATCTGTGTCTAAAGCATGATAAATTATCAGGCATTTGCCTGTCATTAACTTGTAGCTGTGCTTGTCTAAATGAACAGTAATAAACACCTCATTGATGGGACTGTGATTCACTGTGTTTGTTTTATTATCAGAAACAGACCATAAATGTTGGACAGTGAAGCCCTACTGCTGTTGTACACATAACTAACATCAGTACCCCTCTCTCAGATAGTTTCATAACCTGACAGCCTAATCCAATTCTCCTCTTCATGTAAGCATGGAGTAAAGGGGATTTGGTTTAAGGAGTTAAGTCACTCACTGGGTCAAAACCATGTGGGAATTATGGAACAATGATGTGTTCTAAATCTTTGTAATTGCTGGTAAAAAAAAAAAAAAAAGTGGATAAAATACTACACTAAAAAAAGATCAGGACAAACATCAGAATAATAAATAATACAAAATGCTTGTTGACGTTTAATAATTCTATGTTCCCTGCAAGAAAAAAAAAGCATTGTGCAAAAATGTCTTAGCAAATCCATTCTTATATGGCACAAAAGAACAACAGCCAACATTCTTTGGTCAAATCACTGAAATGTAAACACATCTTATAGATCTATAAAAACATGAAAGTTACAGAAGACTATCGACATATTCAGTGTCATTTCTTAGTATAATGTGATACAGTAATCAGAAGTTGAACGTAAACAGCTTCATTACCTCTCTCATATTCATCTAAAATCATCTGGAGACAACAAAGACTTTACGTGCAGCTTAATTCTGCTGTCAGTTCAGTGAGGTTGCACAACAGCCTTATTATCAGCAGACTGGTGACATGTAAAAATCAGTGGCACAATCCTCAGAGCAATCAGTTCCAGCCAAACAAAGTCTCACACTTGATTTCACGGTTTGTCGCTCCCACGATGCTTCATAGACACTTTACTGAAGTGACACTGAGTATTGTGGAAGCAGTCCAGCAGGGTGTCTTCCTCGTTGCCAGGTGCCGTCGGGCATGCTTGGCCAGGTGGTCGCTGCGCATGAAGCGGCTCAGGCACATGGGGCAGGCAAACCTTTTCTCTCCTGTGTGGGTTCGCCGGTGGCGTGACAGTTCATCTGACCGGGCAAATTGCCTCTCACATCCCTCCCACTTGCACTTGAAGGGTTTCTCACCTGTTTCAACAGAAAGAATGGAAACTGAAAAATTTTCTAAACATCATCCAATAAGAACTGTTCAATACTAAAACAAGATCACATTTGTGGCACATTCTTGCGTGTGATGCTGACTTTTGGTTTCTTTCAAAGCATTGAGAAAATTACACTATCATTAAAATGCACACACTTTTTAAGTCTTTTTTTAAAAAATCCTTCATTGCTTACCTGTGTGCGTCCTCATGTGGGCCTTGAGATGGGAGGTCTTGAAGTAGGTTTTGTTGCAGTCGTCATGGGGACAGACATGACTGCGTACTCGGGACACTTCTGGCTGCCGTGGGGTGTGTCTTTGTAACGATGAGGCTCGACCTGGCGCGGGGGCAATGGCTGCTAACTTGGTGCCAGCAGGGGTCACCAGTGCCGGCTGAACGTAGAGAGTAGGAACAGATGGCTGAGGGACAAGGAGCATTAGGGGACCTTTCGACACCTGACCCCCTACAAAGAAGACCTGTGCAGGAGAAGCGGTGTGGGTTTGTGGTGGTGCATATTCTTGTTTGTGCTGCTGTTGTAGTGGCACATGCACGGTGGTGACTGCTGACGGGGCCAGCGGTAGGTGTTGCTGCTGACTCTCAGAGGTTTTGACAGGCTGTTGCACAACAGCGGGGGAAGGAGAAGAGATAGAAACAATCTGGCAGGAGACAGGCACAGGAGAGACCTGAGCATCACCAGCAGGGACAGACTGAGATGTGGAATTATCCTCCAGGCCTAACAGACTAATCTGGGTCTGGCTGGATTCAACCACATTTGGCAAAGTCTCAGTGAAAGCTTTCTGTGCTGCAACACTCTTATCAGAGCCTCTACTAATCAGCCCATCTTCAGAGTTTATATCTGTTTTAGAAGCTTCTTTTTGAACCCAAGTAGGTTTGTTTTCCTTCGAGACGCGATGAACATAACAGGAGCGGTGCTGGCATTCTGCAGTGTGCCGGATTACACTGGTGCACTGAAACTTCTGCTGAGAAACAGCAGTGGGTTTGTGCAGTGGAGTCTCTTCTGGAAGTTGGTGTAGTTTCAATGCTGATGGTGGATAGGCAGCCTCACAGTGTGGTGGGCTGTACGGTGGTGTCATGCACTGAAAGGAAACGCAAGTTATTATTCATTTGTCCAATAAAGCTTGAAATTAATTCTATGCCGACATGCAGACAAGTAGTATAACTTAACCACTGATGTTATATTAAAAGGCTACAGTTGATGCAAGTTAATCATAAAATCCAAGTAACAAAGCAATACAACACCAGAAATAAAACTGTGCATAATTCCATTATCAAGGCCAGGTTATACAAAAACCTTGATTTGGCTTTGAGATAAAAAAGCTAAAAAGTTGTGAGTCTACACATGAACTACTTACCAAAGGAGAACCAACAGGCACTGAGTCGTCCTCTGAGCAGTCAGAGGACGGAGTTAAAGGTCTGAAGTGTTGCAGCCTGAAGTTCCTCGTCTTCCAGTGCTTAGTCATGGACATCAGAGCCTTCACAGCCTCCATGTCACCTGCACCCATAGGAGCAGGCTGGAATTCACCCTGGATGTCTGAGATGTCTGAGTGGTGCTCCTCAACTTCCATGTTGCACCTCTGATGTAAGAGCAAAAATAAGCGCAAGACAACATGTAGTATCTCTTTATTCCATTTGGGTCAACACATCACACACTGTAACTTTGTAATGATTTGTTTGTCTTTGAAACTAGTGCAGATTTAAAGCCTTACAATTAACTGCACCCTCTGGATGTTGTGCAAGTTCAGTAAAGCATGTTGATTCAGTAATTGATCAACATTTACAAAAACAATTAAAGCCGCAAGCGGCGATGGATGGGTCCTCGCCATACGCTTGTCGGGCTTCACGCACGTCGGGATGTGGCGCAAATGTCCTCTGGGCGGGACTCTGATTCGGCATGTCGAGTTTGGGGTAGATCGGAGCACTTTTAGTGCTCGGACCCTAATAATAATATTAAAAGCATTTCATTTCAAAGAAGAAGATTCTAGAGACAAATTTGTGATGGTGATGTCATCATTGAACATGCTAATGGACGTTTTTGTGTGACATGAGTTGTTACATGTGGGTGGCAAATTTCGTAGTTGTAGGTGAAATGTAGCCACGATGGGACTCTGTTGAAATACTCAAGGGGGCGCAGTTGAGCCGTGTTGCATTTTAGAGCTTGGAGCGTGTTAAGACTCGATTCTTTAGTTGGAAGCCCAAGAACAAGCGGGAGAAGTCTTCAGTTCTCAGATGTAGAATTTATTTAGGTCACAGGTAAAGTTTTGCAGCGCTGGATTCAGAGGGACAGAGAGGAATCTCATGTCCAGCTGAACTGAGTTTTTTCAGTTCCAGGTTCCAGATATCTTCTTGGGCTGGGCCTGCCCCAAACATAGATAAGATTTGTACACTCCCGAGTTTAATTGGCCAGTTACTAATGGCGTGGACAGGCCTACCTCTTCTGCGCTCTGTCCACGTCCTTGATATTTGGTAAGCAACATGTGTGGATGTTGTTGGTACGGCGTGTAGCTTAAGTAACAATCCTATCTGATAGAACAGAGGAGTTTCCGCTATCTCCAAGTGTGTGAACCGGTTCTCACCAGCCATATTATCTTCAAGGACATATGCTCTTCTCAGTAGGAAAATACGAAACAGAATCATAGGCTCAGTGCAAAATACAGATTCAGAAGGAGTCCCAAATCATTAGCTGGTGCGACCAACGAAAAAAGTTGGTACCATTGGAAAAATCAGTCTGGAGCCCTGCTACATGAATTTTACTTTAAGGTAAAGGCATGCACAATATTTGTACATAGAATAAATAATAATCAAATGCAAAGACAATTATTTAACAATATGTTCAGAAGTTGTTACAATCATACAGTCTTACAATTAAAACTGGCCCTTCGAGGGCAGACATAACGCTTATGTGGCCCGGGAGGAAAATTAGTTTGACACCCCTGGCTTTAAGTATTCCGGCACCGTGCCGGATTTCTGGCGTGCGGTGCTTGGCTCTGAAAACAAAAAGAAGAAAGGACTACATTGCCAATCGAGTTCATGAAGTTGCCGGCCATCAT
>NW_007577749.1:1506512-1514563 GCF_000690725.1 Stegastes partitus | reverse complement strand
TTTTTTTGGTTACATCCAGCTGACCCTCGATGCTGGATTGTAACATGCACACACTTACACAAAAACACACGCTCTGTATGACGAACCACATGAATGGTGGCCTTTTTTATGTGCTTTTCTGCATTGGCTGTTGCCAAGCAACATCACCACAGTTTATACCATGTGATGTCACAGAGTGAGGGTTCTAGAAGAAGAACCCTCTACAGCTAGTCATGTCTCAGTTTACGGCAACATCAGCTACAGTGCAGGATGAGACCAGATGATCAGAGTTCACAGTGAGTTTAGAGACAAAACACATTTCTACTGAAGCTAAATTTAGAGTTTTCAGCAAAGGATGAGATTAATGGTTAAAAATATTAATGCATTGGAATCAGTTACTATTGACAGACCTCAGAGTGTAACTGAGGCAAAAAATAAAAATGACCCTTTAGCATTTATTACATGGAAAATAATCCCTTTTTTCCTTACATCAATTATATGGAAAAAAATTTACAACTTTTAAAAATAAAATCAACAGTGGCATCATGTAAACGTACTGATATTTAAAGGGTTACAAACCTGAAAATGAATATTTGGTTTTTATGATCAGAGCTGATGTTGCTTAAAACAAAGAGCTCAGAAGGTAGGAAAACATTAATACATGTTATTACAGGCTCCAGGAGGAGGCCCCAGTTTCCCTGATGTGGGTGAGGTGGTGGCTTTTTTAAAAATTTGATTCTTTTTTTTACAGATATCAAGTTATTTTGAATTGCTCTTCGTCTGGTCTCTCCCATAGGACCAATGTGGCTTGGGAGACCCGACCAGGGGCTATTGCCCCGGACATCAGGATCACAGAGACACTTAAACCCCTCCACCGCGTTAAGGTGGCAATTCATTGGGGGGGATATTTATTTATTTATAATTATAGTTTACTTACACTACCGGTCAAAAGTTTTAGAACACCACACTTTTTCCAATTTTTTACTGAAAATTATTCAGTTTATTGTGTCATTGCATTCTGAAATGAAAGCATAGAACAAATAAGCAATTTTAGTTGAAAAATAAATCATGGAATCAATTTATAGACCAAAATATATTCCAAACTTTTGAATCATCAAAGTAGCCACCTTTGGCAGATATATCAGCTGAACACACATTCTTTCTACAATAGAAATCAAATATTGTTCAGAAAGTTCTTCCCAAGTCTGTTGCAGAAGTTCCCAGAAATGTGTGGCACTTGTAGACTGCTTGGTTTTCACTCTTCTGTCTAGTTCATCCCAAACCAGCTCAATGGACTTTAAGTCTGGAGACTGTGCTGACCACTCCATGTTTTCAAGCTTACCATCTTGTTCTTTTTCCTGAGGTAGTTTTAGCATAGATTGGACTTGTGTTTTGGGTCATTATCTTGCTGTAGGATGAACCTCTGACCAACTAGGTGCATACCAGAGGGTACTGCATGGCGCTGCAGAATGCTGTGGTAGCCATTTTGGTTCAGGGTGCCTCTCACTCTGTACAAGTCACGGACCCTGGATCCAGCAAAACAGCCTCAGACCATCACACTCCCTCCTCCATGTTTGACAGTTGATGTCACACACTGTGGAACCGTCCTCTCGCCTACTTGACGACGTACAAAGATCCTGTGTGATGAAGCGAAGATTTGAAATTTTGAGTCCTCAGTCCATAATACCTTCTTCCAGTCTTCAGTAGTCCAATGGCGGTGTTTCATGGCCCAGGAGAGCCTCTTTGTCTTATGCTGACGTCTCAGCAATGGCTTTCTTGCTGCAACTCGTCCTGTCAAACCTGCAGCTTGAAGTCTTCTCTTCACAGTTGAAACTGAGACTTGCTTACTACGACCACTGTTAAGCTGTGCTTGAAGCTGTTGTCCTGTGAGCCGCCTATCACGCAAGCTGTTAACTCTCAGAAACTTGTTCTCTGATTCAGTTGTGGCTTTGGGTCTGCTAGACCACTTTCTGTCAAAGTATCCCCCAGTTTCTGAGTGCCTTTTGATGGTGAAGAAAACTGTACTCACTGACACCTTGACTTCTTTGCAATTTCCCTGTAGGAAAGACCTCCATCTTTAAGTGTTATGATGGTCTGTCTCTCTTCCACTGTTAATTGCCTTTTTCTTGCCGTTTTTGTAGCAACACACTACTTTCTGCAGTACAATACTGTTCAGCTGATGCTCATGAGGGTCTGGTACCACAGTGTGTTCCAACACTGCTTTTATGGAGACAGAGGGGGTTGTATGTTATCAAGAAAAGTTGGAACACCTGTAGGAATTAGTAGCACCAGCTTTTAAGGCTTTTTCAACCTTCATTGCTGCAGAACAGCTTTAAATTGTTAACCCACTTCGTGTTTCCTGAAAAAGGCCTTTTTGTATAATTCTGAAATGTACATTATTTTTCGGTTTTGTGTAACCAAACCTTTTTTATTAAACCTCTGGCTGTTCAGTGCTTACCTTTGTACCATTTCAAGCTATTCATTGGACTTGCACAACTTGAATTGCAATAAATAACTGGAAAAATTAGGGTGTTCTAAAACTTTTGACCGGTAGTGTATATAGTACTTATATCATACTTATGTAGTTAACTTCTCAAATTGTATCTTTAAATATAAAATTTTAAACATTGTACTCATTCAGCAATTTCCCTGAGGTTTCCACCAAAGGGATCAATAAAGTTCTATTCTATTCTATTCTATTCATCTTGAAGGCAGATGTTTTCTATGTTTCCTTCAAGATGAATGAAACCTAAAAATATTAAAGTAAAAAGGTGACAGGAGCAATTTTGTTGTGCCGTTTGAATGGTTTTGTGAAGGCTCTTGCCACCGCTGCGAAGAACTTGGCGAATGCAGACTTCATGTTGTCTGGACGAGGAACAATTTTCAAATTAATTTTCAAAACCATCAACACAGCATCATCAAAAGATGGATCCTCTGGAGTCATTGCGGCCTTCAGCAACTTTTCGGCCGAGCCAAACATCTTGTGCAGGTCCTTCACCATGGCATTTGATATTTTGTCTTGCTTCTCAATGATTTTTTTAGCTGAGCTGTTGATATCGTCCAGCGGCAGGCCCCGCAAACGATCCAGGACAGCACTTAAGTCCTTCATGGTGACAAATGCTCTGGATTTACCAAGGGATTTGCTTATCACCTTCACTAGCAGATACCTGATGGCATCATAGGTCTCCTGGGACTCCCTGAATGGAAAATGTGGCCTTTCAGCCACAGATTCAGGAGAAGCGATGAGTACTGTCCTGGCTTCCTGTGGAGAGGAACTCTTATCAGGCTCTCCATGGACTGAAAAGTGGTCATCCAGTGACCGTTGCACTGGTGATATCCTCCACGCCTGTGCATCTTCTTCTTCTTCGTCGATGACGTATGGTTCAAGCCATTCTAACCTATTGGTGCTTTGTGGGTGTGGTTCCCCACAGTTGAACCTGCATAGCCCATCCGGTTCATGGTCATGCAGTGCATAGCCCATCCGGTTCGGGTCCCACGATTCGTATTTATATTCAACCGGGAACTCAACAATCCTGCACATAAATTCTTCATATTCTTCCTCGGACTCAACAATCCTGTCCATATGTGCTTCATATTCAGCCTCGGACTCAACAATCCTGTCCATATGTGCTTCATATTCAGCCTCGGACTCANCATATGTGCTTCATATTCAGCCTCGGACTCAACAATCCTGTCCATATGTGCTTCATATTCAGCCTCGGACTCAACAATCCTGTCCATATGTGCTTGAATTTCCCTTGAATTGAATTGAATTCTAAGTATTTGTCTATGGGAGCGTTACCCGAATAGATGTTGTTTCTCTCTGGTTCTGATTCAGAAGTGTTTTCTGTCACTAGAGGTTTTGCTAAGATCAGTTAACTATGATGGGTTCACAGTAGACCGTTCTTCTGACAGATGTGTCGGTTCCGCGGTTATGCTGAAGTAACGTGACTTGTCAAAACACAGGAAATTGTGGGTGGAATTCACATTGTATTCCCCATTTATTAACTTTCAGTGGTTGGTTTTGACATCACTGATGACATCACTGATGACATCACAAGGACACTGGCTTTGATCAATGATCAACAGCTTCATTCCACAGGCTGTCAGAATACTGAACTGCTGATCTAGAAACGCAAACACTTTTTAATTTAAATTGCTTTAAGTTATTGTCGCAGTCAGTGTCAAAGATCAAGTTGTCAAATGTGCCCCCTTTCATCAGTGATGAGTTTCTTGTTAAAGAGCTGTCTCGGCACGGAAAGGTTGTGTCTCCAATTACAACATTTTGTCGGGATGCAAATTGCCACTTCTTACCGCCGACAGCTCTTCATGATACTGAACAATAAAACGGAGGAGTTCAACTACGGCTTTGTTGTTGGAGTGTATGACTTTTATTACACACTGTTTGCCACCTCCTCTCAGGTGAAATGTTTCGGCTGTGGAGAGGAGGGACATATAGTTAAAGCCTGTCTGGACCGTGACAGCGCAGCTCTGTGGGACTCAGCCGCTGAGACGACAGTTCCCACCGCCGCCGCTGAGCGACCCGTAGCGGCTGCACGGCGGTGAGACCTGGTTGCTGTGGAACAGGGAGACCCTGGAAAGAGCTCTGGCTCGGTCGGAGTCGAGTCTGAGAGTCGGGTGGAGGAGAGAAATGGTGATCACACTGAGGTGAGGANCGTGCCGGATTTCTGGCGTGCGGTGCTTGGCTCTGAAAACAAAAAGAAGAAAGGACTACATTGCCAATCGAGTTCATGAAGTTGCCGGCCATCATTGGGGGGGTGTCGCCATCATAGCAGCGTTAGCAGCGAAGACAACGGTAGTGAAACACTGTTGGTGCTTGTTGTTAAATGTTTTCCTGTTATGTACCCTCACAACCCAGTCTCACGGCAACTCATGAAATAGTCACGAAATCTAATCAATTGTTCTGTGTCCTGGGACATGATTTGGCAAACTTTTTCGTGTTCCCCAGCATGAATTTCAAACCAATACATTTCAACTGGAATTATCTTTTGTGTCTGGGACACATTTTTTTCCGTATTAGACAGCGCATATACTGTGACATTTTTGTCGTTCTTTTCTTCCAACAGTCTGGCATTAACCAATTTTACTGTTATGGCCCATTCACACTAATAACTATAGAGATCAATGTACAGATGTGTGCGCCCACACTGACCAACGTTAACATTCTGTAAACACCGGCACTGAGCTGCGTATAAACTCCACATTCATTCAAATAGAAAAGACATTAAATATATCCAGGCAGAGAGAAGCTGTTCTGAGATCACTCTGAAAGTGATCCCAACGATATCGTTCATAGCCATTATCATTTATTTGTGATAAAATATAAGTGCTTTTACTGTGTTTGGGCTATATGCTCGTCATTACTTTCATTTCTGTGTAAATGAATACTCTGAAAAGAAGGACACATGCAGGAAAACGGCGACTGGAAGATGTATTGTGATCGCAGCCATGGATAATCTGACTATTGTAGCGGAGTGGGCAGCGGTGGGGAATGTATCTGTTGCTTTGAGAAGCTTTTAGCTAGCTCATCGAGGCTGGCTACATTAGCTACTAGGCTAGCCTCGCTGCTGCTGCTTCTTCTTCTATTGATTTGGCGGTTGGCATCCAACCTGCATTACCGCCACCTACTGTACACACAAAAACTACTGTTTTTTTTGGTTACATCCAGCTGACCCTCGATGCTGGATTGTAACATGCACACACTTACACAAAAACACACGCTCTGTATGACGAACCACATGAATNGTAACTGGCCAATTAAATCTTATCTATGTTCGGGGCAGGCCCAGCCCAAGAAGATGTCTGTAACCTGGAACCGAAAACACTCAGTTCAGCTGGACATGAGATTCCTCTCTGTCCCTCTGAATTCCAGCGCTGCCTCACTTTACCTGTGACTAAAATAAATAAATTGTACAACTGAGAACTGAAGATTTCTCCGACTTGTTCTTGGGCTTCCAACTAAAGAATCGGGTCTAACAGACAGATAAGGATGGGGACAAGATAGCTGAGGTAACAGGTGAGGGTCGGAGTGAGAGGGGTGAAGCAGGTGGATTGACTGGTGAGATGGGTGAGAGTGAGGAGGTGTTCAGTGAGATGGGTGAGGTGACAGGTGAACTAGGTGAGATTAGGGAGGTGACAGGTGAATTGGGCGAAAAGTGAGAGACAAGTAGTTTACGTGAGGGGCCTGGAGCTACTGAAGCTGTGGGTGGAGATGACTATGCATCGAGATTTTACCCTGTTCCTGTAAAGCGGCACAGTAAGCGCAAAAACATCCTAAATATTGTTGATGTAAAGCTAGTCGGCTGGAGACCAGGCCAAATGTCAACGACAGCAGCGACAGTGAAGCTTGTGTGTCTGACTGCAGTGAACAGTCAAACACTAGAGTGACTGCTCCTCAGGAGCAAAATTTTTATCCAGAGAAAATGTTCAAAGTTTTCCTACAACAGACCAAAGGAATGAAAGGTCTTAATCTAGATCAGGGGTCGGCAACCCGCGGCTCCGGAGCCACATGTTGCTCTTTCATACCTCTGCTGCGGCTCCTTGTGGCTTTGGAAAATAAATGAGTATCTAATTCAAATTTATTTTATTTTAGATCGTTAGTTTTGAAAATGTAATTCTACATTTGAAGATTACGATGATCTTGCAACATTAACATAAAACGTTTAATGTTTACATTTTTAATTTTTTGTTGCTCAAAATATGCATCACACTCACCAATGCGCGACACCCGCCGGCATGCACAACGTTGCCAACTTGGTGACTTTCTCAGTAAATCTGGCGACTTTCCAAATCCACTTGGGACTTTTTTTTGTCAAAAGTGACTAGGGACAAATCTAGTGACTCCTTCTTGTGTTACTGGAGACCGTTCTGGTGTTTTGGAAACTCTGACGTGAAAATGCATGTCGGTCTGCAGTTTCTGTCCTCAGTGAGCAGCCGTGCTGCTGTGAGCTCCTTCCGTCCCAAAGTGCTCAAAGGCGGTCAGGAGTCTGGTCCAGTGACGTGTGGTCAGGGACGATATCACGGAAAGAAAAAAAAATATAACAATAAAATAATTTAAATGGTTATATTTATCCAGTGATTTGTACTTCAAAGTACTTATTTTTTTCATTTAGCCTCGTCAATTCTGATGATTTCAAAATTCTAAATCGCTGAATTTCACAATTTCTGATTCAAATGCTTGGAAGAGAAGCCAGTGAGACAGCAGCGAACTGAGCCTCACTTGGATTGCGCAATCCCTCAACTGTACGCAACTCGCGGCAAAAAAGTGCTGTCAGATCATGAGTCAGACCCCAGCAACAGAGCTGCTATCTGCTCTGAAACTCACACCTCATTTGCCGGGAGCAGCAGCGACCGCTGAGGTACGGGCATCAATGACTAACCGGGTTTGTGATTTAAAAATCTGCGTATACACGTTCATTGCAGAACATGACTTGTCGTTCACCATATCTTAGCCACTCGTTAATCTGTGCAAAAAGTTGGCTGAAGATAAAAATTCTTTGTCAAAACTGTTTGTGTCAAATCAGCGTGCTGGTTACATAAATACACGTG
The DNA here is from genome assembly GCF_000690725.1 of Stegastes partitus. Taxonomy (NCBI): domain Eukaryota; kingdom Metazoa; phylum Chordata; class Actinopteri; family Pomacentridae; genus Stegastes; species Stegastes partitus. The sequence goes on along the minus strand of NW_007577749.1, from coordinate 1,507,015 downwards.
ATATAGCGGCAGTGTTTCAGAAAAGTCTTTCTGAAAAGCTCAAAAGATTTGTGTTTTCATTGAATATTGATGAAGTATTGTATTTCAAAACTAGAAAAGCCCTCTGAGCAAACGCAGACCTCTGCCAAGCAGCTCATTTCCACCATATTGTGACTTCCAGCCAATGTTAAAGTCCTGCATTCATATAACTACACTGTTAGATTCATGGATAATCAAAACATACCTTTAGCATTTGAATTAACATTGATATCATTAATAACAAGCTGATGGAGTCATGATAACCTCCTTGGTGGAGGTAATAAATCGTGCAAATGGTGCACATGTTGTTAAAAGGTGAATCAATGTCCTTTTTCCATGTCTTTTACTGATTGGTTGCTAAACAATATATCTGCACCATGTTGTAGTCAGATGGAGTACCTACCACGACCGATTGACCTTCTTTGGTATTACTATAATCTGTAGGCAGATATCTTAATATCTTGCTAATTAGCGAGATTGTACCA
>NW_007577749.1:1413276-1505706 GCF_000690725.1 Stegastes partitus | reverse complement strand
GCCTGTTTATTTTTCCTTGTCTTGGTCTACTGGATGCCTTCCTTCACTGAGCCCGCCACAGACAAACTTTTTGATCTAAAACATGTGGGCCCCTTCTGTTTCTCAGCAAGACAACAAGGGTGATCGATCAGTGGAAGCTGGAATCGAACAGGCCTCACAGCCAAATAAGAAAGTATTGCCACTATAAACTTTTCTCACTTTGAGGAGGTGACAGCATTGATCTCAAGAAAAGAAGATGCTATTAAAGTGCTTTGAAGAACTAACAGTGGAGTCAGCAGTGTCAGTAAAACGTAATGAAAAATAAACTTGTGGCCATTCTTTGAGCTGAGTAAGAACTCCTCATTTTCGTAATTAGGGCTGATGGAACTTGCGGGCTGTTTTAAAGCAGCCTGAACTTTTGTGGTTGCTCCAACTGCATGAACTGCTCCTGTAGACTTTTATCAGGGCTGTTTTTTGGGAGTAGAAGAAAAAAACACTTTCTCTGATGGCTGTACAGCCATGAAAAACTCATGTGTGAATCTCAGTGCTGTGTTGTTTCACTTGGGGCTTACAGTAAGCACCATTTTTCCTCCCATTTGATGTTCTCGTTGAGTATCATTCCCCTAATTAGCATTACCATCAAAACTATAAATTCACATTCTAGGCCAACACAACAAATCCTCCATTGTTCTATTTTCGTCCCCATAGAACTTGAATTAGGTTCAGAAGCTACTTTTTTTGTTCGGTTGCTCTTGGAGTGGATGGTGTAGTCAGAGCTGTTAGATCCCACACTGTTAATGAACAATGGAACAACCAAACAGAAGATCGGCAGGCGGAAACCTTATATTTTCCATAAAACCTACCCACTGAAGTGAAATGCTGGACACACAAAATGCTGAGAACACACCTTGTTGGAAAGAAAATATTACTTTCCTTTTCTTTCTATATGGACATTTTGTCCAAATTTATTTGGCTGCTGTCTGTCATTGAGCTATTTTCTGAATTTCACACTTGATTTGAAGAAAGATGACATCCAGGAATATTGTGAATGAAATACACCCCCAACAACCCCTATTCAGTCTTCTCATCTTACCTCTTCATATCTGATTCTCCAAATTTCTCCTCTGACATGAAACTCTTATATTATTGCTCACTCTTCAATAATTAGAGAAGGGGACAAGGCCCCTCGGACCCTAAAAATACAGCATGTGAAAGGAGCATGATCAGTTGCTGCTCATCTGCACTGGGGCCCTTTCACCTACTTTCCTGAGTGTGCTCGTTACAAAACAGACACACAACACCTAACAACCCCTCCCTGAGCTGACCACACACACACACAAAATACAGCCACCGTCATACTCCTCAATAAGCATCACTGATGAAGGTGGATGTGAATTAATCAGGCTGTCAGCTAAAGAACAATGACATTGTTTAAATAATGTGTTTTTTCACATATAGCTTCTCCTCATCTGAAAACAGGAGACAGCATTTAAGTGGAATATAGGATTTTTTTTCACTTACATTTGGGCCTGTGTGAAGTGTCCAGGAAGCAGGTTTCACCGCAGGGCGTTCGTCCTTGTGACTTGTGTGAACATTTCAGCCCAGGAGTGTGTGTTTAACAGTTTTCTCCTCGGCTTCGTTCCCATTCATCGTTTCAAATGCGGTGGGGTAAACGAGGGGCGTGGCTTAACGCGCCCCCCAATGGGACGCAAAGGTGTGTTTGGCGCCAACCAATGGGAGAGAGGTTCGGTGCGTGATCGGGAGCTGACGGCACCGTGGAGGCTACGTGGTACACAACTGCATGGGTGTGTGAAAACATTCCTGGCTACACCCCCCAAAACCCCCTAATTCACACACACACACGGGACATCGTCTTCGTTAGTCAAAGCAGACACACACACACACACACACCCTAATCATGTTATGGAGTGATGTCACTGAACAGCAGATGTTGGTTAGTTAACAAGCTACACATGATTTAACACTATAATGTAAGTCTACACAGAAATGTATTTAAATCAGCCGTTTTTGGAAGGCAGGGGAGGGAAAGTATTTTATTTATTTATTTATTTTTTAATCCATATTGCCCAAGTAACCAAACTACAGTATTGTCATTTGTCAGTGGCACAATGTGTCTGTAGAAACACTATGAACTGGTTTGGAAGTTTGATTTGATATGAAATTAAATGTCCATTACAAGTGTGCAAGTTGTGACTGATGCTTTCAAACTTTTTAATGTATGAGTAGCATCTGCTTTGTCATCAAGTCATACAGTGCTGGTGAAATACATCACACAATATAAGTTTTCAACATTTCAGCATTGAATTGTGACTATTATGATTTGGATTTTCAGACAAGAATTTCCAAATAAAGACTTGTTCAATTACAGCATCGAGCCTGAGTGGATAGCTTTCAGTTGTTCTCCATTTCACTACCCATGTGACTTTTAGCACTAATTGACTGCACCAGTGATGAAAGTTTGAATTCTTATGCGATCACTTATTTTATATTTTTAATTATTTGACCTTACTTTGTAGAAATTGGTTTTAACTTTGACATTAAATAGTCATTTGTAAATTAATTGTCGAAAAACCCAAACCATATTGACCCTACTGATGTGGAAATGCAATATAAGGAGAAAACTTTGAAGGGGGTGAATACTTTTTAATTGGCACAGTACATGAAGCTATTTCAACAGAGAGATAAAACTCCTCGAGAAAATGCACTCACTGGCCACTTAAATAGTTCACCTGTGAACTCTAATACAATCCAATCCAGCAGCTCTGCCATAAACTGTACTTTTACCGAGGAGTACAACCTCTGTTAAAGTTATATGGTTTTGGTTGATGTGGTCAAGATTTTAGGAACACATTTAGATCACCACTCACAAGAACCTTAATAATACACAGAAATTAGGATCATCACCTTTTTGTCAGTGGCAACAACAACTGAAAATATTAAAGCTAGTTAAATAGTGTGTTAGTAATGGCTTCATGTTTTTGACGTTTCACAGATTTTAGAAAATATTTTAAGAACAACTCAAAGCAGGCTAGTGGAAAAACATTTAAATAATATAGAAATTCTACTATAAAACAACAAAGAAATGTAAACAATATACTAGCAAACTCAATGTGAATATGTACAATCTAAGTTATTTAAAAGATTAGATGTGTTTAGCCATTTAGGCTAGGATGGCTGAGACGTTTGGCCTTGTTATCATTTTAAAATGCAAAGATACTAGACACAGCTTGTGAGTGATTATATGATATATTAATCACCTCATGCAAGTGGAATTTACTTTTAGTTTTTTGAGAATTCTTTCTCATAACTCCAATAAAATGATTTACTGATACAAGTTTCAAAATTCATAAAATTGCCACAGTTGGTTGCCTTGTTTTTCTCCTGACATTTAAATATTTTAGTGTGACCACTCTTTCACTTTGCAGGCCTCTTGTCTTTTGTGGGAGAAAGAGGTCAGCCACAGGAGATGGCCTCAGACAGCCCTGTGGATTAGGTAAGTGTCAGCTGTCTAGACCTTCCTGCACAGCACAGAGAGCCAGAACAAAAGGCCGGCTGTAGACACACAATGGAGAAATACACACAGACACACGGCGCGTTTGACTGTGTCTGCCACTGTGGGATGTTCCTCAAAAGCATATTTGCTGGAAGAGAGCAAAGTCTGACTGCAAGTGGCATAAAGAAATAATTCTGTATTCAGGTTCAGTTTAACTTCCAGCTTTTTACTACCCAAACTAAAACTGATGTTCTGTTTTACTTTATTGAAGAAGTGTCTCTTATCACAGTACACAAGCAGTTTGTTCACTATTCAATATGTACCTAGTTTATCTGTTATCTGCATTTTAAATGAGCACTGTTTCGCAACAGGACAGGAAATATTTCACAGTATAAAACTGGAACTGTGGTCAATACAGTATTTATTTTCTTCAAGTTCTCTTGCTTTTTGCTGCTTTATAAAGGTGTAATCAGAAATCACGTGTTATTAAGTCATTAGTTCATACTTCTATATGAACACGTTTGAGTGTGGAGTTGATTTTATTTTCTTCTTCTTACATCATAGAGCAGTTAAAGAGCCACTCCACCGGTTTTATACATAAAGGCCAGGTGATGTCAGTTGTATAAACTAGTGATGTGAAATTTGAAAGATGATTATTTAACAGGCAGGAAGGAGCAAATGGCAGATGAGCTGCATGATGGGAAGATTGGGGTCTGTCTCTCCTAAGTCTTAGAAATTTACAGGAGTGCAGTGTTTATTTCACAGAGTGCTCCTTTGGAATCATGAAAATGTCTTACTTTGGTGCCATCTGGTGTCATTATCATTGGCTTTGGCGCTATGGAAGGCAAGACTTCACATAACAGTCAAGAGTTAAAGCTGCATTGAATCTTTTCTTTTTCTTTTTTTGACCACCTGAAAGTAACAGAATAGGCCAAACAGAACACAGACATCTTTTGACTTTATAAAGGTGTCATGCCAAATAGATTTGTAAAATTTGCCAAGTCATATTTCTGTCAGATACTGAGCTACATTAGCCTTGTCATTTTAAGTCATGTTGTTGCACCTGAAAAATCTAAACCAAAGCAATGACACATAAAAAGACAAGAAGCTCTGCTACTGAGCAACGTCAGAAATGTGCTTATTTTTTAAAAATTTGTTAGTCACTGACCTGTCCAGGGTGTCCCCTGCCTAAGTCAGCTGGGATAGGCTCCAGCCCCCCCGCGACCCTAGTGAGGATTAAGCGGTATAGATGATGGATAGATAGATGTTAGTCACTATTACTAATGTCTTTCACATTACACAAAGTTAATTAATCACCCGTCATTATAAAAATATTTCTTTGTGCAACTTTAAACCAAAAAATATTTCAAACTACAGAGCTCCTTCTTCTTTTATGTAATATCTATCATGCAGGATAAAAACTACTTTTGCAAAAGCAATGGTCTAACATGGTTCAGTCTTTGTACCTTTTTCAGTAGGATTCATACTATTTTTAGGTGCCAAACATTGCAAAATGAGTGGTCATTGCACAAAAGCACTCTTTTTTCATGCATTCCACCATGTTGCTGGTCTTGGGCCAATCAGGTTGTCCTAGTTTTGGAAGCATGATGCAATGGAGACCCAGATTCTTGGCCATGTTAACTAACTACAGTAAGCCATAAGAACTTTATACATCTCCATGGTGTTGGGCAATGGACTAATTGAGTATGTTAGAATCTAGTTGCTGGATCGCCCCAGAAGTTATAGCTCCCTATACAATGTCAGCCCATTTTCAAGCAGAGTTGAATGGCAAGTGAGACCAGACCAACAAGGACTTAGTGTTCTCTTTTTCTGTTACAGAAATGTTTGTGTGTGTTCAAAATGCAAATGCCCCTTAAAGGAACTCCAGCAGCTAATTTCTCTCTAGTCCTCATGTTGTTGCGGGCCAACAGAATGTCATTTAAGCTCTGCTGCAACCTGTGACTTGGTGAAGCTGTTGCAAAGGGTTTGTGCCCAAGGCCTAGGACTGGCCTGGTGTCAATAAGTAGGGTTACCCTTCCATGATCCGTCTTGCCCCAAACCTGTAAAGATATGTCTCTGCCAGCACTAAGGGAGTTATTTTAAAGTCTTACTCTCTGGCTAGCGGTCGCGTTACCCTGTCGGAATAACTTCCACTTCTGATTGTAGCCTGACTGACAGGAGCTGGTGTTGGTCCTCCGATCTATGGATGAAAATGACCTATTTTGGTCTCTCTTTGAGGGAGTAACACAATGTACTCCTTTTGTAAGAGCTCAAAAACTTAACATACTGAGTAGCATTTATTCCTATATGTCTTTATGCATGCAGAAGATCTATTTTAATTAAACTACAAGCTTCAGCCAGAAATTTGCTCACTTCCTAAAGCTCTAAACCTGCTAACCTTACTCTGATGACAGTGCATTTTCCTGCTGCTAACTCTTTGTACCCATATTTAACCACATCAGAGGTCATTTGATAACCCAGTGCCCACCTACCTAAAAATAGATTTTCCTGCAGTTTTGTTTGACTTCAATCTTGAAAGAGGGTTTTTTTTTTTTTTTCTCCACAGGGCACTGGCCCTGGCGTCACTAACCTCTGTGGAGAACAAAGTTCCTAAACTTATGTATCACCTTGATTACATGACGCGAAGCATTTGTATAACAAAGACCAAAGAATTTAATAAGAATATACACGCACTATATCTGCACTATTTACTACTGCTTTAACTTTTTTTTACTAACAACACTGACATATTTAGAGTCATTTTTTTGGGATAGGGCCTTTTCTGTCGCCGCCTCCACTCTCTGGAACTCTCTCCCACAACATATTCGAGACACCTCAGACCCAGTAGTATTCAAATGTAAATTAAAAACTCATCTGTTCCGCTCCGCTTTTCCCACCTAGGCCTCGGCTCTATCTCGATATTTACTGTTTTTTTTTTTTTTTTTTCCTGCTTGCTGTATTTCTATATTGTCAACCTTTTTATTTATTGCTTGTTGTTTAATGCTTTTATTGCTTTGCTTTTATCCTGTGAAGCGTCTTTGAGTTCTTGAAAAGCGCTATACAAATAAAATGAATTATTATTATTATTATTTTTTTACTTCTCCAGTGCATTCAACACCATCCTTCCGGCTCTACTAGGTGAGAAGCTGACAGTGATGCAGGTGGATTCCCCCCTCGTGTCCTGGATTGTGGACTACCTGACTGGCAGACCACAGTTTGTGCGCCTACAACACAATGTGTCAGACGGAGTGGTTAGCAACACTGGGGCCCCACAGGGGACTGTCCTCTCTCTCTTCCTCTTAACCCTCTACACCACGGACTTCAGCTACTGCATAGAGGCCTGTTATCTCCAGAAGTTCTCGGATGACTCAACAGTGGTTGGATGTATCAGCGAGGGTGATGAGGCTGAGTACAGGCTGCTGTGGAAAACTTTGTCACATGGTGTGAGCTGAACCATCTGCAGCTCAATGTGACAAAGACCAAGGAACGAATTGTGGATCTGAGGAGGACAAAGGTGCCGGTGACCCCTGTCTCCATCCAAGGGGTCAGTGTGGACATTGTTGGGGATTACAAGTATCTGGGGGTCCACACTGACAATAAACTGGACTGGGCAAAGAACACTGACGCACTTTACAGGAAGGGCCAAAGTCGTCTCTTTTTTCTGAGGCGACTGAGGTCCTTCGACATCTGCCGGACTATGCTCAGGATGTTCTATGAGTCTGTGGTACCATGATGTGCTGGTCAGCTACAGGAGTACTTTCAGTACAAGACTTATTGCACCAAGATGCACCACAGAGCGCCACAGAAAATCATTCCTGCCTGTGGAAATCAGACTGTACAACTCTTTACTTTGAGTGTCAGACACTCTGAGTGAGAAGGTTTACCGTGGACTTTGGACTGTTTAATATTGTGCAATTACTATTCTATGTGCAATAACACAAATAGTAGTACTATTATTATTACATTTTATATACACTTATAACAGCAAGAATGTATATTTATTTTGTGTTATATTTTTATTTTATTTCATATTAATACTTTTGATTTTATTATCTTTACTTCTACTTCTTTAAGACTTTTGATTGGGAGCATCTGCAACTAAAAGCAATTTCCCCTTGGGGATCAATGAAGTATTTCTAATTATGATTTCTTATTCTGATTCTGATTTAATTTAATGGTAAAAACTTTAGAAATGTGAACACAAGTGCTTACAAACATGACAGTGTCTCTTCTTGACATATTGTGTAAGTAAATATTTCAAGGATTTTTTTATGAGATTTAAATATAAAATAATTTAATGAATTTAATGGGAAAAAAATAAATCGGTGACAATCAGTTTATGTAACTCGTCTTATTCAGTCCAATACTTGGAACATTTGTTCAGTTGAAGTCCAGGCAGTGTTAACTACAGAGTGGACAAAGACATAGCACAACAAGAGCACTGGTCATTTTGATTCAAATAGACTCATTTGTATTTGCTTTGGCTGAGTACAAACTCATGCTGCAGATGACAGATAAATGAGGAACCTGACCTGGGGCAGTGTGAATGTTCACTTCATGTCATACTTTATTTCAGTTTATGATGACATCTCCTCAGTTTCAGTTCCAACTGTTGAGAACTTTTCTTCAGCAGATAATTTAAATGCAGAAAATTCTGACAAACACTTTTCAGCATTTTGCATTAGCAATACTCAAAGGAGCAGTGGAGGAGATGGGCAGCTGCTATTTCCACGCCTCATGGAGACTGACTCTTATCTCATTATGAAAGGTGAATCCTGCCACCTGCTGGTGTACATACACAAAAGCGTTTTTTTTTTTTTTTTGGATTAGATAACCTACATGTTAAATATATGTGTTTTAAATTAGTCTGAACAGTAGTAGATGTTTTTTTCTCCCCAATATAACAGTGGATTATACCTAAAAAAGGAAGAAGATGCAGGGAAGAAATGCAAAACCTAGATTATCAGTAAATTTGACCTATCAGATCATTATTTAATCCTTGCTCTGTGCTGCCTAATGATGCCTCGTTTAGCTCCCTCTCTGTATCCAGGACATTGTTTTGTCCATTTTACACAGGAGTAACATTGTGTCTCTTGCATTTTAATTATTTTAAATAAACAATTTCATAGAGTTAAAATGATGCAGGGATATTACACGATAATAAAGTTTTTAATAGGAGAGAGGCAGACATAAACCAACTTCCAGTGCGCTTCCTTTTATGGAATTCAGGTTTTAGGTGGTTTGGTTTTAAATATATTTCTAATTTAAGAATAGCAGTATCACATTGAGGATCCTGCGTGATGTTTCCATCTTGTTTGCGTAAGATTTTCCCAGCATAATAATAGGCCTTAGTTGGCTATTATATACTCACTTATTTTAGCAAAAACATTACCACATACAACATAGTATAGGCTTTTTAAAAAATATTGATTTATTAATTCACTACTAATCTAAATTTGGAGTACATTGAGGTATGGAGGTGTCATTTTATAATGTAAGAAAAGGAAAGATGTAGGCATACAAGTAAGAGACTTTGATAACAATAAAATATAAAAAAGACAAAGTTACTAAAATGAGTTAAGTTTTATCAATCAATTAAATAACTACAACAAGAACAGCTGGAAGAAAAATAAAATGAAATTGAAAACCTACATTGCCATAAGCATAAAAACGAGTCAAGCTTTACATTGTTCTGCATGTTATTCCAGCATATTGACCTGACTGCAGGATTTGTGGTCGTTGTAGACTATTATTGTCTTATTTATTTTATTATGTCCAAAAATTTAAGATAAGGAACCTGAATACAAAAAACCCCTAAGCAGCGGGAAATGTATAATGTCCTGCACAGTAACGTTGTAAATCAATATCAAAATGAATGAATGCAATATTCTCTTTGGACTTTAGGAAGCAGAGAATAACAGTAGAATTATGGTTAAATTGATTTAGTTAATTTGAAGATTTGACTGAGTCTTCAGTGTTAAGCCACCCAGATTGATCAGTTACACTTGCATTCTTATATCATATTGTCTTAGCGTTTTGCATTCTATTGTGTTAGCTTTTAAAAAGATAACCGAGCACATTTTAACCCTTTCTTTGACCCTTGTAGCACAGTATAATGGACCTGTAACATGTAGTCGCCTTAAAATGCAAACAAAGAAAGATCCATTAGATGAACTGGGTCAGAACAAAGACTTGGGAGTGTGAAAGTGTAATATTTATGTTTCACTAGTCTTGTCTTTCTTCTTGAGGCCAATCCCATCCAATTTAACACATTTCCTGTTTGTGCTCGAGGTCCAACCAGCAGAGCGGTTGCATGTGCACTAATCAACACACAGAGAAGAAGCTTGGTAGAGTTAAGATGGCGGCATGTGGGTGAGGAGGCTGGGATCTAAACTCGAGGTTTTTCGCCATTAAACGATTCCTATGAGTCCACATATATACAGTAATCGAAAGAATAACCATTTTCACATCTTTCACACGTCTCGGTGTGATTTTGGATTGACCCCATGACATCTATACACTTCGTGGTTCACCCGTTGCCCGGGACCGAGGATCAGCTCAATGACAGGTATTTTGTTGCGGCCCATGGAAAAGAAGAAATTATATCAATATTTGTGTACGGGTTCTGCTACATAGTATTCGAGGTTGCATTTGTGGATGATGTTGACATTGTCATGTGTGTGCATTGAGGTTTAAATTATTTAAATGACCCCCCAGGGTTGAACAAGGCCCGGCATTTTGAACAATCCTTGTTAGCTTGCTGCTACCTAAACAGTCGGTCCCGTGCTATATGCTAACCCGTTAACTGGCTATCTAGCGAGTAGCTAGCGCTAGCAGGCTGTTTCCTTGGTTCTCTGGAAGGATTGGCTCACAGTCAAAGTTGAGATAGACAATGCGGGTTGGGGGATGGGGAAAAGAGAGGGAAATAAAGGTCGTAAAACACAACTTTCGTGAAAAAGTTTACGTTTTCGTGTGTAAATTACATATGCGCCATATTGACATATGTCATGGTTTGTTTTGTGGGCGTCTCATTGATTATCATGATCAATGAAGTAGCTAACGTCAGCTAACTGATAGCTAGCTGCTAATGCTAGCAAGCGAGTTAATTCGCTACCACGCTCTTGACAAAGCCAAATATTTGTATTTCAGGGTCTTTGTGTCAGTGTTTCTTTTCCTCAAAGTGTAATGGCACATTTTGTTACTAACGTCGTCGGGAATAATTACCTCATTGTCTGTTTTTAACATTGCGCACTGTGATAAATATCTAAAATATGCAGCGAAGCAGAGTTAGCACCATTGCATTCAAATTAATCTTGTTATCGACTTTAATAGCAGGGCAAGCCAGGGCTCTGTATGATCTCGGCAGGATTCTTCAGTGTTCACATGAGCACACAGCATTTTAGTTATTTTCGCTCTTATTCAAATACGAAGTGGCCATAGCATACAAGAACAGTTAATTCAGTTGTACATATTTTTGTTGGCAGTGACACGGTGCTCGTGTGCATCACATTGACTTTAATGGGTTTCATTTAAAAACCGAAGAGATCATTAGTCAGTGGTATTTGGGAGAAAAGTCCAGAAAAATGTGTGCGACCTGTATTTTAGCAGAACATGTGATTTATGATAAACCTATTTATAACATCCATTGAGATTGAACTGATTAATGAGCTGTTCTACTTAAAGACAAAGAGGTTGAGAAGTCAAAGTGTTTTTAGAATGACCTTGAGATTAAGATATGGATATAGGCTCAGAGTATTTGAACACTCTTTGCAGGTTGGTGTACTGTGTAACTGTGGGGGGACCCGCTTTGGTTTGACTGACAGGAAAGCTCAGTTTACTCTGCTGGTTAGGAATCTTATTGAAAATGCCACTCAAACATCTTGGTGGTATGGCCCATTGGTTTCTTAAAGAGGTCATGGCTGTTCCATCCCCAGGCATGCATGCCATTGCTTGCTACAGTCACCATGTGCTGCTGGGAGGCCCCCTCCTCTCTCTTCCCCATGAAGGAACTTGCAGTTGTCAAAGCAGATAAGTGCTTCTATCTGAAGTAAAAAGGCTTGGTCCAGCTTGGCTCATTAAAAGAGCTTGCCTGGCATGAACATCCGGTCAGATTTCCTCAATTTGTTTGACCGAACTAAGGTCTGCTTGGACACATTCATTTAGCACAGTGGAATGGCAAATAGCATTCCCCTGTAGTGAGATGGATATTTAATATGTTTTTTTTTTCTGTGCTCTGCTAAAACTGTTTTTAAATGGCTCATTGAGGCGAGTAGACTTGGTGTCTGTGCTACAGTAGTGCCTTTTGTTTGATGCTAGGTTAGTGAATGGCTGACCTGGAAGCTTTGTGAGTCATTTTCTCTTTACCTTCCTGCAGTGGTTGGACAGATGCATTGGATTTGAATGTGCTTCTACACTGTGACACAGTGGTCCAGAGTGAAAAATGCACTGCTTATAATTTAAACTCTGTGTTTACATTTTAATATGCATTTGTAAATTACCATGGGATTTGCCATGCAGAGTTGATGACACGTTTAATACACTCATTCTGCGTAAGCTATGTGAAAAGTGTTTAAATATTTCTTGTCTCTTTTTGTGCATTAATGAGCATGATTTGTAAGAGTAATTTTATGTTTTGACCTTGCATTAACATGTAAATTGTGTTGAAATAGTTTATCTTTGATCTGTAACTGCATTATGTTTGTTGTGACACTTGATGACATCCTTTGATTTGAACAGAGTTGGGTCATTCATCACATCACAGGTGTTACAGTAACCTTTTTTTTGCTATATATTTGAGATGACTGCGTAGGCCGTAGTGGTGCTTCTTGGAGTTGTCTGTTTCTTGACAAGATACTAGACAAATATAAGGATACTGTAACTGCTACCTCTTAAGCCTGTGAGGTGTAACTGCATTTTGTAACATGGCAATAACAGTTTTTTTTTATATAGGAGATTGTCAGTTTGTATTGAATGTGAGTGTGGAAGGTTATTCTTCTAGAGTAAATGTCTAATTGCTTTTTGTCATTTTTGTGCTGCAGATTTAGAGTGAACTGCCACCGCACAATTAAGTCTGACTGACCATTTTAGAAACTGATTGAGCAATTAGTGTTGAAAGTTCAGAGCCGTCCTTGAATCCAAAGATTTGTGGAACATGAATCCATTATTATTACCATTTTTTTTAGATTGAAAGGGTTGACAATTGATTTGCATTGTAGCATTGAGGTGGAAGATTTTTTGGCAAGGGTTTCTGAAATAAGGTATGTTAAATTAGGGCTAACCAACTGACATTCTCATACCATCATATGGTCGATATCAGAGATGGCCAACAAACGATTAGAGGGGCTAACTTTCTGCTTGCCTGCCAGTATAGCCAATTTCACAGTGCGCTTGTATGAATTGTCCGATGGTAAGGCGAACGCAAACGGTTTGCTTTGCATTAGGAAGCGAGTCACTGATTAACAGTGGTCTTTACTTTATTGCTGTCTCAAGGTAAAAAAAAAATGGGCATGACACTTTTGGTTAAATCATTAGTTAAAAAATATGGCATTCTTCTGGGGGAAAAAAAAAACAGATTGAGAAACTAAGGACAAATCCAGAGAAAGGCAAAAAGTAGTGAAAAATCAGTGTGTAAAATTCTGTTGCCAACACTACTGTGGTGGACTGAAAAACTCCAGAAATGTACTATTTATTATTCTTTGACTCAGTGCAGGAACTTGTTCCTTCGTGAAATGACATAATTTTAAAAATATACTACACCTCAGGCTCTGACTGGCATCTTTGTCAAAGGAACAGCCATTCAGATAGTGTAATTTTTGGTACTGTTTGATACACCAAACTTACATGAATATAACAATCCTCACACAACTAAATTTGTTGATGGCCATAACAAAACCGATGACTTACGGCAAAGAGTCAGTTTGCTACTCTAATTTTCGCATCATCAAACAGGTCTGATAATTAACACTTATGCTCTGACCACTAGGACTGTGACCTGGTGTCCTCTGTGTTAGGCGCTAATTAATTACACAGATGTTACCATGTTTAACATCAGCCCACAGTCATATGCCATTAAGGGTGTTGCGAGCAAAACATCATCCAGAGTTTGAAATCATTGCCATCAATGTATGTAGTGTACATTTGATAATGTTTTCATGTGGAGCAGATACTGTTTTTCTTACATCCACTCATTTTTTCCAGTTGGGTTTACCTAAATGTAAGGTGTATTTACATTTCCCAGGATCATTTTGGTTGAAACCATTTGTAATGCACATAAATGACCTAAATTGTGTTGTGTTACAGTAAAATGTTGACACCAATTTCTGAAGATAAAATAAGTGTGGTACTATTGTGTTATATTATGATACATGGGCTACAGTTAAGCCCTTAACACTACATTTCTGAGTTGCATACATGTATATTAATGAGGTCTTAAATTTGTCTTCACGCCTTTTAATATTGTTTGTATTTTCTTGTCAGGCTCCGTGAAGTCTCAGAAAAACTCAATAAATACAGCTATAACAGGTGAGTCTGTGTAAACATTGTAGGCTGCTTTGCTCAGTGTGATCAGTTGTTGTGAAAAGGATCCTGTTTATTGTCTTTTATATTGTCTCACTTGTCTTTGTGCTGTCTTTTTCCAATGCAGTCATCCACACCTCAGTCTGTTGGAGCAGGCTACCCTAAAACAGTGTGTTGTTGGTCCAAACCATGCTGGATTTCTCCTTGAGGTAATACTTTGACACCTTGCATTGTTGGAATTTTTCAAACACATGGGGAACTGGTGCACTATCCGTTGCCCACAAGAAACAAATTATAGGAAGATTTTGATTGAGACTGGGTTGCTGTTATCAGGTGACCTCTGACTTTGCTATAAAACACTAGGTAATTCACTTCAGTTTTAATCTGTGGATGTAGACTAGATAACATTTTCGGATGTGTTGCTTATATACAAGATCTCAATTGGGGAATCTCACGTTGAACAGGACTACAGACACAATAAAGAGCAATGTAGTACCTCTCTTTATTTTTGCAGCTTTATTCATTCAGTCAGATTATATATAAACCTACATCACACCAAGTACTCTGTATTTTAACATCTAATAGAATACCACACTGTGTGGTGACGTTTATTTATATCTTTCAGTATACATTACCTCTGAGATAAATGAACTCGTGTACACAGTAGTTTACATGCAGACTGAGACTATCCTCCTGATTCTGGTCTAGAAGGTTGTTAAATGTTTGAAGAATGGGCTTATATGTTTGTTTTCTAATTTAATAAATTCAGTCAGCATTATGCTGCAATTTTTCCTTTCTTAAGTGTGTGACACTAAGAATGATGCGTGCATCTCTTTAAGGATGGACGCGTGTGCAGAATCAGCTTTGCTGTCCAGCCTGATCGCCTGGAGCTCAGCAAACCGGATGGCAGCGATGGGTGAGAGACTTCTTTATGATGGGTTCTGTCCCGGAAACTTTTTCAGCTGTTAGCTTTGGCACTGAATTGGAAAAACAAATTGCTTGTGGAGATGTGTAGTTTAAGATGCACTGAACATGCTCAGGCTTACTGATCTCGGTTGCTGTGATTTGAATTCCATTCAGCGCTCATGCCCTTTTTGGCGAGTATGACACATTTGGACATGGTTTCACTTCTAGAATAATACTCTGTTTCTTTGCAACAAAGATTTTCATCTATCAGGAATGAAACATGTATTCGAATACAATGCAGGTTTGTTCCCAAAAAAGCTGTACAAGGCTGCTGTTGGACCGATGACGCTATTGGGCTTGTGCTTGAAAGCATTATGATATGTATTGAGTGTTCCTCCAATATGAAAATAAAGTCTTCCTAATCTTGACACCATACAACAAGGCAGTCCCAAAACTGTGTAACTTTCCGAAAGCCACTTGTCTTTATGACTGTGCAAATGTGTGCTTTTTGCCATGATTCTTTATTTCTATAAAAATACCTTTTCACTAGCTGCTTTGTTTCGTGTTGGCTATGAGCATGTATTTGGTGAATGTCTCATTGATAGTTGCTGATATCCTGCCAGCAGAACAACATCCAACAGTGATTTCATATACTAGCTGCTAAATATGCATGTGAATCAGGCTGTAAAAGACAGAGGAGCTCCCTGCTCCAAACTTTTCTGCTGAACATATGTTTCATTCCCTGCCACAGACTTGCAAAACAAGATGAGATGGTTTCAAATTGTAATAGCTGTTCAGTCAGCACCATTGTGGGTTTGCTAGGAAGCTCACTGAAAAAGAGTATGATAGGTTGTTTTTGGCAAGTTTGTCAG
Source organism: Stegastes partitus (assembly GCF_000690725.1). Classification (NCBI taxonomy): domain Eukaryota; kingdom Metazoa; phylum Chordata; class Actinopteri; family Pomacentridae; genus Stegastes; species Stegastes partitus. The sequence goes on along the minus strand of NW_007577749.1, from coordinate 1,489,920 downwards.
CTTACTGAACAAAGCCTAATATCCTGTGATTTTGAATTGCAACAAAAGTTACATGGAATGTGTCAGCTTGTTGTTTGGTTTGAATTTGCTGTTCCTGTGTATTGTTTCAGAATAATTTGCATCTTTTTTCCTCTATTCCATCACTCTCTGTTACTGAATGGTACTAACTCTGATTGTATTATTTTGTTGGAAGGTATCTGAATTCACTGTCACTGTAGTCTCTGTTACATGAAACATTGGCACAATTGTCAGAATTAATTTCCTTGTTGTAGCAAAGCACAATTTATGCAAATTTCCTACTTAGAACACACTAGTTAAGAATATTGCAGGAAACTGCTTTTGCTTAAACTCAGAACTTCTCCAAAATCTTGAAATAGGAGAAAGCAGTCGCAGCCCCAAAAACCCAAGAACTTTTAAAAAAGGAAAGTCTTGAAGGAGGAATGAGTTGCAGCCAATTCTGATTCCCAAGGGTGTTGCCATGCTAGTCTCCAAAATACCCCCTCCTGTTTCACAGTGTAATTTTAAAGCAAACTGAATCCTGAACCAAGGGGTATAATGTAAAATGATACCTGGGGTAAATTTAGTTTTTGTGAACCCAGGTTATAAAAAACATTTTTTTTAGTCCTTTTGGGACTTCTGTAGGTTTGTAACTGATCTCCCATCTTTTGTTTCCAGTTCAAAGTTGAGCAGTGGTTCAGGGACAGGAAGGAGCTCCAGGCCAGGCAGGACTAGTGATCCGCCCTGGTTCCTGTCTGGTTCTGACACACTGGGCAGACTGGCAGGCAACACCCTTGGGTAAGTTCTGGCAGGGCTGACAGAGACAAATGGTCCTGTGAAAGCTCAGTGTATAGAGCATAACACTGATGCCGCAGCAGGTTAGGGGTGTATTTCTCGCAGGGTTCAATGCCACACATTCTGAAGAGAGAGCCGTTTAGGCGATGTAACATGTAATTGATTATTATGTCTTTCAGACAATAGTCTGTATGTCAAAACACTAGGTCATGTTCATCAACCTTGTCATTTTCTCACTGCTTTTTGAATTAGGGGCTGCAGGAGAACCAATCTCTGAAAGCTAGTTGTTGTGGGACTTAATATTTAAATTGTGCACAACTATAAGCTGCAGAAAAAGCCCCTAAACCTGCACACAAACAACAGTGGTTTAACTATGCAAAATATGTGCATACTGCATTTGTTCTCTATATACTACATAAAAGCTTTGTCTTTGAAACTATCTGGTTAAATTGTAAAAGGGACCATCAGTTAATTTTCTTCTTCCTGTAAATACCGCTGATGCAAAACCTTCTTAGTCCAGACTGCTCTGCCTCTGCTGTCACACAGGCAGAATCTCTTCACAGCCAGATGTTTTTGTGTTTTGAGTCTGCTCTGTCAGTCAGGAGGTTTTATTGGCAGCTGTGTCTGACTATGGCCTTGCACTGTATATAACAGGAGTCGCTGGAGCTCTGGTGTAAATGGAGGCAGTGGAGGAGGTGGAAGTGGAGGAGGAGCAGGAGGAGGTGGAGCAGGAGGTGGCAGCAGTGGAGGAGGAGGGGGCGGTGGAGGAGGTGGAAGTGGAGGCACGTCGGGGAGGTCGTCAACAGCAGCTCGTGACTCCCGTCGACAGACCAGGGTGATCCGCACAGGAAGGGATCGTGGATCGGGCCTTCTGGGTAGCCAGCCTCAGCCTGTCATACCAGCTTCTGTGATCCCCGAAGAGCTCATTACTCAGGTACAACACCCTATTTTTTGTTCAACCAATTTTTCTTAAAATTCCTTACACACAAATTGTCAATCAAACATGATTATTCCTTTATCATTAGTCACAAGTTAATAATATTGAAATGTATTTTCTAATTACATGTTACTGTACTTTCCCCCAGGCCCAGGTAGTCCTTCAGGGGAAATCCAGGAGTGTGATCATTAGGGAGCTCCAGAGGACCAACCTAGATGTTAACCTCGCTGTCAACAACTTGCTGAGCCGGGATGATGAAGATGGAGATGATGGCGATGACACGGCCAGCGAGTCCTACCTCCCTGGAGGTTTGTCAAACAAACACAAAATGGCTTATATGAAATTCTACTCACTCATTTACAATTTAACCTTGAAACAATTTAGTATTTGAGCAAGTAGGACACATTGTAATACAAATAGGCTTGTGGCAAAGAGTATTACATTTTTTGTATGATTTAATTATGAGCATTTGCCATAATCGTAAAAAGAAAAAATGTTGTTGTGTGATTTAGTCTTATAATTCGTATCCTTTATGCCTTTCACAGAGGACCTGATGTCCCTGTTGGATGCAGACATTCACTCAGCCCATCCCAGTGTCATCATTGATGCTGACGCTATGTTCTCTGAGGACATCAGCTACTTTGGATACCCTTCTTTTAGACGCTCCTCACTCTCTCGTCTGGGATCCTCCAGAGGTAACTCAACAGCTCACCTCTGACTAGTGAAGGGCAGGCAGGGTATTAGAGAGGGTTTGGTGGCCGCACTGGTGATGGCTTTTGTTTGTGGGGATGGCTTCAAACTACAAAAAAATACAACTGATAAGGTGGAATCAAGGCCATTTCTTTTTTCAATATTTATCTGTTAACTGCTTTTAAGATTTGAATAAAAGAAGTTATCAAACAAGCAAAGCATTTATCGATAACAAATTACAACTGTCGGTGTAATGCCTAACATTAACCCGGCAGTTAACTGAGGTTAGCGTTGCAAATTATTGTAAAGTGAAATAATTTTTATTTGTTTGCTGAGTAAATTTTCTCTTCATTTTGTTTAGCAGAATTTATATTATAAATGTTTGGTGTTGTATGCTGCATGGCTGTAGTACATACTGTGAGCTCTCTGAGAAAGGCCCGCTAGGCCCACCTGTCTTAACAGGGTCCCTAAAAGGCAGTCTATTTTAAAAACCTACCTAGCCCACTTTTAGCCCATATGCATGCTTTCTTTCTGTCTATCCACTTCCTTTTCTACCTCGCATTTTAACATATGAGCGTGCAAAGTGACTCACCCACAGTATAATTTAGACTCCCACTCAATCTCCAATATTGCAATTGATTGATTTGCATTACAATCTTTCTCTCTCTATTCTCAAAACTATGTTGACGGGTCTTTCCCAGAGAGTGGCTTACTTCTATCCCACTGGTGTGACCTTATTGCATACCAGTTCTCCTTCTTCCCTTAGAGCGTGACTCAGAGCTGTTGCGTGAACGTGAGTCTGTATTGAGGTTACGTGAGCGCCGGTGGCTCGATGGGGCCTCGTTCGACACAGAACGAGGTTCCACCAGCCGTGAGGGTGAGCCCAGCCTCGACAAGAAGAGCATCCCAGTCCAGAGCCCCGTTTCCCTGGGAGAGGAGCTCCAATGGTGGCCTGATAAGGTAAGACAAGTACAAACAACTATCATGCTTCACTAAAACACAAAAATACACAATTGGATATTTGATTTATTGTTTTTTTTATCTTCTAAACGTTTCTACAATGTGATTAGAGTTCAGTTCAATTTATCAGACTTTTGGTTTTAATTTTTTCTTTTCCTGACTCATCTTGAGGTCTCTAATTTGTATTGCAGGATGGTGTGAAGTTTGTGAGCATTGGAGCCATGTTCTCAGAGCTTGTAGCTGTGAGCTCCAAGGGAGAGCTGTATCAGTGGAAGTGGAGCGAACCTGAACCCTATAGGAATGCACAGGTGGAGAATTCAACCTACATCTGTTATTGTAGCAACTCTGATGGCTAGTAGTCATTGGTGGTTTATTACACCTTGGACAACTGATATCACAAACTTTCGTGTCATTTGTATCGTTAGAATCCTTCCATTCATCACCCACGCGTGTCCTTCCTGGGCCTGGCCAATGAGAAGATCACCTTACTGTCTGCCAATAGCATCAGAGCCACTGTAGCTACAGAGACCAACAAGGTAGATGTTCATTGCGCCTCTTGACATGTAAATAAGAGCCAGATCATTTGTATAGCCTTAATCTTGTGACTGAGTAAATATATGTCTGTATTTATTTTATCGGCCATTCCATTGTTACACATTACATTTAATAAAGTGTTAATTAACTGATGTTTGTGTTTGCTGTATAGGTGGCAACTTGGGTGGACGACACATTGAGCACAGTTGCCTCTAAGCTGGAACACAGTGCTCAGGCTTTCCCTGAGCTGCAAGGGGAACGCATGGTGTCACTGCACTGTTGTGCACTCTACACATGTGCACAGCTGGAGAATAGCCTCTACTGGTGGTAGGAAGAAAATTAGTTTTTCTGTAACACTGTGTGGAGTGGGATTGTAATTCTTTGTTGATAACAATAACTTTGACTCCTCTGTGTTACCATAACATTGTTATATGGACAGCTTTACTATCCTAGAAGCCACAGGAATGTTCATCTGTCATGCAACATAATACGTCACTATATGTTTCTCTTTTCCTGTATTCTTGATAAATTACAAAATAATCAAAAAAATCCTCCTGGCAGTTAAAGCAAACAGTGATGATCTACTTAAGCAAAGTAACATATTGACAATGTGGAATGACGACGAAGGCTTAAATGCCAGTGGATTTTTGATAGTTTACTCCTTGCTTTTGTCTGCAGGGGTGTTGTGCCTTTTAGTCAAAGAAAGAAGATGCTTGAAAAGGCCAGAGCCAAGAACAAAAAGCCAAAGTCCAGTGCTGGCATCTCCTCAATACCCAACATCACCGTGGGAACACAGGTGAGCAGTGAAGTCTCTATTTTTGCTGTTTTTATCTTCTATCAGCCTGAGAATTGTTTGGTATTTTCATGACTCAGTTGCTCTATCTTAATGTTGACTATAGGCTTGTCTTTAGACATATTCTTCAAAATTTCTAGTACAAGCTCAGTCTTAAGTCTTGTTTTTTATGTAATAAATGTATTGGTCCTCATAAATTTATTGGCTCCTTCTTTAGGTGTGCTTGAGGAATAACCCCCTCTACCATGCCGGTGCAGTGGCCTTTTCTATCAGTGCTGGGATTCCCAAAGTGGGTGTCCTGTTGGAGTCTGTCTGGAACATGAACGACAGCTGCAGGTTCCAGCTGCGCTCACCAGAGAGCCTCAAGAACATGGAAAAGACCACTAAGACCCAGGAAATCAAGTCAGTATTATTTTCATTTGGGGAAAAAAAAGTTGTCCATTTTAGAGTCTAAATAGTCTCTATCATTTTCAGTCAGTACACTTTTTAAAACCACAGATGGAAGTAACACATGGACTTGGTTGCAGAATGTAATTATACTGCTATGCTCATAAAACTAGCAGAAAAAGAATGAACCCATTTATCTTGGTCTTACCCCAAAGGACGGAAAGCAAGCCAGAGCTGGTGAAGACAGAGATGGGTCCTCCTCCTTCCCCAGCGTCTACCTGCAGTGATACCTCCTCCATTGCTAGCAGTGCCTCACTGCCCTACAGTATGTCTGCTTCTCTCCCTCTTAACTGTTCGTTCTCAAGTCTCGATTTTCCTATCTCTCAGGCACAGAACCAATTTCTTCCTCACTATGTGCTCTCATTAGTCCTTTGACTTTGAAACAGATGGTGCGCTGGCTTTTATCAGCAACTTCTTTCCTAAGCCTGTTTGTCTGTGAAGGAAATGTGGCTAGCTCTCAGTATATACTGTGATATATTGGGTTGCCCTTTTATGACCTCTTATCATGTGAACCATATGGAAAGTTGTCAATGTGGATAATTAATTTTTTCTTAGTCCACACTAAAGTTTTTATCACTTTGTCAGCAGAATATTTTTACAGTCATAATAAGGAGTATAATTCTGAACCGTTTAAGATTCCTTCATGTAAATAATAATGAAGTCTCATATTTGAATATGCTGTGGTAAAACGACAAAAAGTTAAATATACTGTACTACTTCCAGAGCGAAGGCGTTCTACCCCAGCTCCCAAAGAGGAAGAGAAGGTGAACGAGGAGCAGTGGCCTCTCAGGGAGGTGGTCTTTGTGGAAGATGTTAAAAATGTTCCTGTGGGAAAGGTGGGTGCATCTGAAACAAGTATGAATATGGTAATACAGAGCAACTAAAATCTTGCAAATGTAGAGATATCTTGTGAGTCTGCATGTGTCCCAGCTTCAGAAAATGTGCTTCTTATCTGCATATGTGTACCTTTGTATCATTGCATCTCAGTTTGACATTTTTATTTTTTAAATCATCTTATTATACTCTAGGTGCTTAAAGTGGATGGTGCATACGTTGCTGTGAAGTTTCCAGGAACATCAAGCAGCATGAGCAACCAGAGCGCTGCTGCTCCCACTGACTCAGACCCATCTTCACTGTTGCAGGACTGTAGGCTCCTCAGAATAGATGAGTTACAGGTAGGGGCATTGATTGATCCAACACTGCTAGTCTTTATTTCAGTATTTGGAACTTAATTAAAAGACTATGAATAAAAGACACTATGAATCTGAGAATTTGTCTTGACATCCATGTTCTCTAACTTTTCATGTCCGGCAATCTGTTTAAAGGTGGTCAAAACTGGTGGGACTCCTAAAGTTCCAGACTGTTTTCAGCGAACACCTAAAAAGCTCTGTATCCCAGAAAAGGCTGAGATTCTGGCTGTGAATGTTGACTCCAAAGGTGAGTCTTTTCTATGGCTCTGCTTCTTTAAATCAGTAGATACTTTATATACCTAATCAATTTGTTTAGTTTTCTGTAGATGTGTAGTTCTGTTTAGGATATTTCTAGACCTGAAACTTTTTTTTAATATATATATATATATATATATATATCTTTCAGGAGTCCACGCAGTGCTGAAAACTGGTAACTGGGTAAGGTACTGTATCTTTGACCTGGCCACAGGCAAAGCTGAGCAGGAGAATAACTTCCCTACTAGTAACCTGGCCTTTCTGGGGCAGAGTGAGCGCAATGTGGCCATCTTTACCGCAGGACAGGTGAGATGGCCTCCCTAATACCTGACACATTTTTGCAGTTTAACATGTTGTTTTAGTCTCTTAAATGTTGCCGTTGTTTTCCTAGGAGTCTCCTATCATCCTCCGAGATGGAAATGGCACAATCTACCCCATGGCCAAAGACTGCATGGGTGGAATTCGAGATCCTGATTGGTTGGACCTGCCACCTATAAACAGTCTAGGAATGGGGGTGCACTCTCTGGCCAATCTTCCCTCGAACTCAACAATTAAAAAGAAAGCTGCTATTATCATTATGGCTGTTGAGGTAAACATGACCTTATAATGCAATATGATGAAGACAAACAAATTAAGAAGTACATTACCAAGTAGAACAAATGGATATATAATGGTATTCTCTATCCATCTACCTGCAAATCTTTCCAAAGGCAAAATAAATAAATAAATAAATAAAAAATCATCAGTGCTGACACAGCCTTATTGTCACTTTCAGAAACAGACGCTGATGCAGCATGTGCTGCGTTGTGACTATGAGGCATGTCGGCAGTACCTGGTGAACCTTGAGCAGGCCTTCCTATTGGATCAAGGCAGCCAGGCCCTTGGAGCACTTCTGGGCCACCGATGTGATGGAAACCGCAACATCCTCCATGCTGCTGTCTCTGTGTGCTTTCCTGTGAGTAACAAGGAGACCAAAGAGGAGGAAGGTAAGTTGGTGTGACATGCTTGGTTTAGTCTGAGGTGGATGTGATTATTGGCTAAGTGACTGCAAAAAAGTAGCTTCTTTGTTGTCTTGATTTGCTAGTTGTAATTCTATCTTTCTTCCTAATGTGTCTCAATATTGGACTTCGCCATCATAATTATGAAAGAACAAAAAGGAAGAAATTCACTTTCACCTTCAAAGCACTATTCCAGCTTTGAATCTGCTCATGTATGTCAGTTAAATCGCCTACTTGCTGTCTCTTTTCTCCGTGCGAAATGACCAATTGTTTCATTTCAGAAGCTGAAAGGTCGGAGAGAAACACATTTGCAGAGCGTCTGTCGGCTGTGGAGGCGATTGCCAATGCCATCTCTGTGGTCTCAAGCAACAGCTCTGGAAACAGGACTGGCTCCTCCAGTAGCAGAGGGTAAATGCCAGTTTTGTTGTTTATGTGCTGCAGAGAGTATACAAGGAAAATAGTCAGTACAAATAATTACAAGACTATCCATGGATTACTACAGGAAAGGAATCTTTTTGCTGTCCATTTACAGTAAACACTTTCTACAGTAATATCAAAACAAGTAAAGTTGTTAATACAAGTTTGTTTTTTGTGTTGTCACAGGCTTCGTCTGAGGGAGATGATGCGCAGGTCTCTAAGAGCAGCAGGTCTTGGCCGCCATGAGTCTGGCCCTTCAGCCAGTGACCATCAGGACCCTGTATCCCCACCCATTGCTCCACCAAGTTGGGTCCCTGACCCCCCACCCATGGACCCTGGTGAGTCCACCTTAACATGGTTGTAGAGTTACTGGATGATCTATGTGTGCTCCATAGGGCCCTACAGTGTCGCTGCATCAAAGAAACAAACAAAACAAAAACACAAGGTTTGTCGCAAGACATTTCAGAATCCCTCAGAAATGCATTGCAGCATTTCCAGAATTTATCCATCAAGACGAGATATGTATGTGTAATCTCACACACCAGGTAAAAATCTTAGTCGTGTGGAATGTTGTAGAATTTAATTTATTTTACATTTACCTTAAAATCATCAAGCCAGAGGGTGTGTAAGTTTACCTACAATTCTGGCTCAGAGGAGTATAATATACCATGTTGTGTGTTGGCATTTTGTAATCTTTAAAACTGGGGTCCTTGATTTCCTCTTCTCACTGGTATCTTGTAGCAGCCAACCCACACCAATGTAGCCTCTTGTTGTTTTTTGATAGCTGTCAGTCTGGAGGCGGTTTCTTTACGCAACTATATTGGAAAGACTGTGGATAATCATTAAATTTAACTCTTCTTCCTTCCCTTAGTGAATGACGGTGACATTTATCTGTCTCGTAAAGTGAGAGTTAAAATCGTCATTTTAGTAAAAATCCAAACTGTGGTTTTGTTTTGTCAAAAGACGGCGACATTGACTTCATTCTAGCACCAGCTGTGGGTTCCCTCACCACCGCTTCCACTGGTACCAGCCAGGGACCCAGCACCTCCACCATACCAGGTACGTAGCATCTTGATCATATTTTATTAGGAAATAACAGTGAAAAAGTAGATAGTAGTGTATGTATGTAGTGTTGCTACATGGCTCAATGAAAAAGATAATTCTAAATAGTTAGGTGTATGTGGATATATTGCAAAATGCTGGTACTAATTAATAATGGCCCTGGTTGCAGTGTGTATTATTTAAACATATTTGGTGTCTACTGACTAATTGACTGCATTCTCCTCATGAGCAGGGCCATCCACTGAGCCTTCTGTGGTTGAGTCTAAAGACAGGAAGGCCAATGCCCACCTTATTCTGAAGCTGATGTGTGACAGTGTTGTTCTGAGGCCACACCTACGAGAGCTGCTCTCTGCAAAGTAAGATTCTTCATTACTACATGACCGTACTTAATAGACATGAATAATTTGCCTTTGTTTGGATTTAAATTGCTGTTCTTTGGTAATTTGCCTGTCTCTCTAAAGTGCCCATGAATATTGTTGCCACTGTTTGACAGGGATGCCCGAGGAATGACCCCATTCATGCTGGCTGTCAGTGGGAGAGCCTATCCAGCAGCTATCACGGTGCTTGAGGCTGCACAAAAAATGGCTAAGGGTAAATTAAATAGCTCTCTGCTTTTTACTCTAAACTGGTTTGTCAATGGCTCATTATTATGTACGGGTCAGTGCATGTGTTTTGTTGTGGACTTGACAAAATAGGAATGAGGCATGGAAAGGGAGACATTTGCAATAGGGTCATGTGACCAACCAGCTATCATCTCTGTGAATGATTCTGGGAAAGTAGCATACTTTTTGTGAATCTGATGTAATTTAGCTAGTTAGGTAGTAGCTGGAACATTGGAGGTTGTCCATGAGTTACATGAATCCTGACCTATTTTTCTGCCCTGCTTCTAGCAGCTAACTATCATGTAACTGTCATTTCTCAGTTTCTATGTTTTTCTTTTATTCTTCAAATGACTTAAACACAGTGGGTGACCCAGGCATTGCAGAGAAGGAGGATGCAGATTCGGTGTTCATGGAAATGATTTGCCCCTCGGGGACCAACCCAGATGATTCTCCCCTATATGTTCTCTGCTGCAACGACACCTGCAGTTTCACTTGGACTGGAGCTGAGCACATTAACCAGGTCAGCCCTAGAGGGTGGCATTACACTGAAATTTTGACTCGTCACTTGATAAAAAATGTGTCTAAAAAGTCATATCTGTAGTTTGGGAGACAGTGCTTATTTGTTAGGTTATTTCATGTGTGACTGTCAATTGGAATTTAACACACTGACATGTCGTTTGACACTGACTTTGTATTTAGGATATCTTTGAGTGTCGAACGTGTGGCTTGCTGGAGTCCCTCTGCTGCTGCACTGAGTGTGCGAGGGTGTGTCACAAAGGACATGATTGCAAGTAAGTCCTAATTTTGAGTTTGGCCTTATTCAATTTTTCTTACAATCCTTGGTTTCTTAAACTGTGTCACATGTATGGTTATGAATGTATTATCGTTTCTTCCCAGGCTGAAGAGGACATCTCCGACAGCATACTGTGACTGTTGGGAGAAATGCAAGTGTAAAACACTGATAGCTGGCCAGAAGGCTGCTCGCCTAGATCTGCTGTACAGATTACTCACAACTACAAACCTTGTTACCACACCAAACAGCAGGTATGCACTCTGCACTGGACTTTATTAGATCCAATTTACACAGACTAGCAGTCTTTATAATAGAGTGGGGCATTTCAGGCTATATCAGCTTGATTGTGTTGATTGTAGGATCGTACTATATTATCAAAGATACTCAGGACATAAAGGTTATGTGTCGGTCTAACTTTTGTTTTCATCTGCAGGGGAGAGCATATATTACTGTTCTTGGTGCAGACTGTTGCCAGGCAGAGTGTTGAGCACTGTCAGTACAGACCACCACGCATCAGAGAAGACAGGAACCGCAAGGCTGCAAATGCAGAGGGTAAGTTCACTTTTACTCTCTTTTCTTTTAAACCATTGGTGCCGACCGGTAATTTACAGTTTTTTATTGTAAAAAATGTACATTCATTTAAAATGATATTTTGCTCTGACTGTGGCCTAGACTGCAGGTTTTCAAAACCATAAACATCTGTTTTATTTTTCTTTCAGACTCTGATATGCCAGACCATGACCTGGAACCTCCTCGCTTTGCTCAACTGGCTCTGGAGAGGGTCCTGCAGGATTGGAATGCCCTCAAGTCTATGATCATGTTTGGTTCTCAGGAGAACAAAGACCCGTAAGTTTTACAGCTATATTGCAATTTGATTGGCAGTAGGAGCCTATATAACTCATCTCAGTTATATACTTCACAAATGTCTTGCATAAAAATCAACATCAGTGTTTCCTTTTTTAGAAAAAATGTCCCAGTTTTTGAACATTATATACAAACCTGCTTGTATACAGTTTTTTTCTGTTTTGTAATCATACACCAATCAAACATGCAGGATTGGTATTGACATTGATACTGATTGGAGTGATGTAGGTACAGGTTCTGGTTACTTGACACTTACACACACAGTTACACAGAGACTGATAAACAGATTGGTTCTTAATTACAGCCAATATTTAGCCTTGTGTATTTGTTTTATTCCCCAGACTTAGTGCCAGCAGCAGAATTGCCCATCTCCTGCCTGAAGAGCAGGTCTACTTGAATCAGCAAAGTGGCACCATTCGCCTTGACTGTTTCACACACTGCCTCATTGTCAAGTGTGCTCCTGACATCACGGTAAGTCTGGTAGTTTCCTCTTGTGTGCACGCAAAGTATGATACCACCTAAATATCCCCTGTTTGTCCATTTTCCTCAGTTTTGATCGACTTGAAGTGTTTGACTTATATTTCAAAGGTGGTCCTAAGCAGGTGTTCATTTTTTTCTCCTGTATTAGTTCATCGACACGTTACTGGGTACTCTGGTAAAGGAGCTGCAGAACAAGTACACTCCTGGCCGCAGAGAGGAAGCAGTGAATGTCACCAGGAGGTTCCTGCGCTCTGTCGCCCGGGTGTTTGTCATCCTGAGCGTGGAGATGGCCTCATCCAAGAAGAAAAAGTAAGAACATGATTTGTAAATTAATTTCTTGGTAGAATCTTACTCTGCAATGCTTGGTATAATTGGCATTTTTTTTATAATAAAGCTGTCCTTGCTAAATCGGAGTCAATCAAAATTGTTGGTGCAACCTTGATTTAAATTATCTATAAAATTGGCAATTGTTTTCTAACTAATCTAACATAGTGTGTATGTTAGTCAGGAACATAGTTGTAGTTATGTGCTAGCGTTGGGTTTTGGGGATTTTTTCTTCTTTATTTTGTGTCCCTTAGCAGATAGTTCAGTTTTAGACTTTGCAAGTGAAGCAATGTTTTGGACAAAAGGTCTACCAAATAAATACATACATGGACCTGCTCAGTCATGCAAAATGTATCGACACATTTGATAAAATTTGACATGATTTTCTAAACAAATGCTTTTTCTGTTTTCCACACACTTTCCCCTCACACAGCAACTTCATCCCCCAGCCGATTGGGAAATGTCGACGAGTTTTCCAGGCTCTGCTGCCCTACGCTGTGGAGGAGTTGTGTAATGTGGCAGAGTCACTGATTGTTCCAGTGCGAATGGGTATCGCAAGACCCACTGCTCCTTTCACTTTGGCTAGCACCAGCATCGATGCTGTTCAGGGCAGTGAGGAGCTTTTCTCTGTTGAACCGCTGCCTCCAAGACCATCTCCTGACCAATCCAGCAGGTTGGTTGTTTTTTTTTTTTGTTTTTTTTGTCTTCAATTTCCTGTCAGGTGAAGTGAAAAAAAAAAGTTGTTGTTTCTGGCAATTTCTTTGAAGGCAGTGAATTATGGGCAATTAAAATGCACACAAACAATTTGATGAAGTTGGGTAAAACCTTATGTTTATCAGCTGAATCAAAGAACTGATGTGAAACTAGTCAAACCATTGGGCAGAGTTAGGTTGGGCCCAATAAAATTCAAGGAAAAGAAGATGCTTAATTTGTCTTATTCATTTGTTTTGACACTTGGCATGTGTTTATTTTTTCCAGCTCCAGCCAAACAGCTGCCTCTTACATCATCAGGAACCCCCAGCCTCGGCGCAGCAGCCAGTCTCAGCCTGTCAGAGGAAGAGACGAGGAGCAGGATGACATCGTATCAGCAGATGTGGAGGAGGTGGGGAGTCTCCCTAATAAATCATTCAGACCTTAAAACATTTTTTGCATGCAAGTGCCTGTTGGTGACAGTGTCTAACAAAGGTGGCCCCACTATGTTTTACTTAGTGATATTTGATGGATATAGTTGTTTTATCAACTTGTATTTCAGTATACTTTCAGGTTGGTATATGGTTTGCCCTATCTTGCCTCAAAGTTTTCTCTGTTGGCATCTGATTACATTGTGTTTGTCTCTTAGGTTGAAGTGGTAGAGGGTGTAGCAGGGGAGGAAGACCATCATGATGACCAGGAGGAACAGGGAGAGGAAAATGCTGAAGCAGAAGGGCAGCATGATGAGCATGATGAAGATGGTGAGACACATTCCACTTTCTACAGAAATTCAAGGCAACTATTGATACTGAAGTTGGCCATATAGTTGAAGGGAAAAAAATGAATGCAAGTCAACAGTGAGTGGGGCATCATGCTGTCTTTGTCACTGCTTATAGGAAGTGACATGGAGTTGGACCTGCTGGCAGCAGCTGAAACGGAGAGCGACAGTGAAAGTAACCACAGCAATCAGGACAATGCGAGTGGCCGCAGGAGTGTCGTCACAGCAGCTACTGCTGGCTCTGAAGCAGGTTGGTCAACAGCTGTTTTCAGTCTGTCATTTTAGATTTAATATTAGATTTCTGTTTAAATCCCCGTATTTTATGAAACAGTCCTCAGTTTCTAACTACTGTCCCTTTTTAATATTTTCTATTTTTTGGGGCGGGGGGAAGGACGGCAACCGCCTCTTTAACTGAATTCTTTCCCTTTTTTTTTTTTTAAGGCTCCAACTGCTTATTAAAAAGAAATTGCATTTCTGTCTTGCTGCACTTTGGTATATTTTTCCTTGAGTTACAGACTAATTCAGTCCTCACAGAGTCACTAGTGCTTAACAGTCAGCATTTTGGATTGTGGGGATTTATGTTTGGAGAGCTAATGATACAGCAGACAAAATGGTCCCTGGCTGAATACCCAATGTATTTCATTTACAGGCAGTAGGGTGTCCTTGGCATTTCCTATTTTTGGTATGAGCTCCTCTTTACTTCAATGCATATAGAGATGTCAGGGCAAGAGTGAATTTGCAAAGTGCATACACAGTTTCCTGCTCAAAGTACCTTCAGTTCGTCCCCTTCTCACATTTCACTGTTATTGCGTCTGCCATTTTTAACAAATACATCACAAGTGTAGTCTTGTTAGTCTCTCACCCAAATAACAAACTAATCAATGTGTAGCTTTTCCAAGTTTTGTGGTGTTTTTTCTCCTTGGTCATCTAAAATGTGCAATTCCTACTAATGATGTTGTTGTTTAATTTCCTCATAGAGAATTCTGACAAGTGAGACATTGCTGTTCTTTCTCTCTGGTGACATTTATTTAATGTTAAAAATGGAACATTAAACCATATATCATTCAGCACAAGTTGATCAACAGAGAATGCAGCTGTTGTTTTACTTGATGCCTCAGTGTTTTTACTGTCCTATAAGTGTTGTTTGACTTGTAGTGGTGTGATTCACTAACCCGCACTCCTGCCTGGATAAATCTGATGTGAAAGCCAAAAGAGAGGGAGGTAAAGGTACCTATGTAAATTTTTAAACTTGTCTCCTATATCTTTTTTCTACATCCCTTTTCTTTCTCTGCTCTAAAGGTGCCAGCAGTGTCCCTGCCTTCTTTTCAGAGGATGATTCCCAATCCAACGACTCCAGTGACTCTGACAGCAGCAGCAGTCAGAGCGATGATGTCGACCAGGAGACATTCCTTTTGGATGAGCCACTGGAAAGGACAACTAGCGCTTCCCATGCGAACAGTGCAGCTCAGGCTCCTCGCTCTATGCAGTGGGCTGTTAGAAACACACCCAGCCAAAGGGCGACTGGAAGTGCCCCCTCCAGCTCCTCAACACCAGCTGGTCAGTACTCCTTTGTCTGTTTCTGCAGTTTTATTTGAAAAAGTCTACAGTTACGTTTCCAGGTTGGTGTCACAGAAATGTGGTCTATCAACTCAACCTGTTATGATGTTGGGCTTTTTTACAGCAAGCTCCACGGGCCTGATATACATTGACCCTACCAACCTGCGTCGCTCCAGTGCCATCAGCTCTAGTGCTGCTGCAGCGGCGGCAGCTCTGGAAGCCAGCAACTCCAGCAGCTACCTGACATCTGCCAGCAGTCTCGCCCGCGCCTACAGCATTGTCATCAGGCAGATCTCAGACCTTATGAGTCTGATCCCCAAGTATAACCATCTTGTTTACTCCCAGTATCCTGCTGCTGTAAAGCTCACCTACCAGGATGCAGTCAATCTGCAGGTAAAATACATAAAATTGAGAATAGAATTCTGGCACCAATATACTGGTTTCCTTTTTGTTATCTGTAAGATGTGCAATATTTGCATTGTTTTTCTGTTAAAAGATTTTTTAAATAGTCACTAAACACACATATACAAAAATAAACATAGTAGTAGTACATGTCTGATAGATAGATAGATAGATAGATAGATAGATAGATAGATAGATAGATAGATAGATAGATAGATAGATAGACAGACATTATCAGTTGTAGTAGTGGGAAGAAAGTCGTCTTGACTAGTTATTAATACCTGTGTATTAAATTCCCTAATGAAAATCTCAGTGGCAATCCTACATCAGTGTTCTCTTTTACTTGCTTTAACAACTCAATGTACAGCCCACCTTAACCACCCAATTCATTTTACACGTTACCATGTGATATGGAAACTACTTGACTACACATTCATGGAGCTCTCAGGAAGATTGTACTGATCTGGTTTAGCTTGAACTCCTGTTTTTCCTGGCATAATCGCTGAATAACCACAATTTAACTGTTCAGAAAAGGCCAATGATAAAAACAAAGAATTAAATAGTAATAAATTATACTATTTAGTTTCATCTCTTCTTAAATGTGATTTAATTAAATAAATTGTTCTCATTGCGTTTTTCATAAACATTAGATCCATCAATCATGTGAGTAAAGCGTGAAATGTTTGTTGTGTCTACCAGAACTATGTTGAGGAGAAGCTGATTCCAACCTGGAATTGGATGGTGTCCATCATGGATTCCACTGAGGCTCAGTTGCGGTACGGCTCAGCCTTGTCTTCTGCTGGAGACCCCGGTCATCCTAGTCACCCACTCCACGCCTCTCAGCACTCTGCCCGCAGGGAACGCATGACTGCTAGGGAGGAGGCCAGCCTCCGCACTCTGGAAGGACGCAGGTATACTGTTTGTAGTTCTTCTTTTTCACAGTGCTTTACTTTACTGTTCAGTTAAAATCAGTAATTGGGAAGAGCCAACTCTTTGTCGTTGTAATGTAATTCAAATTCATTTGCTGCACACACTCACACACACTTGTTTTGCATTTGTTTCAGGAGAGCAGCCACACTGCTGACTGCTCGGCAAGGCATGATGTCAGCACGCGGCGACTTCCTGAATTACGCCCTTTCACTGATGCGCTCCCACAATGATGAGCATTCTGATGTGCTTCCTGTGCTGGACGTGTGCTCGCTGAAACATGTGGCGTATGTTTTCCAGGCTCTTATTTATTGGATAAAAGCCATGAACCAGCAGACCACCCTGGACACCCCACAGATGGATAGAAAGAGGTAAATGGAGAAGATGTATTTGTTTATTGGTTGACAACTACATCACTAGACAGTAACCATGCTTGATTAACAATAGCTTGTAATTAAACACCTCATAAAATACATACAACTATTTCTGATGGTATTTTCTCTCTTTTTTTTCTTTTTTTTCCTTTTATTTGTAGGAATCGAGAGATTTTGGAACTCGGGTTGGACAATGAGGATTCGGAACACGAGAATGATGAGGACACTAATCAAAGTAAACCAGATAACAAATATTGAACAACAGTTGATGTATAGTCAATATCAAAGATATTGGTCATTTCACTTGGTCATGTTGATGTTTGTGTTAAGAGTTACTATGTTTCTCTTTCACCTCAGGTTCAACTCTGCAGGACAAGGACGAAGACCCAGTTCCGGCTGAGACGGGTCAGAACCACCCCTTTTTCCGTCGCTCAGACTCCATGACCTTCTTGGGCTGCATCCCACCCAACCCCTTTGATGTTCCTCTGGCTGAGGCCATTCCTCTGGCAGACCAGCCCCATCTTCTGCAGGTCAGATTTTCTTCTTTGTTTTTACATGTGATTCTCAGGATCCTCCTGAGATGGTGAAGATGGAAGAAGTTAAAAGACACATCATCCACAACTTACTTACATTTAATAGCATGTTAAGTATGCAATCACCAAACCACTGATGATAGTGATAGCAACTATGCTGGTAATGTGCATGTCTCCTTGGCCTTAGGGCTAGCAAAGGAAATAGCTTTCTACTGAAAATGGAGAATAGCTTCTTGACGTTGTCATTTAAAGTGGAAACACTCATCATATTTGACACTTGTAATTACGAACTACACATTTTAATTAGCCTTTCTGTACAATCAAAAGGTACAGCTAACATTTACACTGTCCAGATCATTTGAAGAGTCATGATGCAACTACTCATGCTGAAAGTTGACCTTCGACCTACAGTCCCTCATGTTCAGGGCCAATTCCTTAAAGTCAACCTTATCTTTGATACTATTAACAAAAGAAGAATATGGCAGCATTACTTTGTGCAAATCTGTTGTTAACAAAATGCAAAAAAACCAACAACATAGAGCTGCAGATGTCTAGAAGGTGTAGACAACAGGGGTTGTCAAGTCAAGTTCATTTTTATATTAAAGCATACTCTCAGTAAGTCAAGTGAGTTTTAGCCAAAGCATGTAAAATGTCTCATAAAAATTCAATACTCTTTCAGATGTTTTGACATCGGACTATGGAACTGCTCAAAATTTCTGAAATGCCACAAATTCAAATGGTCGTCAGTGGCTGCATTGTTGTCGTTCTTTAGGCAGTTAGTCAGGCAGCAACTATCCTCAAGTTACAAGCAATCTGGAATAAAATTAACTTGGATATATTTAGTGTCATTCTGACTATAAAGTTGGGGTAGGCAGTATCTTTTTGGCATCAATAGCAAAAATTCCTTTAAAACATTTCAAAATATTTTATTTTAAAGACTCTGGAAGGAAACTAGACGTCTTCACCTCCTCCTGACTAAGTTAGTAGGCTTTAGTAAATCACACCCAGGAAGAGAGACTTCAACCAATCACAAGTCATTTCACCCTGAGCAGGTGAGATGGTATAAATAACAAAACGTCTACAGTGAGTAGGATGTGATGTTGACCGGGAGAGTGGTCCTTGAAATGGATAGGGTTTGTTGCTGGGAGTCTGTGTTTTTTAGTTATCGCATAAGGAGTAGTGCTACCTACCAGTGATACCTTCAAGTGATAGATAACAGATCTAGCACAGCAAGTAAGCAAACACATTAGATAGAGCACAAAGTCACTGACTAGACTTGTATATTAGTAGTTACTGTTAACTTCCATTATATCATGTAATGGTTTAAAGGCCTTTGAGGCTTCAGCTCAGTTTTGTTTCTTCTCGAACAGCCTAATGCCAGAAAGGAGGATCTGTTTGGTCGTCCCTCCCAGGGCTTGTACTCTTCCTCTTACATGGCAACCAAAGGCCTGGCTGAGGCAAGCATGGACAGGAACTGCCTGGAGGTAAACATGGGCTCCTCTCTACCCTCCCCTTCTCAGGTATACCACCCCTCTTCACTGGACAAACACGCTGGCAGCTGTGTTCTAATATCCATACATAACAAACATCACTGAAATGTTGAAGTAGCTGCACTTTTAAATAGAAATCTGTAAATACTGTCCAGTATCTATTATTTCATTCTTTTCTATTCAAGAAATAATGGATATGTTGGATAGTCTTTTGTGTACAAGATCATTTAAGTGTGGATATTAGAACTTAGCCTGTGTTCTGTGTCCCATTTCCATTCTGCCATCATCACACTGCCATCATTGTAAGGCATACATCTGTTTACATAACTAAGAACAACTTTAAAACCCCCTGAAACAGATCCTGCCCACTAAGATGTCTTACTCAGCCAACCTGAAGAATGTGATGAGCATGGAAGCTGGCCAGCGGAGCACTGAGAACCAGTCACTAGCAGAGCAGGAGCTGGAGGCTTCCAAACCAGGCCCTTCACCCCATGACCTTGCTGCCCAGCTGAAAAGCAGCCTGCTCGCTGAGATCGGCCTCACTGAGAGTGATGGTCCTCCTCTCCCATCTTTCAGGTATGCACCTGCCAATTCATTTCATGCGGCAGAAGTAGCAGCTGAAATTGCAGGCAGAAAATGTAAATGTAATGAAAGCTTGTTTGAATAAATTTGTTGTAGTTGAGATCCTTAGCCTCAAGAAAGTCTAAAATTCTCTTAATGAGCTGTTATGTTGTTTATACATGTAATTATGTAATTAGTATGTTATTGAAATTCCAAAAGCTGAGTTTAAAACATGAAAATGGTGTGCATCTCCATCTGTCTAGACCTCACTGCAGTTTCATGGGGATGATGATCTCACATGACATGCTGCTGGGCCGCTGGCGTTTGTCACTGGAGCTCTTCGGACGTGTCTTCATGGAGGATGTAGGAGCTGAGCCTGGATCGGTAATTCTTTATTTATTCGTTTTTTTTAAAATTTAAGTTACATAGAAGTAGCAAGTTTTTGAGCACTCAAGGTAGCAGCTTTTGAAAATCAGTAAATACAAAGCAACAGTAAGACAATGAGATTTGATATTGTACATCATCTTGTCAAAATCTTATTCTTAATATATTGGTAAACATTTACCCAGCAATACATACATACCTTGCCAAAATTAAACGACATCTGCACCTTAAATCAAGCCCTGTATCTTGATTCTTTTGAAATGCTGTTTACATGTGCTAATGTTTTAATCCTGCTTTGGTTTGCCTACACCTCTTTGAAAAAAATGTGGCTCTTCACAGCTTTCTAGAGGTTTGCCTCTCATCACCATACATTTCCTTATGCCAGCTTGTTTTCACTTCTCTTACCTGCACCAGGTAAATGCTGTCAGTAAAATCATCTGTAAACTGGGAGCAGTGGTGATGGTTTTATATTAGTGTTATTAAAAAAGAGACTCACCTATACAACCTTGAAAACCAAAACCATATTAGTATAGAACATCTCTTTCATTACAAGGAATCATTTGATTCAATATTAATATGAAAATGTTTGTGTGAGCTTTTCTAACAACCCTGTTTACTCTTTGTTGTTTATCCTCAGATCTTAACAGAACTGGGTGGTTTTGAGGTAAAGGAATCCAAATTCCGACGGGAGATGGAGAAACTTAGAAACCTGCAATCCCGTGACCTGGCCCTGGAGGTGGACCGCGATAGAGACCAGTTAATTCAGCAGACAATGCGTCAGCTCAATACGCACTTTGGCAGGCGTTGCACAACGACGCCCATGGCTGTACACCGGGTGAAGGTCACCTTCAAAGATGAGCCTGGCGAGGGTAGCGGCGTAGCCCGCAGCTTCTACACGGCCATCGCCCTAGCCCTCCTCTCCAATGATAAGCTGCCCAACCTGGACTGTGTTCAGAGTGTCAGCAAGGGCATGCAGGCCAGCAGTACGTGTCATCACGATTACAATTCAAGTATGACAATACATAGAAACTACTGTATACTGCATTATGGAACTTGATTTCATTTTTGCATTAAATGGTACTTTTGAGATGTTGAAATCAATTTTTACAATATTAAAAGATTTTTTTTAACGTAAAATGAAAACTCAAAAGTGAACTTTAATTTGTGTTTGTGCAGATCTAATGCAGCGTTTGAGGAACAGAGACCGGGAAAGAGAGAGGAGAAGTGGAGGACTTCGAGCAGGATCTCGGAGAGACCGAGACAGGTAAACTACCTTTCATATATTTCCCGTATTATTTAGACTAAAATGTCTGTGGAGTCAGTATGGTCCTGATGATAACCTGTGTTTATTTGTCTGTTGCAGAGATTCAAGGAGGCAGCTGTCTATAGACACCAGGCCTTTTAGACCTTCATCAGAAGGTAACCCCAGTGATGAGCCTGATCCCCTGCCTGCACACAGACAAGCTCTGGGGGAAAGACTCTACCCACGAGTTCACGCAATGCAACCGGTAATTAGCCAACAGCATCTGATAAAACCAGTTTTGTTTAGACAGGCTTTAACAAAGTAAAAACAGGGTAACCTTTTTTTTTATTATTAGACTGGGTTTAAACGTTCACACTCTACAAGGAAGAAGCAAATTGACTTGATTGATTCACCATCACTACTCCACATCAATTTACGAATGAGTGTTTTACTATCAGTAGTCCACCTTCCAATGAGACCAATATGACTTTGTCTGTTGAACTGAATTAATTCATAGGCCTGCATTAAAGTTTAAATTCCCCTGTATACTTTCTTGTTTGGATTTAGTACATATGCTTTGGCCATACTGAGACCAATTCTGTGTTTGTCTCCTCAGGCATTCGCCAGTAAAATCACAGGCATGTTGCTTGAGCTGTCTCCTGCCCAGCTGCTGTTGCTGCTGGCCAGCGAGGACTCTCTCAGAGCCAGAGTAGAAGAGGCTATGGAGCTTCTCATTGCACACGGAAGGTAATCTAATCTCAGAAATAGACATTAAGGCATAAACACAGCAACAGATGTGTCTGACAATGGAGTGCTCCAGTTCAAATGAATAAAACAAATGTGAATTATTTTACATGCATCAGGAAGAGTATTGTTTTAAGATTGATATTGTTCTCTTTTTGTCATTTTTCAAACTAAACCCTGGTGTTTATCTTCCTGCAGGGAAAATGGCGCTGACAGTATCTTGGACCTGGGTCTCCCTGAGGCTCCAGAGAAAGCACAAGTAAACAAATGATCACTTTCCACTCTATTTTTTACTTGGTTTTTATCTATTTTCTTACTCCGTTCTAGCAGTATTCCAGAAACTCTAGGCTGGTTTGGCTTATGTTTTTTTCCACTTGGAGACTAGAAATGCATTATGTAATCTAGACCTCCCCTCCTGTCTTCTGTATGGTTGTAGCAACAGGAAAACCGTAAACGTCACGGTTCAACACGCAGTGTAGTTGACATGGAGCTAGACGACCCTGATGATGGGGACGACAACGCTCCTCTCTTCTACCAGCCAGGAAAACGAGGCTTCTACTCCCCTCGACCTGGCAAAAATACGGAGGCCAGACTCAACTGCTTCCGTAACATTGGCAGGTAATGAATTGAAAAAGATAATTGCATTTTGTTGGGTCAAACAGAAATTTGATTGGACCAAAATTCTCTCATGAGAATAAAGTTAGGGAAAATAATTTCTGCATTTGACAATTAAGGAAATTGCAAGGTAATATGTTGTCTTTTCTGTACAGAATACTGGGGTTATGTCTGCTGCAGAATGAACTCTGTCCAATCACATTGAACAGACATGTCATCAAGGTGCTGCTTGGTAGGAAGGTAAGAGAAAATATTTTTTCAATAACATGTTAGCACCTACAGTTTAGGCCCTGCTATGTGATTGTTGCGCTTTTCAGAATAAAATTGCTCAATGTCCTCACGATCTTTGTCACTGCAGGTGAACTGGCATGACTTTGCGTTCTTTGACCCCGTCATGTATGAGAGCCTGCGGCAGCTCATCCGCCATTCACAGGCTGGTGAAGCAGATGCGGTATTTGCTGCCATGGACCTGGCCTTTGCCATTGACCTCTGCAAAGAGGAAGGAGCTGGACAGGTAACAGACTGGATTCTTGTTGTGCCACCAAAGTTAGACAGCAAACTTCAAAAAATGTCAGAATTAACTTGTGTGGACTGAAAATGGCACTGCAAAATGTACAGATTTCCAGGTTTTCCAACTCCTGATAAACAATATTAGTTGAAACTTTAGCTGTACATTTCTGTCTGAACACAGTCAGATGATTTGGACAATCCCTTATTTGCGTTACATGGAACTTGAGATGGAGAATGCACACATGCAGAAAAGCTTTTAACAGCTGCTGAATATTGAGTATTGAAAAGATAACTGTCTTTGAGATATCTTTGTACATGAAGTGAATGTTAATGCCTTGTTCCGCCTTGTGTAGGTGGAGCTTCTGTCTGGTGGGGTCAACATGCCAGTAACTCCCCTCAACGTGTACGAGTATGTGAGGAAGTATGCAGAGCACAGAATGCTAGTGGTGGCTGAGCAACCACTTCATGTAAGGAAAAGAATTAATATTCCTTCTTTGTTGGCTGTGAATTGAATGAATGGCTGTGTGTTCTGCGAAGCCTTAACTCAAAGCATGAGTTTTTTGGAACACAGGCTAACGTTTTGTCAGTTTCAAAGATTCTGTATGTCTTTTAAAGGCAATGAGGAAGGGTTTGCTGGATGTACTTCCTAAAAACGCCCTGGAGGACTTAACAGCTGAGGACTTCAGGCTGCTGGTCAACGGCTGTGGAGAAGTCAACGTCCAGATGCTTATTAGCTTTACCTCCTTCAACGATGAATCTGGTATGTAGCTCTGTCTGGATCTTCTTTGCTCAATCTGCATCTGTTCATGTTCTGCTTTCTCAATAATGAAAGATTTACTAATGTACGGTTTATTGTAAAGTATTGAGCACGGTTTTGGTTCATCCAACAGGGGAAAATGCAGACAAACTGCTCCAGTTTAAACGCTGGTTTTGGTCCATAGTGGAGAAGATGAGTATGACTGAAAGGCAAGATCTGGTAAGCCTGTTCTCGTCATAATTGTTTTTTAAACCATTTCTCACAGGGGCTTTCATGAATTCATTGCTTTGCATCATCACTGGATCTGTGAGTTACATCATATGAACGCTCAGATTCAAGATTAATGTTGTGGAAATATATATTAATATTGTGGAAACAATGCAAACCAAACTATTTCAGTATAGACAACCGGCATGAGGACGTTACTAAATCGCCATTGACAGAACGTGCGGCTCTAATTCTTCAAGACAAGGGCAGGCGGAGCCATTCATCAATTTTTATCAGATCTTGTCTTGAGAAGGCTAAAACTGATTAGCTGTTAGGGCAGGGTGATATGGCCAAAAATATTTATCACAATATAAATGAGAAAATTTGTGATAACGATATAAGTGACGATATAATTGACGCTAGACAAAATGGTAGTGGTATAGCAGCGGGTGAATATTCGGACCGACGGAGTGGAAGTGGGCGGGATGAGCAGGCAGTACTTGGCTGCTAATGCCAGTTTAGGATAGCGGTGGGCGAATATTCGGATCTCAAAATTGCTATGCGGACACCACCACAATGATATTTGGGTCCAGCCTTACTGTGTCGGTTGATGCACTGCATTCGCCTTCCTCCTCGGTCGTCACCATGCTTCTCGCTCCATGTGCATTCGACCAGACGAAAACAACGGCACCGCGCGTGTGCGTTTCACTCAAACTTTATCGCGATATTTCAATTTCATATCATCCCCTAACATTACACCGGTATTACTGTGCACGATATGATGTGGCCCAGCCCTGTTAGCTGTTGTTGATCCTCGGGGCTTAGATTCTTTACACTTCCTCCTTTTTTTGGTATTGACAGACCGTTGGTAACTAGGTCATGGGTTCTGAGAAACAATCAGAGCAAAATCACTTGTCTTTTCATTCTGAAACACACTTCGAAACATTTTTATGGGGCAACGAAACTGTTTGTTCTTAGAGATTGTATACTAAAATAAACTTTAATTTCAAACTTTAGTCTAGTTTGAATTCTTCAAGGACCCACTCCGGGGGAAGGTTGTGTGGTTGGTCTACCTGTTGTAGCTTTTGCATTCAAAATGGAAAAAATTAAGAGCAGTACTGGTGTCGCTTGTTTTTGTAAGGCTTCAGTTCCATTTCTTTATTTTTATTTTTTCACTGGTTGTACTTTGTTTTGTTTGGCCATTGCATCACATTAATTTATTAATAAAAATGTTTTACAAGAGGCATTTGTTTTTCTTAATGTGGAAGTGAAATCTTCTCCAAATAGCAAATAACAAGCAGAGGGACAGCTGTGGTGGCACTAAGTGATGGGGACCATAGAGTCAGAATGTATTCAATAAAAATTTGTTTCTTGGTAATTTTGTGCTCCTCAACTCCAGTGCACAAGAAGATGAATATAGTGGTAACTAATGTGACTCATCATTTTCTGCCCCACAGGTGTACTTCTGGACCTCCAGCCCCTCTCTGCCAGCCAGCGAAGAGGGCTTCCAGCCAATGCCCTCCATCACCATCCGACCTCCAGACGACCAGCACCTCCCCACAGCCAATACCTGCATCTCACGTCTCTACGTGCCACTCTACTCTTCAAAACAGATACTCAAACAGAAACTCCTGCTAGCCATTAAGACCAAGAATTTTGGTTTTGTGTAGAGGTTCAACAGAAAAGTTTAAAAAAGGAAAAAAAGAAAAACATGTTTACTGTTGTGTAATATTTACCTAGCTCCATTTTTGTAGATTTATTTTTTGTCTAAACAATTTTATGAAATTCGACACACTGTCGCTATCTCCCCGGACGGTAATATTTGTTTGTGTTGTGAACACAAACGGCTTGTTATTTTTATTTCAATTTTTATTGTTTTTTCTTTGTGTTAATGAAAAAGAGTTATACGGTCCAGAACATTCCTGCATTGGCACTGTAAAATGTAAAGCCCACAGCCCTGCTCTATTGGCTTAAACCTTTGTTTCCCAGGAATTTGGTGTGACAGAAAGCTGTCTGCCGAAAACCCAGCCAAAGATGACAGCAGTAGAAATATTTAAAAGAAGTACAGAAGACACACTGTGATTATAAGTTTTTTTTCCTTCCCTAGAAAAGTACTATCACTGACAGTTCACTGCTGCCTTTGTGGAAAGTCCTGTTTTTTCTTGTACAGGGGGAGTAGGGAATTTCAAAATAAACTTGGATGCAAATAAGTTGTCCGTTGTGATTTTTTTTCCCCCTCCTTTAACTTCTTCTGTTAAAAGTAGTGGGGGATAATTGTGGCATTAATGTTATACTTACCTGTGACAATTTTACCAAAGTTAATGGAAACAATGATTTATTTAAGGCAGGGGTGTTCAATCCTGGTCCTCAATGGCCACAATCCTGGTCCTCAATGGCCACAATCCTGCATGTTTTTGATGTTTCCCTCTTCCAGCACACCTGATTCAAATGATCAGCTCATCATCAAGCTCTGCAGAAGCCTGATAACGATCCTGATCATTTGAATCAGGTGTGTTGGAAGAGGGAAACATCTAAAACATGCAGGACTGTGGCCCCCGAGGATCAGGATTGGACAGCCCTGATTTAAGGCTTCCACAATTTTATAATCAAATAATCAATATCCAAATAATTTAGTCACAGTTACTGCAACACACCGTAAAAGGCCATTTAACCTGGACTCTCCCCCCAGTCCTTCATTGAAATAACTATATATCATTATTTGCTATATTTTAATAAAATTGGATTTTCTATTATGAATTTGTAGAGCAAGTCCATTTTTTGGAGGGGGGTTGCATTACATAAGTAAATATTGCAAATGAACAAGCCTACAAAGTTAAGGCCTCCCAAAATATGCTTTGGAAGGCTGGAGATTATGTAGTGCGGAGTAGATGTTTTTACAAAGAAGTTGACCAGTACATCCGAACAATTATTTTGTAGGGTGACTGGAGACGTTTTTGAACGGAGAGTTTTGGCCAATCAGCTTGAGAGAAATCATGGCCCCGCCCACTTCATTGGAGCTGTCAGGGACCGCTGTTGTTGCCTTCAAATAAATTGGAGCAAAATAATAATGTAGTGTGGCCATTTAATTTAGCTGAGGAAGTCTATTTAAATAAAAGCCAAAATATCACCATGTGCCCTTTATGGGGATAAGGCACCTTGTCAAAAACTGATGCGAAATGTGGTATTCCATATGTGGGCATATAGTAAAACAATTCAAAGCCATGTCGCAAGCACAGTTTCCTTTTAAATTTGACACTTAAAACACACAATAAATGTACTATATTGAAGTTAACAGTAGTTACAACTACTTTGTTTAAATTGCCTTTTTTCGCTAGCAATCACAGACTGCTTCAACACGCAGTTGAGATTTACAACGCGGAAGCTCCAATTTACAACTGTCTTGAAGGCACCGCTGCTCCTCCAGTCAAAACGGAGCCATATGAGGTGAACCTGCTTTACTTGCGGTCACAGTGGATGCATTGTGGTGGTCAGCTAGCGGCGGCATATTAACTTATGATGATATCAGCTAGCTTGGCGGCTAGTTAGCTAACTTAGTTTGCCAACGTGGCGCTTACTCGACTTAGCTAGCAAACTGGCTGTCTGGTTTGACCGATGTTGCTGGCGGATGAATTTATTGTTTTTCATCATGTCGATATCGTTCCGTTATTTTTAGCTAGCACTGCATGCTAGCGCAGCTAATAGCGGTAGGCAAAGCGTGACTAATCGGTCTGTTGTTTGAAAAACAATACAAATGGAAGAGTGGCAGGACGCGGCCTCTCAGCAGGTCAAGCTGCTTACAAATCGTCTGAATGAACTGTTATCCAAAGGCCTGGAGTTGCTGCGGTCCGAGCTCGGCGTGGATTTGGGACTGAAGCCTGAGCTTATTCCGCCATGGATGATCCTCTTAGCGGCATGTACCGGGCTGGTGCTGATGGTCGCTCTGTGGGCCTCAGTCTGTCGGGCTCTTTTCAAGAAGCGTCCGGCTGTGAGCTCGGTGGACGACGGAATAGAAATAAAACGAAGTGTCAGTAAACCCGTCAAAACCGAGGAACCGAAGAAAAAGAAGAAGAAGGCAGAAAAGGCACGTAGATGAAAATGAAAGTACCACCCTTTCCTAGCTGATAACCGTACCGTTAGCACGGCTAGCTGTCTAACAGCACGGTGACAGTTGAATCTCATGTCACCGCAGCTAGCTTCAGGCTAGTGCTCGGCTCGGCTTTGCTAGCCTTAGGTGGTGTCATGTGCTTTTTATTGACTGCTTTTAAGTCACATAGCTGGACAATACTGTGACCCTCATAATAATATCTGCACACGTCTTTTCCAGAAATCTCAGCCAAATGGAAGAGCTGTTGCTGAACCACAGGAAGAAGCCATAGTGTCGGAGGAGATCTTGCCACATCACCAGCCGCCCCCAGCAGAAGTCAAGGCTGAAAAGGTTACTGAGGTAACTTAAAAATGTGACATGATGGTATGCTGTTGTGACTTGGACATCGTATTTTATCCACTGTAATGCTTTGATTCTGTTTGTCTGAAAGATAGCCCTTATAAGTCGCCTCATCTTTATTAGCGTCTTCATTCAGAAGCAGTTGAGGAGGGACCACGTTTTCTCCCTGTCACCTTGCAGTAATGCAACCAAGTGCCAGTGTTGGGTTGCAGTTTTCAGCTTGCAGATGCAGCAAAACCTTAGGGATGCCCCCTGGCTTATAACAGCAAGCAGTGCAGCCTTTCATCAAATTACATGTCTTTTTTTCTCTGAAGACCATATATCACTAACTGAGGTCTTAAAGTTCTTCTAGTCAATAGTTGTGATTTTGCACAAACCAGAAGATGGAGATGTGCTTATAAAAGGTACATGCAACACATTTGGATAGTCTTGGACGGTAAATGTCGTTTCACTTATAAATAGACATGCTGCTGATTTGATTTACTGTCCACGGTTCATTCATCATGGGCTTGCTTGCCGAGTCGCTGGTCTTGTTGGTGAACTCATGTTGTGTGTGTGCCACATAGTGTGACGTTTCTCCTTTTGCTCCTTCTCCTTTAGCCTTTTTTTTTTTTTTTGCTAAGTACAATGGCTTTCTTTTCTACTTTATGCCCACTGTTTCTCGTCTTTCAGGCAAAGAAGTCCAAGAAGAAGGCCAAACAGGCTGTAAAGGAGACTAAGACAGTGACTGCGGATGGGAAAGAACCAGAAGAAGGTGAAATATTATGAATCACATCAGAATTTACTTGTTTTATTCAGAATGATAACTGGGGGTGATCTGTTATTTAAGATGTTCTTTCCCCCCCTTTCATATCTTATTTAGGACAGCACATTCAGCAACCAGGCTTTGAACCACAAATGGAACGATTAACCTTTGTACTAATTTTGACACAAAATGTGGCCATGGGTGAAAACATGAAGTAAAAAAATGACCAGTGGTAGAGAATAGGACAAGCTTGAGACAGACTTCTAACAGTCACTACATTTATTCCTTCATCTTTCCTAATCCATACCATATTTCCACACTAATCTCATAATGAACCCGTTGAGTATTTCCCAACTCATTCTGATCTGTACTCAATGGTACTTTACAGGCACATGGGAAACCAAGGTCAGCAACAAGGAGAAACGTGAGCAACGCAAGAAAGATAAGAGTTCCAGCGATGGCTCGGCCAGTCCCGGAGGAGGGGACACACCTGTGAGTGCTCCCCCAGAGCAGCCGAAGGCCTCTGCAGTCCCCGCACCTGCCAACCAGAAGAAGAAAAAAGGTGCTCGAAAAACCATTTTGCTTAATTTCAGTGGTGTTATTTTTTTTCTTGCATCCATTTACACAAAACACAAACCCTCTTAGCTGTTGTAGGAAAACAGCCTCATTTGACAGCTGGAGAGAGATATTTCTGTCTGTTCTTCCTATAAATGTTGTTGTTGCTTTTCATTGGGTCTCCTGTTGACATGACTGAGTATAAAAACAGGCATCATGGGAAGTGACTTGAGTCTCAAGTGAATTATCTCAGAGCTGTTTGTGTGTGCATGTGCGCTCTCTTTAAAAACAGCGTCCTACGGATGGTGTGTCGGGCATTTATTGACCTTTTCATCCTCTGTTCTCAGGAGAGTCCACCAAAGTGAAGGCAGATAAGGTGGAAACTGTTGTTTCTCAAGGTAATTATCAGCAGAAAATGCTTCCGCTCTTGAATGGTTACTAGCTCAGTAAGCGAACCCATGGAGTGATATCTCAGCTGTGTATAGTAGAAAGAAGTCACTCCATCATTGGATGAATTGCCAGCCTTATTGGCATTTATTGTGGCGTCGAGTATCAAATGTTTTTCTCTTGGTATTAGTTAACAACAGTGAGGCAGCAGAGGTGGCTACTGTGGCGACTGACATGACAGTCAAGGTGCCTGCTCACAAAGTTACCCCAAAGAAAGGCCCCTGGACGACCAGCAGAGAGTCAGCATCACTGTGGAGGTCGGGCATTGATGGTAGGAATGTTTCATCTCTTCCACTAAACTGCCCAATTGTTGAACCATATACATTTTGAAGATACACATGCTGAAGATACGTAACTATTGACATCTTCATTTTGTTTCCCTGCTTATCTCCTCTTGACAATTCTTTCTGTTTACGCTCTGATAAATTGCAGATTTTTCAAAATGTAATATTATTTATTTAGTTATTTACTTTTAGACAGTATTCCTTTGATCATGTGACATGATCTTCATCAGCGGAAAGACAATATTTTGCTTCTTTTTTTTCTCTTTCCTTTTCTTTTTTTTTATAGAAAAAAAACACTTTACCTTGACTTCATTGGAAAACATCATAAAGGCAAGAAAAGATGTGAAGGAGAATTTGTGAGGACAGGAAAAGACAACTGTATTGTTATGAAAATCTGGGTGTACTTCCACCAGGCTATGTAATCATGCAATGATGAATTATGTTGAGGTGGGATTTCTGAAGATGGTGCATAGTTTTAAATGTTTCTGATGCAAGGAACTGTAGGATGACATCATTGCCTTTTCTTTCATAAATGATAGACCGGTGTGTCCTATGCTAAATGAGATAAGAAAAGACACTGAAGTGCCCTTCCATAGCCTTTAGAGAATTCCACCAGCTCTTATGGCTGCCACTTAGGTACTTGCAGATCATTTCACCCTGTTAGGAATGTTCCTACGGAAAAAAAGACTGTTCGACAGCAATCCTTAAAGAGCTTGGGGAAAAAGTGAGAATTTCTACTGCAACTGGGCAAACCTCATCTGCTGACAAAGATTATGCCATATGATTAAAAGCTTCTGAACTGCTGGTAAATGGAGCTAGTGGTAAGATTGTTTTCTCAACAGTTAACCCCCTACTAGTTAAGAAGAGGGGTGTAATAGCAGCCACATGTTAGCTTTCACATTGAGAGCGCTCCTAATCACTTCCACACAATAAAGTAAATGGGAAAAGATGTTGACACGCCCCTGTATGTAGGTTAACTCATGTATTTTTTGGAACAATGTTCCTTTAATCAAAGTTGGCTTTTGAAAAGGTCAGACTTTGTACAAAAAAAAACCCTTGAAAAGGTCAGACTTTGTACAAAAAAAAACCCTTGAAAGAAAATAAGGTCTAGCTGTTCATTAGCAAACAGTGCGGTTGGTGTTTTTACCTGAACTGACCAAGTCAATCAGAATTCATTTGTGTATTGTCAACACTAGAAAATGCAGCTCGCGTATTCTTCAAATATAAAGCTGCAAAAATGCTCCAATAAATGCACTTTATTTGTTCAGATTTGAACAGTGATGTCATTGCATCTGTGAAATGTGTGTTTCAGAGTCGTGGACTGTGATAGACCGGGGCATGCCCACAACGGAACTAAATCTGGTGTCTTTGAGTGGGCTGGGAGTTGGAACTGCTGGTAAGAGTACGCTGCAGTAAGCCCATGATGTGAAAAATGACTGTCACCACCAGATGGCGCCTCTGGTGCTGCGTTGGGTGCCTTACTGTTGTGTTTGTCTTTGTAGAGCCCCAACCTGTTAGTGAGCTGTCCTGGCTCAGTCAGCCCAGAGTGGACGATGAGTGGTCTGGACTCAGTAAGCATCATTTATTGGTTTTCTTTTACGGCTCCCGTTCACTTTGGTGCAGCATCATCGTTATCCTTTACGGCTGTGTTTTTCTGACTCTCTCTGTGTTTCTCAGATGGCAGTTCGGCCGACCCCAGCTCTGACTGGAATGCTCCCTCTGAAGCCTGGGGAAACTATGAAGAGCCCAAACCTAATCCTCCTCGTGCTCCGGAGCTGCCCACCCCAGATCCAGCCAAGGTTAATCTGCTGATTGGAGCTGTTATAAGAACGCCCAAACAAGGCATTATGGAAGCTACCTTGAAGTTTTTAAAATAACAACCCAGTAATTGATGAGTCCTCTGGGCTCAAGCCCCAAGACGACTGTCCTGGTTCTTGCCTCTGACTGTGGCCCTGCTGCTTGTGTTAGTGACTAAACACAGGAGACTGAATACACACTTTTTTTTTTTGTTATTTTTTTAAATTAAGAACATCACAACCCCAGCACACCCACGACCCACCCACATTGTTTATTAATAATTTCTGTTTCGTCCACTATGTGAATGTAGACTGACTGGGTTTAATTAACAGGCCTTCTCATGGCAGATTGTCTGACTTTTCATAACATGAAAAACACATACAATCAATGATATGAGTAATTATTAACTTAAGTGTGTGTGTAAATTACTGTTTGCCATGGTGTAGCCATGTTACCACCATGTTACCATCGAAGGAGGAATTGCTAAATCTGTCCTTTATCCCATGAGTGGCAGAGTTAATGTAGTTTAGAGTCATTCTTGAAATAACATCTCTGCTGTAATATACTCGGTGATCTGATTTGTTGCAGTTTTGTGTT
Organism: Stegastes partitus; assembly: GCF_000690725.1. Lineage (NCBI taxonomy): Eukaryota > Metazoa > Chordata > Actinopteri > Pomacentridae > Stegastes > Stegastes partitus. The sequence continues at coordinate 1,457,141 of NW_007577749.1, read as the reverse complement.
GTGAATGAGTTCCTGCTCTCTCTGAGCCATGTTGTATCAATGTGGGTTTACAGGAGGATGATGAAGATGAGAAGGACAAGGGAGAGACAGCTGCTGATGGAGCAGCTAAAACCAAGAAGAAGAAAAAGAAGAAGAAGAAGGCTGCTGAGGAGGGAGGAACAGCTGGCCAGGTAACAGCTACCTGAGAGCGTACCACACAGTGCACTAACAGCATTTTATTCTCTCATGGAATAAATGGCTACTGTTGGCAAGACAAAATACAATGAAATTGTGTAAAGTTCAGTCTCAAAGCACTCCATTTATACAGAGCATTAGTGCCTACTCACAGTAGAAGCGACTAGTATTGTACTCAGCGAGTGCATTTATTCTTTTTGCTGTCTTGGCTAAGTTTTTACCTTTAATTCACCTGACAGTTCAACGTAAACTCTGCTCTGTGTTGTGTAAAGGTTGAGGAGCCAGAGAAGGAGACAGCACCCCCAGCCTCAGTGAAGAAGCAGCCACCTGTTCAGGAAATCACTGCTGCCGTCCAGTCTGTGCCAGCAGCTGCCGTTGAGGTCAGTGGGCCCGAGAGGCAAGGAATGAGATGATCTGAAAAGCATTCTCCTCATGAACCAGCAAACTGTTCGGTCGTGTTGAACATTAGCTGTCTTGCTCAGTGATGTCTTACAGATGTGTAGCTGATTTGTTTATTCGTCTTTGCTAAGAAAGTGAAAACACATTTCTGTCTTTTTCCTAACAGGCAAGAGTGGAGCGTCCAGTGAAGGACAACAAATCCCAGAAACCCCCTGTCACACAAGTGCCACAGAAGCCAACTGATGGAGAGCCCACTGCCAAGCAGAATAACCATCCTGCTCCAGCACAACAAAGTAACCACATCATACCATCAAATGCAAGACCAAAAGCTCTTGAGGATGGTTCTGAAACATTTAGTAAAATGGACCTTTTTGACAAAAATTCTAAATGTAAAATTGCAACTGTTTTCAGTTTATTCTCAGCCAGCATACAATTCGTGATATGCATGTTCAACAGAGGAAACTGATGCAGTTGTTGACTGCCTTGTTCTGTCAAATGGTTTTGTATTCATTGCAGTCAGCCAGAGAAAAGTCTGACCTTTACTAGAAACAGTTTGGTAATGTATCATACTGTTGACTCCCTCAGTGTTGGTAGATGGGATGCTCAAAGGTTTGTTGCTTAGTAAATTACAGAGGTGGACAAAGTGCAATCAGTAGAAATGGCTAGCTCGTTTGTTTAAAAAAAAAAAAAGTCAAACTCTGATCTCTTGCATGCATCATTAAATAACAATTTGTACAAAGCTAGCAAGAGATATGGCTCAGCAGTCATCTTTAGTGACCCCCAGCTGGTATGAAGTACAGTGTTGCTGAGAAATGACAACTTCCTGATGAAATGCGTTTCATGGAGCAGTAGAAGCTTGTGACTTTAACTTTTGACAGAAACACATCTGATGTCTGTTAAAACATCACTATATGTAGTTTTTTTTTCTCTCGATAAAAGCCTTCATTTGAAAGGCAAATCAGGATTCTATTTTATGAGATCCTCTTCTGTCCAAACAATAAGGTACTTTTTGCATACATTAGTGTTAAGTACACCGTTGCTAGAAAGGTGCAGTAGTAGAAGCGACAACACATTTCCATTTGCAACTTCTCTGGAAGATTTATCTTTCACTTTGTTGCTTCAAGTAAGACTGATACTTTTTTTAGATGTTTATTTTTTTATGCATATTATACCCTTCATCTAAAGTTTTTAAAAAACCATTGTGTCAAATCCAGAGTTGAAGTTTCTCAGATAAAGCGCTGAGATCACTTTGCTTTTACATGTTTTTGTTTTTCAAGCTGAAACAATTAATTGATAAGTGAAATGATCAACAGAAAATTAATCAGCAACAACACTGAAATCGGTTTGTTCAAGTCATTCATCAAGCATCGAATGTCAAACACACTCTGGTGCCAACTTTTAAAATTTCTAACTCTAAATGTCACACCAAACTATCAGTCTTAATCATTTAATCACTCTGACCTAATCAGAGAAATACTTAACAGATTAATGTGTACTTCTGTGTGTGCTCCTTATCAGTTACATTAGTTGATCAACGGTACAAATGGGTTCACCTCGTTCATAAATAGTACCTTACCACAAACAAGCAAAAAATGTTGCTTTAACTCAGTTTCTCTTGCCGACAAAACTAAATCTGAGACTGAATAATCATTATTGTTTCATTTTTCTTATTGCCCTGTTGTCCCTGTAGCATCCTGGGCATCACTGTGAGGCATCATGTTAGATGAACACTTTTTATAAATAGAAGTCAATCTGCTTCTTACTAGTGAAGCAAACAGATGTGTGATTATCCTCACTTTAAATGACATGTTGGCCAGTTGTGAAAACTTGTCAATTCCTTGTTAAGAGTTGTGTGACTAATCTCTCTATATTTTTGTGTTTCTTCAGAAAAACCTGAGGAGAGCCAAGCGCCCAAACCAGCAAAGAAGAAGAAGGCAAGAAGAGAGACATGAGACAGACTCCACTCTGCAGACCTCTGTATGCAAAAGACTTCATATCCTGTTTATGCAACACCTTTTGTGACAAGAACTTTGAATTAAAGTCTTCATGGTGGACTTAACCTTAAAAACCTGTCTGGAAAATGAAACAACTTTTGTACACATCATGTGTCAGTTGGCGGATCATTGAAAACTGAAACTAGATGCAGTGCAATCTAATGTAATGGGGTGTTAATGATTTTTAAGTATGCATTTGATACTCTGATTCTGTCTTCTAATTCCACTGAATCAAATAACTGACTGAAGGAGCTGTATTGTAGTGATTAGACATGTAGAAAATACTGATCATGTTTAGAAATGTGTTGTCATGGTGGCTTATGAGTGGAACTTACTATGTAGAGAATGAGAAACGGTCAACGGGCATCAGGTCACACAACACTGGGTCATAATGTTGAACTGGCCTTTGCTTTGCAGTCTTTTGTTTTGCTCTGTCATTTGTGAGCTGCAATGGTACAGTTTGCCCTGTTTGGGTAAAAAGAGCAGAGAGATCAAATGTTTATTTCTTGTCAACGGTTCGGGCTCAACATGGTGTCAGCATTTGTGAAGTAAATGAGCATAATTACACGCAGAAAAGGGAATCATGTCCGCTATGTACTTTTGCATTATCTGTGATTCCGAGCATTTCGTCGACTCTGTCCATCTGGTTTGTCCCTTGTCCGATGTTGTACTGCGGTGTGTCGAGACAACTGTTTCCTTGCTGTTTTTGCTGTCTGTGACTGCTTTATGGCTGCGACTGCGTGGGAGCCTTTGATCATAGACGTACCATTGCAGTGTCATCAACCTCTTCATGATTTTCCACCTGTGGGTGATTCAAAAGTCTTCAGAACCTTTTGTAAAACTCATTTGTAATAAAAGAAAAGCTAAAGCCATATGTAAAAAGACTAAATAAAGGCCAGTTTTTCTAAACTGTGGCTTGTTTATATTCAATTTGAAATAAGTCAACACTGGTGCTGTCACTCAAATAAAAATAGGCAAATGTTAAAGCTCAGAACAGAGCAGTTGTCATGAGCTGTCAGGTTGACGCTGCAGGCTAACCTTTAAACAATGCAGTATACCACAGAAGTGAGCACACCCCTATGTACTATCACTTCAATGTCAAATGATTCGGAGCTGTATCATTATACAGGGTGTTTGCTCTTTATTTTTGCTCCACTCTTCTCAGTAAAATGCCCCACAGTGTTCTGTTGGGGTCAAGTCAAATACTTTGATAGGTCATAGTTTTTTGTTTTGTTTTTTCTGGAGAAGCGCTTGTGTGATTATCGGAAATGTGCTTTGGATTGTCATCATGCTGGAATATTCCTCTCCTGCCAAGCTTCTGTTGACTGGAAGTCATCTTGTCAACCAGTATTTTGGTATATCTACAGGTATTCATGGTGCATTCGATAAAGGTCACCTCCTCACACCTTTTTCTTTTTTTTTCTTTGCAGATTTTCTTCTCTTGGTTGCTGTACATAGAGATACATTGTCTGAACTGCCACAGAAACTCTGATTTTCACTGATAACCCTGTGCCAAGCTTGAATCACTCGCATCTGTTTTTAAGCGCCTTATTGTGACAGTACTGACATGGAGTTATTCTAGGATGGCCGCTGCTGCAGCTGATTTTTTAAATTATCTTCTTCTAAGTTCATCTGAGCTCACAATGGGATGTTTTGACTTTTAAAGTGCTGGTGTTCACAGGTCATGTTGTAACAAGGTGATTGCAATTAGGCTAACTGAAAATGACACATGTACTCAACATGTTTCAGTGCTCACAGGTTTTCTAACTTGTCTGTCGTTGAGCACAGGTGTATTTCTTTTTGTTGCATTGACCTTCCACTTTGGTGCCTTTATATTCAATGCAGACTTTCCTAAGGCAGAGGAAATACCCATCAACATAGAGAGGATGCAGTTATTGAGAGGTGATGTAGTTTTTAATTATGTGATATTCAAGTGATATTGCACAGAAGTGAACTGATTTCTGTCCTTAACTGTAAATTCTAGAGAGAATTGGGAAATAAATCTGGACTGAAAATACTGGAATTAAAAATTGGCTTAATTTTTCCTTTAGACAAAACAATGCCACAATGCTTAATAAAACCAGTCATTTCTAGATTAAAGTATTTAATTTAAACCTCAGCTCTACAAGTTTCTGGAAATGTCAGGTTACATCATAGGATTTGATCCTATCTGGTCACACGCTCCTGTGTTTACCAGCAGGACTCGTGCAGCTGCGTCAAGGTCGCAGAGTTGACTAGATAATAACCGGAAGCAAGAAGAGTTATTTTCAAAATAATAGCACAGTGTCAAACTATTTATATTGTACCATTTTTTTTTTTTTTGCAGATAGATCTAACAGTCCAAAATTTCTGGTTTCCACTAAGGCACTGACACGACTTGAAAACACCCCTATCACATTACCTGTTATTCATAATCTTAGCTTGGAAGTTCTCTTCTTAAGCACAGCAGATCTTAGCCTTTGATTTTTGATTGATTTTACATTTTGTCTGATTTGAAGACAAGAAGACAGAAAACTTAACCAACGTCTGTAGTGGAGCTACTCTTTTTTTTTACTTCTCCTATCATGTAAACACACTATTCACACATTTGAATGCTTTTTTGTGGGTCAAATCACATCCAGAATGTTTTACAGCCACCTTTTTGTGCTGGAAATTTAATTGTCACAATTTGCTTATTTGTTAAGGTGAGGTAAATCTTTTTGACAATGAATCTAGTTATAATGGTGTTCTGAGGAATTGTTTTTGTTATAGTTATTCAGATGATGAGTAGTTGTCGAAAAAAAGGAAGGACTGAGTCTTACTTTCTTCAGATAATATGAATGAAAACAGTAACAGAAAACCTTTGGCCTTACATTAGAGCTCACACTAAATTTGAAAATGTTTTGCTCTTTAGTTTAAAGTGAGAATGACTTATCCAAATGAAGACAACAGAGTTAGTGCCTGCAGTGATGTGATTTGAACAATCTGAACAACCATTTCCACAACAGATCAATAGTTTAAGTCATTTCCAAGCACAAACATATGTAGTTACAGCATCTTTAGTATGAGAATTTGGTGCTTATTTTTCACTTACATGGGCCGAAAAGAGTTTTGGACCACTCATGAGATAAAACAAATAGTTTAAACATGTCAGAAATGGCTAAGGAAAAATATGTTAGAAAATGAAAGACAATAAATCAATTAACTGAGAAATAATTAAATGATTACTCAGCCAGTTACAGAAGCAGGCCTGATATTGTTTTATTTTGAAGGTAAAGTGGCAAGATTTGACATTATTATTATTATTATTAATAATAATAATAATAATAATAATAATAATAATAAATATAATAATAATAATGGGTCTACCAACGCAGATAATGCACTCAGCTAAAAAATTAAGTGACTTGAATGTGATTTTGTCTAAAATGTTTTAGAAACCGGAAGCGATGATTTCCCTGACGCCAGCTTGACTCCCCGCTCCGTTAAGCGGCTCCGGTCGGTGATTAACGGACAGGTCAGAGGCAGTCGGATCCTGTTCGTCATTCATCGGTCAGGACCGTCGCTCAGCGGACGTTGAGAAGACAGCGGGGACTCCTTGTTTGCGAACGGCGACGTTGTTTTCCAAATGTTCCCTGACAAGACGATGCTTTCCCCGTGGGACCGCTGGTACTCCACCAGCTGCTGCCTGTGCTGCCATGTCCGCACCGGAACCATCATCTTGGGGGTCTGGTACATGGTGAGCACCGCCGATCCGCCACTCATTGCGTCCATGCAGGCGTCCTGAAACAACAGCAGCAGCAGCAGCAGCAGAGAAAACACCACCTGATCACAGGTGTTGCATGCATGCAGGATTTTAGACTGTAGTTATTACCGACCCCCAAATTCTTACTTTCAGAGTAGGATTGAGTTATTTTTCTTATTGTCTTGACTAAAAAAGATCTCAGAAGACTTTACCTCTAAGTTATTAACTATATACTTGACTTGCAGATGCCTGTAAAGCAGGGATCTGCATATAAACATGGCACTGTTAAAGGTGACTTTATCCTCATTCATGTAATTAAATATATATTCTTACATTTTCAGATTGTGGACATTAAAAGAAAAACAAAAACGTTTTTATAGATGTAAACTTAGGGATGGTAAATATCTGTCTCCTTTGTTTTGTGCTCATAAATTCTTGTGGATTTATTGTGAGTCCAGTTGAATGCACCAGTGTGTCAGGCTGAATGTACAGGAGATACAGGGTTAAACAAACCAAACACCACATGTGGAAAAATCCTCTCCGTGCTCCCAATGAATAAATTAGCAGCGGGCCTCTTCAGGTAGCAGGTTTTTGTGTCAGGCTGCCTATTGACTGCGGAGAATTTTCCATTACATTCACCTAATCAATGGGGATGTATGAGTCATCTGCATAATGAGCTGCGCCTGCCACACCAAAACAAAGACTCATGTCGAGCTGTTACTGTATGTGTGTAATTTAACATGGCTACTGTATCTCCAAGCTATGGTTTATTGATCATTTTTGGGTGCCTCCTGTTTCTACTTATGCTTATGAATAATTAGAGGACGTATACGACGGTCAGCATCCCTTGTACCCTGTAGATGAATCTATTGTGTCAGGTGACAGATTTAAAGAGCTTTAAATGCCATTTTCAATTTTAACTGTTCCACTTTGCTCCTGCCCATCTGTCCGTGTTGTTGCCTTTATCTTCCCATATGTTCTCTGTCCTTAAGCTCATCAATGCTGTGGTGTTACTCATCCTGCTCACGGCGCTCAGTGATCCTGAGCAGTACCACCTGACCAGCGCCGAGTTGGCTAATGACCTGGATGTCATGGATGATGCCAGTAAGTAGCCCACGGGGGCCAGTGCTTTACAATAAATGTCCCATAAATCACCTTGCAAAGCTATAAAGTAGCACACAGAGGGCACCACTAACAGCTGAATTGTTAAGGATTTTTATATTCCAGTCCTGTTGCAAATAATTACACTTCCTTGGGCTTGTTAGCATTCAGTTCTGGGCTCTGTGGTGTTCTGCCTGAAACCAGATCCACAGCGGACCGTGATGGATGACTTTAACTCTTGCTTGAGCGATGATAGGCTCAACAGGGCTGTCAGCTGACTAATAGAATGATTTATTGTGTTATTATTGTGTTATTAAAGGGACCTCACACATGAAGGTCCAGGTCTAGACAACAGTCAGCACTCCTGTATTAATGAAACACCCACAGCCACAGCTGTACAAGCCTGATGTCCATCTGTGCAGAGCATTGGAAAAGCCTTCTTAACAAACCGGGCATATGCTGGAGCTCTCTGACTGGTGGTGGCCTGCAGCACATGGCACTGGTCGTCTCTGATTGGGAATGACTGTTTTGTCCCAGTTCCAGAGGATTAGGGCGTGCTATGATTCATTAGCACAACTTGGGCAAGCTGGTGCCACCCCTGCACTAGAAACACAGACATAAGAGCAAGGACACAACAGCGTGGTTCATTTATTTCAGCAATTTTCTCTGTTTCAGATTTAACAACAAGCTGTAGTGAGAGTTTTTGGGAGTTATTTGTCTGACTGTTACCCCAAGTGGGTGGAAAACATTCTGCTAGTCCCACTCAGTAATAAATGGAATAGATTTTTTTTTCCAACCAAATAACTGTAGCCATTATTTTTGGTGCATTTGCTCAAAACAAGTCAACCCATAAGAAAGATGAACAATTAAACCAATGCGACAATGACCAGCACTCTGCTTTTTCTACTTTATTAGCGTGAGCTCTTTTATTTTTGATGGTGAACACGACAGGAACAAATGATTAACTTTCTTGCCCTGCATCACATTGATCAAACTTTGTTTTAAATTATATTTTGGAAAACAAGCTTGATGAGAGAACTATTATTTGCAAATCTTTGTATTCACTACAGAACTGGAGTTGGAAGGTGATTATCATACCTTTGCTACCATCAGGACTGGAAGCAGTGCCTAACAGTTACCTTGTCTTTTCCCAAAATTCATAAATATGCTGCCAGTGTTTCTAAAATCCTAATAATTACCAGCTTTGGGCTCTTTCCCTGCTTCCGGTCTTGTACATCCTCACAGCTAGTGAATAAATGCCACAAACCTGTGTTCTTTTTAGTGGCCAGCAGGAGGCGACTCCTCTGGTTGCCAAAAGTAGTTTAATTGCATAGAAGTATATGACAAAATGGTTCTACTTCTCGCTTGATTTTTTTTGCATTTTCCTAATGAGTTTATGGTCTCAGCCACTAGTTTCAAATCTTTTTGAACATGGCTTGACATGACTTTTGTAAATAAAGGTCCCATTTACAATAAAAAAGACAATAAATACAGGATGTGCATAGTGTCCTCACATTCTCAGTCAGATACCAGCTTGTCATGCCCGGTTATAAAAGATGAAGGTGACAATCTTCAAACTACAAACTTAAACCCTCAAAATGAATCTATAAACCATTGGGTGATGTCAAGGTCACTACATTCATCTTCTACATACGGTCTGTGGCCCAGCACCAAATGGCAGAAAAGCAAAGTTACAGATTAGCTCATGAACATATGTAGTGTAGACTTTATCAGTTTTAAAGACAAAAATCTCCCTCATTTGGAAGAAACCAAAAACAAGGTGAATAGTCGACTCAAATTTACTAAATGAAACTGTAATTGTGAATAATATACTCTGCTTCAATCTTGAACATTAGTCCTTCGATTGACTTTTGAGGATTTTCTTTTTTATGTCTGATTTTCCCAAGGTCTGATTCTGTCAGCACTTCTGGCATTTAGCAAAATGAAACTCTAGGAACAACTGACATATTGCCTTTCTACACTTTCAACCCATTTTATGAGTCAAAATGTGATTCATCCTGTGATTCAAAGCTGCAAAATTTTAATTGTCAGTTCATAATGAAATATAGCGTACATGGCTTTTTGACATGGCTTGGTGACTATTTTTCTTGGTCGTGCCACATGTATTTTGGTTTTGCCCCATCCTGTCCTGTCCTTATGTAACAGTATGATTAGTGCTGTTCTGTTATGTTGAGTTGATTTGAGGTCAGGTTGACATGAAGCGAATCACTGAGTAGAAGTTAAATCCTTCTTGTGGTTGACAGATGCAGCATGCCATTTTTTTCTTCTGTATAAAGTTTATTTTCCCCAGATCAACTCAACATGATATCATGAAGATTTTCAGGATTGTCTTGTAGAACTTAATTTGCATCAGCCTAAGTGACGTCATGCTGACTGAAATAAGGGTGAAAACCAAGAGATGTATAGTTTGTAATTTGAAGGTGTCTTCTTTTGTTGCTCCAGACATGTGCATCGCCTCAGCCATCTCACTGCTGATGATACTGATCTGTGGGATGGCAACGTATGGTGCGTACAAGGTAAAGAAAATGTTTCTTTTTCACTTTTGCACTTTGGAGAACCTTCAAATGTTGATTTCCATCACATAAATGGTTTCCAAACAGTTAAAAACACTGACAATGTTGCTTCTCCATGCACATACGATACATTTATGTTTACAGCCTTGCAAAACTTAACAAATCCAAATACCATGCCTCCTGATTTCAAATACACTGTAATCTCCCTGCGATCCAGTTCTAACTCTGATTTATGTTCACTTTTTTTTTTTTTTTTTTTAAAGACCTTGATTCTCTGACCTCAGATAAATATGTCAGTCCATCCATAATACCTAAAATACACGTCTTTGTTTCAGCTGCGTGCGGCCTGGATTATCCCCTTTTTCTGCTACCAAATATTCGACTTTGCTCTCAACACCCTGGTGGCTGTTAGCATTGTGGTTTACCCAAACACAATACAGGACTACCTGCAACAACTGGTAAGAAACCTCAGTGTGACACCAGTTGGCAGAACTTCTCGGTGGTTCACAAAGGCTTTTTCAAGCATTTAACTTGTGTCGTTGCACCTGTCAGTGTGGATGCCACAGCTGCCTCTGCTGCCTAATGACTGGTGCTCCTGTAGCCTCACATGAACTGTCTGCTGCTCATTGACTTTGTTTTTTTTGCCTCCTGTGCAGCCTGATAACTTCCCCTACAAAGAGGAGGTCGCTGCCCTCAGCAGCGTGTGCTTGGTCCTCATCGTGCTGCTCTTCATCGGCTGTATTCTTGGCTTCAAGGTAATTTTACATGCTTTTGGCATATGCTTAGCAGCTTTTATGATGATCATTATTATTGTCTTTAAGTTTTTTATTTGGTTTGTTTTTATGGTAGCCCAAAGAGATGTCGTTTTTGGCTTATTACAGTAGGAAAAGCACAAATAATGAGCTACATGACATTTCCAACATTAACAAGGGCTCTATTCAGCTCAGCCAGCATGCATAATACCAGGGCCTGAAAGCAGCTAAATGGAATTCAGACATTATTTATTTGATCATTTTTATATCAGAGTTTAAGAGGCTGAACAACTCCCGATCCCTCATCGTGTAATAGCAGAATAGTTATAATAGAATTTTGGCTTTTCCACTTTCCTGGAAAGATATATTTTTACTGTGGCAACTTTCTTCGTGTTACTGCTTGGTCATTTGTGTTTATTTTTTTAGCCACATTACCATCATGTTTTTGTGGGTGGTAATGATCAGATCTCAACTACTGGACTAACTGAGTTTCCATGAATTTTGGCTATCACATTCATGGTTCCTGGACAATTGGTCACCCCTCTGCAAATGCAATGCTTGATCCTACCTATTTGTTCTACCAAATCATCGGAGCAGGAATAAAAACATGTCCTTCTTAATCCATGGGTGTCCCAGTGAGCCATGATGTACCCTTTATACAGTCTTAATAGTCTTTTTGGCACTGTGGCAATTATGGGAAATACACAACACAAATCCCACTGACTTTGTTAATTCCCAACCTCTACATCTAACACCATCCCCAGGTTAAATTTTAATTTGCCCAGTACTTTGCTTGTAACCAGACACCTGCTAAATTATTGGCAATCCCATCAGACATAGTTGTATTTTGTATTTGCTGCTAATGATCACGAGTCAGCATGCTAAAACACAAACCTTAAATGGTGAATTTAATAATAGAAATACCAATAGATACAGCACTTTTTAACAGCAAGTTACACAAAGTTTTAGAGACATAAAACAGAAACATAACGCTGAATAAAGGTAGACATAATGCAGGACTAACAACAAGTAAGTTTGAATCTCACAGTCTCAGTGTACTGGTGTTAGCGTTTACCGCACAATATCATCACTGTACTAAAATACAGCCTCGCATAAACATTAGCTTTATCATTTGAATGGGGTTTGCATTGTGTAACTGCAGAATTTAGCTGACAACCAAAAGCACTTGTATTTTGTAATAGCCACAGTTTAGTCTGATTATAAGACAAAATGCAACTTAATAGCAGCACTTGATAATAGATTTTGGACTTTTTAGATTGCAAACACCATGTACTCCACTGATTTTTTATTTTTTTTTACTAGCTAAGGTGTCTCAGTCCCTTCTAACTGATGAAGCAATTTGCTTTGCACAATCAGCATCATTATCACCCTGTCAGTATCGTTTTTCAGTTAGACTGTGAAGTAAATTGAGTGATCTCTGTTGCAGGAAATGGATCTGTGCAAATTCCTGTGGAGGCACTTAATATAGCAGAGCTGTCAGAGCATTAAAGTGGCTTCTTAATTGGATTTTTATAGAAGTTAGAGAGCTCAGTCTGGCTTTGGCTCCTGCTAGTGGATGGATGTAGCAGATGGTGTTGTGTTTGGCCGTAGCGTTCCAGTAGCAAACTGCCTGCTGAGAGCCAGATGATTCCAGGATAACAGGGAACAACAGGAGCTTGTTTTTTCGCCTCTATTAAGTGATGTACAACCATTAGACCAAACCTGAAAACAGAGTCTGAAGTCAACAGAAAAGTCAGTTTCTTTTAATAACACAATTTTATTACAGCCTTTAATGGACTTTGTTGCCATGATACAATTTGAGGGTGCAGAAAATACACTGAGGTGTCCTCATTATATTTTGGGACACCTTTGCACATACATTTGCATAGTAAAAAGAAAAAGCTGCTTGTTGTAAAAAGGTACTGCTTAAAAATTTGAGAGTTTCATGTAATATAATGAGCCTAAGAGTCTACTTCTGTGAGGCCACACTTACTGTAGGCACAGTGCTGCTTTGGGCCTGGTAACATGATCAGAATGACACTGTTGCTGATATGCTCTTTAGCACTTGTACAGTAATGAGTGTTAACCAGTGCTTCACATTTTATCTGTTAGCATGCTAAGCTCAAAAGACAAAACACAACTGATGAAGATTGGAATGTTCATGGATATTTATTCACAAACCCAAAGGGCTGAGAAAATTAATTTTTTGATCTAATCATGGCAATAAATAGAAATAAAGAAAATGCAAAAATTTGGACAATAAATCTTAAGAGGGGAATTTGTGTGTCATCATATGAAGACAAATTTGCTTACTGAGAATTATTGAACATATTTATATGATTTACCACTACCTTAAGAGTATTTATGATTGTATTAAATATTATTGTCAGTGCCTCTAATTTGTGTTTTTGTTTTCTCTCTGTCTGATATCAGGCCTACCTGATAGCATGTGTGTGGAACTGCTACAGATATGTGAGCGGCCGTGGAGGTTCTGAAATCCTGCTCTACGTTACAACCAATGACACCACGGTGAGTTACCTCTGGCGATCTGTAATCTGCTTTCCCTTAGAATGAATGGGCTTAGGGCTACGTGCCACAGATAAGCTTTCTGTAGCACTTACAACCAAGCCCATCCATTCATAGTGGCAAAAAATATATTTTAAAAAGCCGAGTTAATTCTGAAATGAACTGGACAGTGTTGCTTTTTTAACAGGAGTATTACGGCCCATTTTCAGCTCAGACTTAATCAACTTTTTGGTCCACCATTGAGGATTTACACTGTATGTGGGACTGAGCCAAAATGACTGACAGTGTGGAGATTCATGGTAATTCGTATCAACCAGCACAACAGTGAGGCTCACTGACATGTTTTAATGGTCCAGAGGAAGACGATACATCAGGCTCTGGCTAAACAGATGATCCTAGCTAATAGCATCATTTGATTGTTGATTTTGGTCTTTTCATGGGATTTAGTATAGTATCAGCAGACTTATCGTTTAGAGAGAACATGGAAGAACATTGACACTGGGCTGTGCCATGCTCTGTATATTGGTTCAGCTTTGTCGTCATAAAAGAATGGCAAAAAAAAATTGTGAAAAAACAAATTTTCTACTCACATATTTTCTGCTTTCAGACCACCTGTGTGAATGTTAATCACATTTTCCAATGAGCTGTTACAAACGTCTGAGCGCTCTCACTTCGACATTAATAATACAGACATTCCCCATGTGCAGCTGTACAAATACTTTTGTCGGCATTAACTGTGAGAGGCAGATTTCCACAACAGATTAAAATGTCCAACAAGCAAAACAAATGATTTACAGGTCAGAAGATATTAATGAAATGTATGAAAAATATCTTTGAAACTCTGACAATGTTTCACACACACATAATTTATGTCGACATCGTCAGATAGAGATCCAACATGAAGCAATATCTGATCTTGATTTTCTTCTTTCTTCCACTTCCAAAGGCAACAAAACAACTTCTGTGGAAAAATGATTTCCTCATTCAATCCAGACCGCTAGTCACGTTTTTCTTGTCTGTGTAGGTTTCCTCTGCTCAGGCCAGTCTGGCAAACGTAAAGTCGTCATGTTGATGGGAGGAAGGAAGTATAAAACTGAGCTGTTGCAGCAGCTAGTTTTACAAAGACTACTGTTGCATGGGTGGATGAACAGTCTTGGATGGAGACATGAGGCTCCATGCTGGCAAAGCCATTAGCATGGTGGCTGAGGCTTAGTGCTGGTACAGTAAGTGAGCTCTGTCAGGCTGTTTCTGGGCCTCCTGCTGGTGTCCTGTTGCCAGATCTGGCCCCCTGACCGCTGCTACCCCACTGCCCACACACATATTATAACTACTTACACTTTGACAGATGGGAGGGGGAAAAAAAGAGGCTTTTAAACACTGATGACCTGTTTTGACTATTGTAAAATGTGGTTTTCTGGCTCCATTAAGACTGATATGTGACCTTGTAGTATGTTGGGTTTCACAGGTATTTTTTGCAGCTTAAGGCTCCTCTGAGTGTAACATTCCACACAATTTGAAGCAACACTCGACAGCTTTACACACTGTGGGGCTACATGCAATGTTTTGGGCCGTCTGCAGGCGTCTGATGTGTAAAACACCTGAGCTGTAAAGAGAGACACACAGGAGACTGATCTCCAGCTCACTGACATCATGAGTGTAAAGTGCCAGAAAAAAAGCAGACTGACCCTTTATTTCCTAACATCAGCCTCACCTCTGCAGGTGTGTTTTTTCAATTAGAGCCTGACGTGTTCAATTAGAGCTCCCCACAGACTGCACAGCAGGTTTGTGGCTTTTGGTTAGCAGTTCGCATGACTTTACATTATTTATACAGTGGTTCGGTCAAAGGTCCCATAATGCATTCCATGTGAGTGGAATTCCACACAGAAAAGTCATTAACACTCACACAGTCAGATGCATTATTTGGCATTAAAAGAGCAATAAGTAACGCTTAACATGCCTCATAGAAGAAAATATGCAAAGTGCTACGGGTTGATGATGTCTTAACTTATTGCTAAGCCCCACTTCTTTAAGATACTGCCTGTATGCTTGTTATTAAACATCAGTCTTTTCGTTACAACCATGTATGTTGTCACCTGAAATGAAATAACAAGTGTGGTGGGCAGATATTGAGTTGTATGTAACTAAGACCAGCTCATGCTAATGCTAACTCTCCATAAGATAGTTGAAAACTATCCAGCTGACTATTTATTTTTTCCACCTGACTCATTTTTTAATGCAAAGTCTGCGAAATTATCTTAAATGTGCACATGAAGCCAATATAACTGACACAACGCTGAATGAATAAAGCTCAAGCTTCAGATCGCCAGTAAAAAGTCATCATCTTCACCAGCTGATGAATCATAGAAAACACAGAGGTAAACACAACCCTAGAACAGATTAAATGCCAAAATCATCCTTAAATAAGCAATACAGTGGTTAGACTTGTGCTTTAATGTTTGCATTTTCATTATTGTTTCATCATTTTCATGTCACTTTTGCAGAATTAAAGAATTTGAAAGTGAGGAATCAGGAATGAATCTGACAAATGTAACTATAGCTTGTTCAATACTGGAATTTTCAGGCCTAATGCTAATACCAATTTTTATAGAGTAAAAAGTTCAGATACTCATATATTAGTCAATGTTCTTTATGTGTGTATAAATTGAAAAGGGAAAATGAGGGGCAAGTGTTTTGTTAACTTTCCAGCAATGTATTTCACTAACTAGTGAGTAACATACTGTGAAGACACCGCTTGACTCCTTAGCTGCTTAGCTGTCATATGTGCTCTGCTGCACACGCTGCAGACAGTGCTGAGAGAATTGTTAATCATATAGTGGGACCTGTCCAGGGTGTCCCCTGCCTTCACCCTGAGTCAGCTGGGATAGGCTCCAGCCCCCCTGCGACCCCAGTGAGGATTAAGCGGTGTATAGATAATGGATGGATGGATGGATCTTGTTTGATGGATTATGTTATGTAAAAAAAACAACAACAAAAAACAGAAGCATATCAGCATAGATCCAACAACATGTTCATGCATTTTCAATTTCCCAACATTGGTAGATTAAGTGAACAGAGAACAATGAAAAGGCTTGTTCTGAGGGGAAGAAAAGCATACTATATAGAGGTTTAGTTATGACAGTATTTTATCATTAATGTAAGTTTTGTTGTTTCAGTCTATTACAAGCACACAGTTCTAGTGGGCAGTGATTCATATGGGGCTATCTAGTACCCAAGGGAGAGTTTATTACCTAATTCCGTAATTACTTCATACCTTCTCTAAAGATTAGTAAGATTTATTGTCACGAAGGCAGGACTTCCCTGTCTGTATTGACTGAAACCCTCAATGGCTCATTGTTTAAAACACGGGACACACAGGTCAGACACATGGTGTTGTTGTATATAAAACCCAGTGAACCACTGAAGGAGCCTACATTTCTGTTTGCCATGCTGTTGTCAACAGCAAAACCAGAATGAGTGTGGAGTCATACCTAAGATGTTCTGACTCCACACAGCCTCTCGTGCTCGTGAATATGGAGCAGAGAGGGAGCTTAGTTTTACACGTTTTAGAAAGAAATGCCTGTAAATATGTGGGAGCAGTTTTGACATAGCAAACCTATTTAAATTCTAGATCTGATCATCTATCAAGTCTGCACTGAGCAGAGACATCTGTCCAACTCAACTGTGACTTCTGTGATGCACACAGCCATCAGCTTCTTTTAGCTGAACTCACCACTTAGCCTACTTTTACTTTCAGTGTGAGTGATGAATTATAGAAGACGAATAAGTAAATCTGCCCACTCTAGTTATCGGCATACAGCTTTGAAACTAAATCTGGACGCTCACATCTGTTTTGCTTTTTGACATGACATACTGTCCTGGTTCTTGTCCATCACCCACGCTATTCAGGACATTACCTCAATGTACTTCACTGCGCTCCCTTTTTTTAAACGTTCTAACACATTGACTAGATATGGCTAAGGTCTAAAATACATTTCTGATCAGTCAGTTGATCATATTGAGCTGCTTTGTTCAGCTTCAGTTCATCAGCACCGGACTGTTCATTGATAGGTTTGCCCTTAAATTTGCCACTTATATTCATATCTCCCTTCAGATGAATTTCAACTTTGGTGATCCCCTGACCTTTCATTTTGCACCATCATCAGGTGTATCATGATATATTTGTTCTACATAAATCACGATCTAAAAAGCTCAAAGACAACCACACACCTACTCCAGTGTAGGTCCCCTTTGTGCCACTAAAATGGCTCTAACCTGTTGGGGTGTGGAGATGGAACCTCTATCGGTTGCCTGTCTGTGCCTGGCACCAGGACACTGGATGTGGATCTTTTGGGTTCTGTGGGTTGCAGGGTGTGACATCCAATGATTGGACTTGTTTTGGTCCATTCTGCAAATGTTCAATCACATTAGGATCTAGCAGGGTTGGAAGACGGGTCACCACCTTGGACTTTTTGTTGTGTTCTTCCAGCCATTCCCAGGCAGTGGTGTGGTGGGTGCATTGTCCTGCTGGGGAAATTCCTCCACTGTCAGGGAGTAATGCTGCTATGGTGGAGAGGCTTGGTTTGCATTTAGGCGTATAGACATGTTAAAGTCACATCCACATTGAGGCCAAGAGCCAAGAGTTCCAAGCAGAGGGTTGCAGATATTCACCTCATCTGGTGGTGGTTTTAATGTTGGGACTGATCAGTGGAAAGTAGAAAATATTGAAGTAAAGTGCAGCAAAATTAGACATTATTTTAGTAAATGTACTAATTGCATCAAGCCAGTGCTTTGTGTTTATTGCTAATTGGCCAACGTAAACATGCTAGCACACTGAACTCAGATGCTGAACATGGTCGATGTACCTGCTAAACATCAGCATGTTAGAACTGTCAGTTAGCATGTTAGCATTTAGCCACTCTGGGGTTACCTGCCTGCCGCGCTCCAGAGCCCTACTGTGCCAAGGACAGCCAACTGCTAGCATGGCTGTTGACTCCAGTAAATCTAATCTACACAACCTTTTTTAGCATTTTATTTGTGATATTTATTCTGATGTTTTAGCCACAGTGCTTCCTGCCAAACACTCCTTACATACTTTCATTTTACATGTTGCATAATCATATTTAGCTGGAATCCTGCAGTTTAGCCTGTTTATTAGGAACAAATATTGGTTTCTGTGGCATTTGTTTTCTCTGAGCTTCCAAATATTTCACTTAATCCAAAGTACAGTTTTTATAGTTTAATTCTTTAATTTGAAATTACTCCAAAGCTGGTTTCATATTATGCAACAAAAACATGCTCATACACTGTGCGAGATTTGACATTGATTTTCATGCTATTCATTTTGGAATGAAAGAGCAACATTAACCAGAAACGTTTTTTCCCCTGTTTTTCTCTTATCTCCAGGTGCTGCTACCACCGTATGATGACAGCGTCAGCGTCCCTCCCAAGCAGGCTCCTCCGCCCTACACCACTGCTACAGCCTGAAAACATTCCCAGGATCCTGCTGACTGCACCCTGCTGTCAATAAGACCCCAAAACTTATGCACCACACTGCCTCTCCAGTGTACAGTATATTCATGGATAAATTGTAGCTACACACACATTACAGTACACCCATGCATGCACATGTACACAAAGCATCGAACACACATGTGCACACACACCAGTACCACCACCGTGACCTCTCGTTCCTCCCTGTTGAAGTCCTGTTTCTCCTGTAACTCTTCCATGTGTCTGTTCTGTCTCTCATAGTATCCAGAAATGAGGTGCATTTTTATGCATTTGAATCTGGGCGAAAGCACTAGAAAGTTTGATAGATGATATATATTTTTTATTAATTGTATTTATGCTCTCTGTGTATCTGTGATAGTGTTCTGTGGGCCCAAACTTTGATAGACATATTTATCTTATGCACAAATGCAAAAACGATGAGTGAGGGGTCATCTTGTGTTACCTGTTTGTCTTGTCTCTGCTCGCGATCAGGGTTGGATTGCCTTCATTCATAACTTTCTCTCTGCTGGGGAGCACTTTATAGACCCATGTGTGAAGTGTCACCTTGACTGGAAGTTTCCCAAAGAAATGCATCTGCCTGTATTCTGACATGATCAAAGAGCAACCTAGTGTATATCGAACATATCACCTTGTTTTACTGTTTAATTCAACTGCAGACAGAACTGTCTCGTGTGTAAAATCAGGAGTGTCGAATCGTACTGGCTGGCTATTTATAACTTTTAAATGTAATTGCGTGTTTCTACTGACTGACGAGAAATGTCTTGGGCTGCTATTTATCTATTTTGACAGCACATAAGAACTGATCTGGAATCAGTTTGCTCTTTGAGGAAACTATGAATGAGTTGCTCGGGGGAGGGGGGTGGGGTGGGGTGGGGGGGACCTGGAGCTTAATAAATATGGACCCTGGTTGTGTTTTTTCAATTAAACCAATAGGAGCTTTCTGGTCTGTGTAAACACTATACGAGTCTGTTCCACCAGATGCAGTTATTGGCAAGCTGCTCCCTGGACAAAAAATGTCCTGCAAGGACACAAAAGTCAAACCTGAGGACCACTGCTGTATGAAGAATAAAGATGTCACATTTATTTGGCTATTAAAAACAAATGTCATTGATACATGTTGTGTGTTTTATTTTGACAGTGAAGTTTCTAAACCTAAATGTTAAAACTTGTTTCAGCAATCAGATATATTATTTCAGCTGAGCAAGTCATTATCAACCAACTATTCAGAATGACTATGTCTCTGATTTTCTTCTGTAATTTAGAGTGACTCTTCATCTTCAGTGGCAGATGTGCTCCTGGAAACTCTTTGCAGTGAGAAGTGTATAAATGTGTTCATTGTGTGGCAGGCAGGTTACCCCACAGTGTTTGGAAGTATGATGACTCCACTTACAAGGTCTTTCCATAAACTGCTGTTCAACTGGGGATGTGGAGAGTTCATCCAAGCATCACTTGTAAAATTACAATACACCTCTTTCACAGGAGTTATGACCTGCAAGAGTGTTGAGCCATAAAACCTACATTAGACTTCAAATTTGTCACCTCCCTGACATCTTGGCTTCATACCAGCTCATTTACTAGTTTGCTTGACTTAGATGTCTCATAATTTGCCAGCAGAGTAGGCAGGCTGCAGAAATACACTTTTAATGAAGGCCTTAAACCTTTAAAATTTTAATGTAATAACAAAATATATATGATTTATCTATTTCAATCCTAGTCTACAATGTTTAAATGGGTTTCAGCATGTAAAATGTTGGGTTTTGCTCTATTTATCTGGAATAAATATGAGTAAAAAAACACGAGTGTGATTGAAATGCATAGTTATTGTTTTACCAGCAGACTGAGCTGAACAAGAGGCGTCTCCAAAGTCAGAGGGGGAGTATACAGACAAACAGAGTGGATGGAGTAAAGGGGCTGAGCAATGCAAGAGCCTGCACAGATACAGAAAGACAGGTCTGGAATATATGTTAAATTAAAACGTGGAGCTACTACATTGACAGATTTTTCCTGCCTGACGCTTCTCTCTGGAATCAGTGCTGGGATTTCCTGAGACTTGGTTCGCAGTGTGGGAAATTGGCATTTTTGTTTAAAAGGTGAGTAGATTTTAATTTGTTATCCTAAAAATGATAATGTCTTTTAACACTAGAAAACTGTAGGCTTTGTTGTCATGCTTACAATGACTTAAAAAAAAAATTGTTTTGAGGAACTAACAGCTTTTCTTTCCTTTTAAAAGCATGGCAAGAAGAGGAATCCCCATCAGTCACCTGTTGTGTATTTACTTAAGTTGGGACACATGTTAGGTTCTTTTACCTGCATCATGAAAAGCCATCAAAGATGGGGAATGTGTAAAACAGATATCCCATAAATGATTTTCAGTACACACTGTTTTGCCTTACATAGTAAACAGACAATGTTGGCTTTAGCTCATGAGGAAATATGAGTGGTGATCCTCTGTAATGGAATAACGCAAATGAAGCCAGACAGGCAATTCAAGAAAATGCTCCAATATCAAACAGTGATTTTATGAAAGTCTAAAAGAAACTTTTTGATCAGTCATTTATCATAATTTATCATGTTATTTCATCATCTGCTGACACATGCCAGTGAAGGAACATTTAAGACTACTGTGCAACAGGTTGGACATTGGTAGCAAATGAAAGGATTTTCCATTTGTTACTCTGACTGATAGCTGATGAAGAAAAACTGTCATGACTGCTGCAGAGAGACATCAAACAGATGTGAGTTCAGAGGTCGGTCTCCCCATGTGGGATGCAACATGGATATGTGACCCCTGTAGGTCTCAGGTCAGCAGCTACCGTATACAGATCTGTGTGGGATCGTTCATCTGCCTGAGCTGAGAACAGACTGAGCCCTGAGTCAGTGTCATCGCCCTCAGAGAGCTGAGCAGAACTCCATTTAGAAATCTACAAGTTCTAGCAGCTTATGTTTTGCCTTAGAGCTAAGCTTTGCCCTGTATGACAAATGCCACGTCATGCTGTTTTTGAATGTGGATGTATTTCACTGTTCACAGATCATGTTTAAGACAGCAGCAGAGCCTGTAGTCTGAATATGACAGGTAATGAATGGCTCTCCTGGGGACTGGATAGAGAAACAGCCTGTGGTAGTTTTCAGTCTCTCTTAAATCACTTCAAACCACCTATGCAGCAAAACACCCAAAAACTCATTCATATGGAGTTGGTCAACTTCATATGAAGGCAAATGGGAAAACATGACCCTCCAGTGGAGCCCACGCTTGTTCAGACATACAGTCCTGTGTAGACTGCTGTCATAAATCAATAGATGAACATTTTATACATACAAATTAATTTGAAATTTGAAATGTGCTCTTCCATATGCAAAACTAAGTGCATTACACCTATACACACTAAAATGTGAAATCTGAAGCCAGGCAGGTCAAATATGCACGAGGTGAAAGTTCTCCCTATTTATATCCTTCCTCATCATTAACTTGAATGTAGCACTTCACTACTTACCCAAGTGACACGGAGTCACTAAAATTGTTGCCTACAGCAAAGAGGAGGTAGTTGTTTTACTGCTAGTTAGCAAGATATCTCAAAAAACAATCAGCAAATTTTAGCAACATTCACTGGAAAGCTTAAGAAGAATTATTTGGTGTAGTGTGTGGATGCATGTGGTGATTTGTAAAACACAAAGCATGTAAGCAGGAGGTACCGAAGCACAACTCTTGTTGTTGGATTCCTTGGTTCAAGAGGAATTCTTTTTCTTTTTTTTTTTTTTTACCTAAGAGATTCCTCTTTTCAATACTTTCTAAACATTTCAACCAACCTTTACTAAAGTTAGAACATGAAAGTTTTGTTTTTTGATCCACATGTTTATGTCAAATATGACATGTTTAATGACAACTGCTCTGAATAATGGTGCAATAGACAGTATATCATTACTTATCAGTTAGGCCCACGTGACATTTCCAATTTGTCCCTGTTGAAAATCTTAATAATCCCAATCCTGACCAACCACAACCAGCCATACAGGTGTTTAGTGTGTCATTGTGTTTATGATGCACATTTGGTTTTCCGTTTTCCAGATATGAATATGAAAAACACATGTTCTCTTTTCAGCAGTTCCATTCCTCGCTGGCTGTCTCTCTCTCTGCTCTCACGAAGGCTTGGACTCTGCTTGCATGGCATTGTGGGAGTGTTTCTACCATATCAGCTCTTGTTTTTGTGTCTCTATCAAGGCTGCAGTTGTTGCCACTCATCAGAATGAGGTCCTTGGCCCTTGGCCTCTTCTGCCTGTTGTGCTGTGACGCAGTGCGGCTGGACAGGCGCCGTCCCAAACCCATCACAGCCAGAAGGCAAAATGAGTCTACTGTCCAAACCAAAGCATTGGGTGAGTGATTAGTTTGTACAAGAAGGCATGTGTATGTCTGTTTTACCAGTTTTGCCAGTTTTCATCAAACCTCACCACAAATTTTCTTTATGTTTCTGATTTCAGAGAATGCCTGTAAAGCCATCCCGCTGGATTTCTTCTTTGTCATTGACAGCTCCAGAAGCATCCGTCCCAACGACTACGAGAAGGTCAAGACTTTCATAATCAACCTGCTCCAGTTCCTCGAAGTCGGCAGTGATGCGACACGCGTGGGTCTGCTCCAGTACGGCAGCGTGGTCCAGCCCGAGTTCTCCCTCAACACCTATACCAAGAAGGCCGAGGTGGAGCAGGCGGTGAGGAACATGGAGCACCTCGCCACAGGGACCATGACGGGTCTGGCCATCCAGTACACCATGGAGACAGCCTTCACCGAGGAGCAGGGAGCCCGACCGAAGAGCATGCACATCCCACGTATTGCAATGATTGTGACTGATGGGAGACCTCAGGACACGGTGGAGGAGGTTGCAGCTCAGGCGAGACGGGCTGGCATCCAGATCTTTGCTATTGGAGTGGGCAGGGTGGATATGAACACCCTGAAGGCCATAGGAAGTGAGCCACACTCTGAGCATGTGCACCTGGTGGCCAACTTCAGCCAGATAGAAACGCTGATCTCAGTGTTCCAGTCCAAACTGTGTGGAGGTGATGAATCCCATATGTTTTTATTCCAGTGTTCATCTTTCAGTCTATCTTTAATATTGAATGCATGTGTGTTTGAAGACCTGTTCTTGAGTGTGTCTGTTTGTGAATGTTCATGCACACATTAGATGCAGAGATGTGTGACGTGGTGGACCATCAGTGTCAGCATATCTGCGTGAGTAGCCCTGCCTCATACAGGTGCAAGTGTAGGAAAGGATTCACCCTCAACCCTGACGGCAAGACGTGTAAAGGTGAAAGATCTCTCTTTTTTTATCTGTTCTTTTTAAAAGTTCTTTTCCAGCTTTCACATGTGCTCAGTTTTCATGCCCAGACCTCTTTTTTCACTGAACAGCTTCACTGTCCCCCAGAAAACATTTTGAATGTATTAATTTTTGGCAGAAGAGATTGTAGATCATCTGCTAGTACACTAAAAGGGCCATAGTCAATATTTTAATATCTACAGCAGATTACATGACCACTTGTTTGTGAAGGCTTTGCTTTTAGAGATGGATACAAAGATAAATATCACCTGACTCTGCAATCCCCAACAGTTCTATGAAAAATTTTAATGTTTTTCAGGTCATTGTTTTGGTCTTGTGGCCCACTAATATTGTGTTTCATTTTCACAGTGTGACTACAAAGAAACAAAAAGAAAAAGATTCACTAAAAATGCCTTAGCACTTTGCTGGTGAGCACAGTGGAGCATTTAGCTACTAAAGAAAACACAGTTTTGTTTTTTCCGGTAGAGACTGAAGAACAGTTAAAGAGAGATGAAATGTTGGACTTAAATTCACTAAGTAGATTACGACTCGAGTCCAAATAAATGCTAATATTGCACTGTGTATGTGGATATGTGAATGTCCAACTGTTTGCTCACAAGTTTGTCATTTCAGCTAAAAATGTAACAAACAATATCTAACTGTGTTTACAGCTCATTTCTATTGTCTCCAAACAGCTCAAAACAGCCAGCTACGGCAGTTTTTCATTTGTACATTGAGCTGTAAATATTTTCTCCATGCTGTCCCTCTGTAGCTGAGGATACATGTGCTGTGGTGGATCACGGCTGTCAACACATCTGTGCTAACCTGCCTGATGGCTACGAGTGTCGCTGCCGTCCAGGGTATCAACTAACAGTAGACAACAAGACATGCAACAGTAATAATACGCATCTTACTCTTATCTCCCTTTTCCATCAATGGTCTAAACTGCTTCTTCCGTCTCCTCTTTCATACCTCTTTTTTTTTTTTTTTGAAAAAACAACCTTCTATATGATTTATGGTTCAGATCTTTTTTTATATCTTGCATTCGTCAGGGTGACTCCAGTTTATTATGATATTGTTGTAGTGAAGACCACTTGAACTTAGGCCAAGACAAGACTTTGAGGGTTGAGACCAAGTGTGGACAATGGGTGCAACTAAGTGTATAATTGAGAAAGGATTGTCACACACTTATGTTTTCCCTAACAAACATAAATAAATTCAAAATAAATAGGAAATAGGGCTGCAAGGTGGTGCAGTTGGTTAGCGCTGTTGCCTCGCAGCAAGAAGTTTGCCGGTTCGCGTTCCAGTGGGGGCACCGGAATCTTTCTGCGTGGAGTTTACATGTTTTCCCCATACAGTGTGGGTTCTCTCCGGGTTCTCCAGCTTCCTCCCACACAGTCCAAAAACATGTTGAGGTTAATTGGTGATTCTAAATTGTCCGTAGGTGTGAATGTGAGTGTGCTTGGTTGTCTGTCTCTAAGTGTAGCTCTGTGATAGACTGGCGACCTGTCCAGGGTGTCCCCTGCCTTCGCCCTAAGTCGGCTGGGATAGGCTCCAGCCCCCCCACGACCTTAGTGAGGATTAAATGGTGTATAGAAAATGGATGGATGGA
Source organism: Stegastes partitus (assembly GCF_000690725.1). Taxonomy (NCBI): domain Eukaryota; kingdom Metazoa; phylum Chordata; class Actinopteri; family Pomacentridae; genus Stegastes; species Stegastes partitus. The sequence goes on along the minus strand of NW_007577749.1, from coordinate 1,431,511 downwards.
TAAATAGGAAATAACCACAGACATATCTGGGATCAACCTCCTCTAGACCTACATCTGTTCCCTGAAGCAAGCAGGGTGTGTGAAATGTGCTAAATCTCTTTTAGAAGGCAGTTTGCTGATGTTATCTAGCTTTTCACTTGTGCTTAGCTTATCTTTCTTAATCCTTCCTTTTCAAGTGCTGATAAGAGTTTGACACTGTTTAGCAGATGAACTCTTAGTGGTTTTGCCACTGCTTCTTCTCCCGTGCTCTGCTTTCAGGTTGGCGCATGTTGAGTGGGGAGTGGTAACGGCCGTTAACAGTAACATTTCAGAAATTAGCCAATGTATTTGTTGCATTTAAAGAAGGATGCTTTAAATCCAGTCAAACAATGATTTATAATAAAAAATTCAGACAATGAACAGGTAATTATTTGAGGTCCCCAATACTCTGGTCTTGACCTCTTCTTTGTCTTTGTCATTGAAGCCATGATAAGACTAAGCAAATGCGCAGTCAGTTCAAAGAAAAAAAAGAAAAAAAATAAAGTTGTCTTGAGACCAAATTTGAGTACCAAAAAAACTACTCACGATGGACAGTTGTGTAATGTGTGTTTCTTTATAAAATCACCAGAGTTGTCCTTTAAAGCAACATAAATACCAATTATGCCAAAGATTATTACTGTTATTTAAAAAAATATTTTTTAAAGCTAGAATACAATATTTACTCTTAATAAATAATTGGTTATTCACTCTGATACAGCCAACACAGCCATATGGAACAGTTATTGCAAGCAGTGGTTTTGCAAAATGTGTAATTTTGACAGACCTCCAGTTCAAATGAGAGCCAGCATCCCTCCTTTCCACTGATGTCTGTCCACCCACTGCTGGAAGAGGTCCCTTTTACTCCTCTGGTGGATGTTAACAGAAAGTAAAGTGGGGGAGATTTCCTGGAGGAAGTGTGCTTTTACAATCATCAGAGCAGCTGCCGAAATGCAGAGGTGTACGCAGGCTATCATAGTATTACCCAGTCAAAACAAGAATGACTGATGCTTCTTGGGTTTACAGCTCTACACCTCTATTAGAGAAATAAAGAGTGGATTTTGAGTGAAAGAATGATAGATTTCTGTATAAAAGAATCACATATTCTTTTTTTTTCTGGTTTTGCTTTTGTGTACTAGGTGTATATGTGTTGATATAAACAATTTAATCATACAAAAAACTGGTAATTGGAATTTTTTAAATTGCAGCAGCAGTACTAGTGGTACAGTTATGACATTAATAAGAGCGTCACCCTCCTCAGGAATAGACTACTGTGACCTGGGGAACCATGGCTGTGAACACGACTGTGTCAGCGTTCCAGAGTCCTACATCTGCAGGTGTAACAAAGGCTATGTCCTCAATCTGGATGGAAAAACCTGCAGCAGTAAGTGCTTTTATCCCTCTGCAGTCAGACAAAATAACTGAAAATGTCTATTTGTATACATTCACAACAGAAGAATATCCATATGACAAACATCAGATGAACACACGTCAGGCTATATTAAGCAAAATGCAACAATATCTATGTTATTTTCTGTTTTTCGTTCCAGAGATTGATCATTGTGCTGATGGCAGTCACGGGTGTGAGCAGGAGTTCATGAACACAGCAGACTCCTGTATATGTAAATGCAGAAGAGGCTTCACACTCAGACCAGATGGAAAAACATGCAAGAGTAAGAATTTTTTCATATTTCTTTTCTTTTTTTTCTTTTATTTAACAAACAGTTCAGATTTTTCTTTATAATTACATAGCATGAAATCAGTGATGTTTTTACTAATTTACAAAACATTTAATACTGAACACATTCATATCAATTGGCTTATTACTTTCTTGGGGTAGTTTACCTTCTAAGGGTATCTATTTTTTAAACGCTCTTTAATACAAAGTGCTTTTTTTATAATATGTATTTGTGTTTTTGTTTTAGTGCTGCTCTTACCTTTTCTTTATTTTACATTATTTTATTTTCTTCTTCTTCTTCTTCTTCTTCTTATATCCTATATATAAAGCATACTTGAGAAAATGCACAAAGAATTCTATTGTACCTGTACTATAATGTCCCCCGTGCAAATGGCAATAAAACTTTGTTTTATTCTATTGTAATCTAAATGTATAGGAAGAAACTTGGTTAGATTCTGATGAAAATGTGTCACATTAAAATCTGGGACTCCTTTTTCTTTGGTCAAATTACTCCTTCCAATCTGTGCTAATATCGTATTTTCTGCAGAGCTCGATCACTGTGCTGATGGCAGCCATGGGTGTGAACAGGAGTTTATGAACACAGAGGACAGCTGTGTGTGTAAATGCAGAAAAGGCTACACACTCAGACCTGATGGGAAAACATGCAAAAGTAAGTATACAATGCATCTTTTCTGTTTTTGCTATTATTTAGCAAAGAAAGGAATATTTTACTCAAAGTTTTAGAGTTAGGGACAATTTCTCTCACAGTGATGTCTTGATTGATTTGCATCATTTGTAATACTACATATACACTGATATCGTCTCTAGATGTCCTCCAGCCTGTGCCAACAGGTAATTAAAGTGCCACAAGAAACTTGATAATTAGTTATAATTAGTAGTGTTGAATAGAAGGCTTGCCATACTTCAGGATGTTGATGACTCAAAAGTTTAACCAGACAGCTGTCAGCCTCAACACCTTTTAGCTGTGTAATGGTTAGATATCCCTCTTTTCTCATCACTGATACACAGGAACAGTGTGGTAAACAAACTCAGTGCTAATTAATATGTCAACAGGGGAATAAACACAACTTAGCATTGGTTGGAATCATGAAATGTGCCTTAAAAACATTCAAAATACAGTATTTCATGAGCTCTCTGGTAGCAGTAAGTATTTACAACACATTCTATGTAAATCCAGACATAATGTACCTTGTGTATAAAGCAAAAAATAGAGGCTGCCCATGTGGCTACAAGATTACTAGCAGGCTTTCTTCTCTGTGGACTATCTAGGTAAATTTCACATAGTGTGTCCATGAGTTTTATATTTAGATTCCTGTAATACAACTACGACATGGTAGCAGTACTAGAGGAAAACATCAGTCTTTGAGGACGATGAATGTCCAGTTGCTTTTGAGACACTTATTTGATACAAGATACAAGACTTAATTGTATACTATGGATGGCACTTTGGATGGACAGACAGATCTAATGAGCTGGCCATGAACAGACTTAAAAAACTGATGCATCTGATTATATTCACAAAAGATACAAGACTAAATTGAATGTTATAATTTTGTGGTCTCTCAGTATCACAAAAAAGCAGATGCACCTTTCACTGGAAAAGATGATTTAATAGAGAGTTTGGCTCCTACGGCGTTTGTACCAATAGATGTGAACAGTGTGTGTGTGTGCGTGTGTGTGTGTGTGTGTGTGCGTGTATGTGTGTGTGTGCTATTTATCAGTCATCTTACTTAAGATTAATATATGTAATCTCCTGCAGAGATAGATCACTGTGCTGATGGGAAACATGGCTGCGAGCAGGAGTTCATGAACACAGAAGATTCATGTGTGTGCAAATGCAGAACAGGATACACGCTGCAACCTGACGGAAAAACATGTCAGCGTGAGTCCAAGCTCATTTATTGTAAGAAATATTCAGCCAGTGCCAGATAAAGAAAATGATATTGGATGTTTAAACACAATGATTTTCGGGGATTTTTGAGAAAGATTTGCATTTAATTAAATGCTAACAATTAATAATATAAGCTGTGTAACAGAGATTCTTTCTGATTTAGTGTGGGGCCATCTAATTCTCATGTGACACCAGCATAAAAGGACAACGTGAACATTTCAGTCAAAGCAAGCCAAATTCAGAAACTAATCTTCTATCCATTCCAGCATGTTTTCAAATGTTTCTATGATATTTTTTGTTCCCTATTCCGGTATTTACATGTTACATAATTTTGATCGAGTCTTGAACCATTTGTGAGGTCACTGTTAATCCAAACGCTCACTCAAAATTCATTTTTTTGCCCTTCCTCCGGATTAAGGGGGATATTCTGTGTGTTTGTTTACCACCACACTGCATTAATATAGCCAGAAAGTTATTGGTCTTTTCCCTGTGGAACAGCAATCACTTGGTGAATGTTGTTGATAGGTCATAATGTATGACATCTTAGCGTCTTTCACAATATATTATATAGATATGAATTATTTTACCTGCCATAGCAACATCATACCACTCCTTGTTTCACTATATATATAAACTCATTGGTTTGAATCTGTGTCAGACAGTGCATCAGTGTATTTTGAGGAATTTATGCACTCAGTGTTTTATCTCATTTGTCTTTAATATACCACTAATTAAACATACATAAAACACTGTACTTTAATGTCCTCGTTTCTGACAGAGACAGAGTGCGGCGATGGAGTCATGGATCTAGTTTTTGTGATCGATGGCTCCAAGAGTCTGGGTCCAGCCAACTTTGAGCTTGTCAAGCAGTTTGTAAATGGCATCGTGGATTCGCTGAACATTTCCAGGATGGGAACGCATGTGGGCCTTCTTCAGTACTCCACCAAGGTGCGCACAGAGTTTACCTTGAGCCAGTACACCACTGCGCGGAACATCAAGCAGGCGGTGAGCCGGATGCAATACATGGGAAGAGGCTCCATGACTGGCTCAGCTCTACGTCACATGTTTGAGTTCAGCTTTTCAGCCAAAGAAGGCGCCAGGCCGAACACCCCACGTGTCAGCATCGTGTTCACTGACGGAAGATCACAGGATGATGTTTCCGAATGGGCCACGAAAGCAAAGAACTCTGGTACATGTACAATCTTGGTCTTGCCATCCTAATGCACCACAGTTTCTCAATTGAAGTATCTTAATCCATTAGTTTCATGTCCTCATCCTGCTTTCTTGTACTTTCAGGGGTCACAATATACGTCTTGGGTATTGGTAAAGCCATTGAACAGGAGCTGAGAGAAATAGCGTCAGAGCCTGATGAGAAGCATCTGTATTATGCTGAGGATTTTGAGAAAATGGGAGAAATTACAAAGAAACTCAAGTCCAGGATATGTACAGGTAGTCCACACAAGGCTAAAGTACTTTGTCAAACAAAAATCTGGGACCAAACAGGATATTGGAAAACTACATCTTAATGAATTGCAGATTAATACTGTGTTTAATAGTATTTCAGGGAAAGTTTAGTTTCCTGAAGGGCAATTTGCTGAAAATGTTCAGTTTAAAACTTTCCTCCGTTCTACTGGTGCATCACTGCCACCTGCTGCTGCCATATTCATCTCAGATTGCATCAGCAGCACAGCCCCAGTCTTTTTATGCTCAGCAGTCACATGAACACTTAACTGTATCTCACTCACATTCTCTATGGGCAGAGACAGAACAGAAAACATGCAGTGGAGGATAAGGAGAGAAGTGATGTGAAAAATAAAGAACAGAAAGACTTTCTCACCTCATTATTTTTCCTCCACAGATAAACCATCCGATGACAGCATGTGCCAGTGTGAGAACATGATAATGTTTCAGAACCAAGTTACTGAGAAGCTGAAGAACCTGTTTCAGAATAATATCCTTTTCTGCTATAGTTTCACTGTGTTTACTCTTGAAAAACCATCCTCCAGAGGTCATAATCAACTATTAGCCACACTAGTTCTGTCAGTGTTTACATATTGAAGCTCAAGAGAAAAACCTGATGTGAACATGTTTCATCTGTGTAGACTTTTTTTTTGGGTATTTGCATCTCAGGATACTTTTCCAAGGAACACTCTACTTAACCTTTTAAACGATCATCAGTTTACAGTCTGTATGCAGTAGTGGATTATTACATTTTTTTTTTAAAGGTAGGTTAAGTAGGGATGAGACACTGACAAAGGCCCTGATGATTTTGTCATATTATTTTAGAAATAGTATTACCAATATGTGTCAGAAAGTTTTAATTTTGAAACATTGCTTTAGTGTCTATAGGTTTAAATACAACTGAGCTGTTGTTCATGCCCCCTTCAGAAAGAAGACTCTCTCTGCATCTGTAGTTGACAATGTGGAGCATAAATGCAAGGCATATGAGACCAGGACTTTATGTTCCTTCTAACTTTCTGTCTGAGCAATCTAAAAAATATTTTTGAATTCACAGTACAGCCATTGTTCTTGACATATGTATGATGAGTTTGTTGGTTGATGTTGCAGGTAAAAAATCTATACTTTACAGGTGAAGAGCCAGAGCTGGGAAATGGCTATGAAGGGGCTGTGCTTTGGTCACTATTTCATGTTTGTTCCATTGTCCGACAACAGAAACAGAAAAATATGTAAATTAGAACTGCTTTACTGGTAAATCAGCTGTGTTACAATGACCCATATGTGAGCACAGAGAGTAGGAGAGAAGTAAATAGATGTTAACACCACCTAAGTTTAGGTTGCATCAGATTTTACCAGGCAACTTGACAACCCATTTAACCACAGCCAGTTCTCGTTTATTGGTTAAAAATTGGTTTTTCAACTTATTTGAATGTCTCTCTGTGTTACATTCTCCGCACAGTTCTGATTTGTGGGAATGTGATCAAAACAAATGTTAACATTACCCACATTAGCCACACAGCATACTCACTTCAGGATTCTCTTACTGTGACGGGGACATTGCCATCAAACTAAAAGTAATCCACTGGGTGTTCAGTTCCTCAGATGCTGGGTGTGCATGAGGACTCGTGTTAATTCTTGTAGTCAACATCAGAACATTTGGTGGGCTTTGCTCATACCCAAGACATTTTGAGTAAGCAGAAGCTGCAAAAGTAAACGTCTAAACAGTTTTTACTTGAAACCAACCACAAAACACAATAAAAATGGATTTTCATTATATGAGACGTTCAATTAAAAGTTCTCTGGCACATAAGAAAGGCCTGTGGCAAACAAATTTATGAGATTTTAGAGTTACTGCCAACCCATTATCAGGAGTTGGTAGAGGTGCCGGGAACAACAGCTAATAAATACCTGGTGTGCCAAATAGTTATCTGGATCAACCAAGCTGATAAAGCCACAAGCTTAAACTGGTTCTAAGATGTCAAATACATCTTTTATCACTTCCATTATTTACAATACATTGGGAAATTTAAGCATTTGTTGCAAATACTGTATAAACCTTCTTTGCACAGTGGTGATAAGACTCATAAGTAACCTTCACATGATGTTGAGAGGATTGGGTGTGTCCACATTTTATCCTTTAAAATGATCATTTAATATTTACAAGCTGTTGTGTTCTGAAATGTTTCCAAAGAAAACACGTCTTTATCTTATTTTCTCTAAGTCTTGTTCAATATGTTTGGATGTCTGGTTTCTCGGACTTGTGAATTTACTTGGATTTCTTTACTATAATTTCCTTAACATGCTTACTTGAAGCCATGTCACAGAGGTTGGAGACACTCGAGAATCAACTTGTGCATAATTAAAAGACTGAAACCTGTCCATCAACCCTCCACTAATCTGCAGTGTAGCATTCATGGGATCCTGCTCAACAAGCTGCGCTGAACAATATGCAAATAAAATGCTTTCTACTGAAGATATTTATACACTTTTCTAATAACACAATGTATTTTTGTTTGAGATGTTCTTTGCTACATTATACCAAATCACATACATAACTCTCTGTACAGCAGATTGACAAATAAACATTTTACACCTCATATTTTTGGTATGTGAATTGATTTTTTCACAGAAGGTGACTTTAAACAGTCTATATGTCTGTAGTGGCATTTAACTATTTGTCAGAAGAAACGTAAAATATTAGTTATAGTTATTGTTGATTCATTCAGTATATTTTGGATCAACAACATTGCAAACACAAAGCTAAGCTAAAGAGAAATATATTCATTGTTCATGTGCTATCCTAAACATTGCCACAAGGTGGAGGAACTCTTTCAAAGGGGATGGTCCTATAAAGGGGAGGGTACACACTGTGTGCACATGTTTGCCTCCTTCTCCTGAATGAATAGTGTGACTGTGAATAGGAGGCAGTCAGGAAACATTCAGCAAGATTGCCTGCATTGCCTCGCTGCATGCTCAGAACAGATTGTCGTCTGGGGCAGGAGGGCAGCAGGCCATGCATGAACACATAGAGAGACAAGGGGAGATAATGGTGCCCAGCTACTCTTAGGAACTGGAGAGAGTTTAGCTGTTTATGTTTTCACTGCCAGGCAGTCTCTGTCTTTGAAGATAGACATCACTGAGACTTGTGTGAGCTTGCTCGTACAGTAGGTTCCAAGTTTTTGATCCATCTCAACTTTCTTTTTCCAAACATGGGGTGCTCCTCATCCAGTGCACAGACTGTTGATCAAGAGAAAAGACCAGGCACAAAGCCTGAGGAGAGCAACGGAGACACAGTGGGTGAGTAATGATCATCTGTCTAGAGTTTAAAAGTGTTCTTTATGCTTGTATTTTAGTATTTCTGTATTTTTAACTGTTAAATACTGAACATAGTGCATACATTTACAGTAGTTGCTCTAAGTCTGTGCTGCTTCCATTCAGTCAGACTTGCTGCGGGGTGTGTGACTGCTGCCGGCTGGTCTGGGACACTGTGTGCTTTTTTACTCATACTCTGCTGCACAGCACATTTTAGTTCCTCATGGGCATTTTAATTATTTATATTCAGTCATTTTTTCATCAGTGTCCACAAGCAGCTGCTATTTGTTTTAAGCCAGTCATTCCAAGCTTCATGACCACTAAAAGCATGTTGACAAAAACTGTCATCTTTTGATTTAACAATGAAACTAAATGATGAAACAATAATGATGAAAACAATGATAAAAAGGCACGGATTCATGTTGAAATCTGAACCTCAGACCATAAAGCTAAAGGAGCTGGTAGAACTGAGGTTTGCATGTAGCTCCAATATTACAGTAGCACTGTGTGAAAGCCAGCTGGGAGTGTTTAGCAGTCTATTTGCAGCCAGAGGCAAGACTTGCAACCCAACCTGTTTGTCACCAGTCGTTGCAGTAGTGATTGGTGGCTTTAGATAGTTTTCAGCAGCAGTTTTCACAACATCAAACAGATATGATCCAAAAGATGCTGAGCATCTGCTTCATGGTTTTAAAGTTTGTGTGCTGTGGGTTTCCTCAAAGAGTGGGTTGCAAAGATTATCATCTATCTGTGCTAAGCAGTGTTTGATCTTCTCTCTAGCTCACACACACAAAAGATGCAAAGGAGAAAGAGGAGAAATCTGGACATTGATGCTCTTTAGAGGGGAGCTTAAATGTTTTCTGGATATTGTGAAATTCCTCTGCATGGGACAGCAGTATCTAAACCGACAGTCGTTACCTTGGTTTGTCTTTCTTTGCACACATGTACTCTGTGTTCAAGCCTGTGAAGACGCCCACCAAAAGGCTTCACATAGCCCATGATTGTCTATTCATGGCTCCAAACAACTCACTGGCACATGGCTATGTCATGCCAGGCACAGCTGCATGTACAATTTGTTCTCGTTGCATCTCCCCACATGCACACATCATGACAGTCACAGCCCTTGTTGGAAAGTGTGACTGTTTATGCACAACTCAGGATGATGCTTATATTTTAATGATAAAAAGATGTGACTACATTTCTGAGCATATAGCCTAAACAAATGTTATGCATTCATCCTGCCTGCCATGGCTCTTCTGTGCTCATGCACAGCATGTTCCATTTCCAGTATGTCACTTTATGATGCTTATGTCAGAGCATTGTCTGCCCAGCCAGCCAGCTTTAGTCACCTGGAGAAGCATGGCTCCCTTTCCAGGCTCTTACATCATCCCAGCAAGAAAACCAGTTATTGTACTCTTTGCCCAGGCAGCCTTCTCTAAATGTGGCTGAATGGGTGGAGGTTTTAAATCATACAGTATACAGTCTGTCTAACAAACCAGCTGTATGCCATCCAAGCCACCACTGGTCCCATCCCCAGTCTGTGCCTCTGGCCTGCGCCTCCCCCCTCCCTTCCCTGCAGTTCTGGCTGGCCATGGTACTGTTTTGACTGGGATCTCTGTCATCTTTGGCTGCTAAATCATGTTGACACACGGGTCATCCATGCCTGGAGTGTCTGTCTCGACCCAAACACACACGTTCACACTTTTCAACACCATATCTGTGTTAGTGCTCGGACAAAAACTCTCTATTCTCTGTGAGAGCGGGTAAAAAATGTGGATTCCTGATGAAAGAATCGGAGCTGATGGTGTGAAATCTATGAAACAGATAAAGGAAATGTGTTAAGTCTTTTAAAGTGTTCCAAAAAACATCAAAAAACCTCAAGCTTTAAAATTCTATACTCTTATTTCAAAAGTGATGTAAATAGAAATATTTTTGCCTTGGACACTTCACAGTGTTGCGTGTTCTTCCACTGGCTCATTTTCATGTAAGTTGCCACGCCGTCACATTCCCTTCCACCCATCACTCTCAGCTCTTTTTACTGCTTCTGACAGACAAATAAAATCAGGAAGCTGCGGTGTCCAAACTATCCACCCATTCAGCTAACTGAACTCTTCTGGTTTGTCTCATTTGTGAACAATGTTCACTCCGTGGACAGATCAAAAGCATCTGTTTGGCTTTTATGATTCCTGTAACTGAGAGGTGTGTTGCAGTTCCTGATATTTCAGTTCAAGAATCTGAGCCCGTTATTGTTCCTCATCTGCTAAAGTTTCACCTGAGGGCTGATGGCTTGTTCACACCCACTGTGACAGTAGACGAGCTGGGAATGAGAATAAAGGTACAGGCCTCTCTCCAAATGCAGCACTGCCATCATCATGTGTATTTTATTTCCTTTGAGAGTGCGTGTCAATGTGGCTTTAGACAAACACAGGCTTCAATAAATCATATTTTCGACTACGGAAATGAAAGGATGTTTTCCTCTGCACGCATTCTTTGTGCTCCTTTTTGCTCATTTCCTATCTCCTTCAATCCACTACAGTTTTACTACATTTGTAGGTTTCAATTCTTTTGTATTTAGTGAATTAAAATAGTCCAGATCCATGTCCACAAACACATAATTATACTATATAGGATACATTTTATATAGTAGATGATTATAGATGTTTAAGTATAATAAAGCAATAAAGCACTTTGTTCTTTTACGGTTGAATAAGTGTTCTCATAACACATGCAGTTTATTAATTAACAAAACCATTCAATTCATAGACTATCTGAAGGACAGATGCAGATCCCTCCATGAATTCTCCAGAGGCTTCCTTCAGATGTTTTTCTTCGTCATGTATTCAGTGTTACAGATTAACGGGAATCATTAGCTGAAAGGACTTATGACTGATAAGAGCGGGATGGTTGCCAGTTGTAAATCCTAATCAAGTTTCTCTTTTGTCCCTTTATTGACAGTAGTCAGAAATGGGATCGTCCCAGAAGATGCACAAACCATCGAGGACCAGATGCAGCTGCCTGTGCAGACTGCCTTACCAGATGATCTTCAGCCGGGTACTGAGGATGAAGCAGAGGCTGTGTTAGAGGCCCTGGAGGCCCAGGAGGATCTAGGATCTGGGGAGGACCTCCTAACTGCTCCTGAGCCACAGCCAGAAATTGCTGTTCAGCCAGAACCTGCTGTTCCTGAAGAGCCAGCTCTAGAGGTTGCAGTTTCTGCTCCAGTAGAAGCCTCTGCAGAGCCCGAGGCTGCTGTACAAGTGGTGGAAGCACTACCCCCAGTGGAGGAAGCAGCTGCTGTAGAAACTCTACTGGCAGAGGCCCCTCCTAAAGTTGAAGCCCCTGTCGAGGCTGCAGAGGAGGCCCCTGCTGTTGAATCTGTTGAAGCTGTGCAAGCTGAAGCTCCTGTCGTTGTTGAGGAGGTGGTTGCTGTGCCACTTGTTGAACCTGTTGTATCTGAGCCCGCAGAGACTCCAGTGGTTGTGGAAGAGGCTGCAGCTGAGGCCCCAGCTGAAGTGGCTGCACCTGTGGAGGCTACAGCTGACAGTTCTTCACCAGACACTGCCACCGCAACACCGAGTGAAGCTTCTGTACCAGATGAAGCTTCAGCACCAAGTGAGCCTTCAGTACCAAGTGAACCTGCAGCACCAGCTGAACCCTCATTGCCAGTTGAAACTGCACCGCTGTTAATAGACACAGAGATTGCTGCAGCAACTGTTCCAGAGATGCCTCCATTATCTCCTGTCACAGCTGATGCCAAAGCGGAGTCTCAGCCTGCTGCTGAGGAGGCAAAGGAACCCCCCACAGTCCCTGCTGAGACTGCTCCACCAGCAGAGGCTGATTCTGCTGCTGCTGCTGCTGAGCCGGTCCAGAACGCAGAGGCTCCAGCACCCACGCCAGCTGTTTCAGAAACCACTGCAGAAGTAGCCCCAGAGGCTCCACCAGCAAGTGTTACCTCAGAGGCCCCTGTAGTCGAGCCTACCATGGCAGAATCTGAAGCCCCTTCGGCACCAGCCCCTGCTGCTGATCCAGCTCCTGAGCCTTCACCAGATGGTATGGAACACTAACACCTCTGGATTCATCCTATCCTGTCAGGAATCTTGTTTCTTTTTTACATATTCAGATAAAAAACATCTCCTTGAACATATTTGAAAGCTGAGATGCTGAAAAGTAGCAAGACTCCTCGAACACCTTTTATTTTTAGATTTTTAATAGCCACTTAAAGCAGCCACTCTCCATATTGTACATGTGACAGCTGATGCGTTGCAATGTAGCTGGACCACATTTCCTGGAGTAAAAGGAACAGCCAAAAGACGACAACTACAGGATTTCTTTTGTTTAAAAAAATCTTGCTTAAGACAGGTTTCTTGCTCAGTGATTTACTTGATCATACATTGAACTGTTTGTCTGACAAACCTGTCATGCTGACTTCAACTTCAAGTCATTATGCATGATTCAGGAGTTTGTTTTTGGGTGGAGGTCAAAGACTGCAGCATTGCCCCTGGCTTAAATACCTGGGAAACTAGGTTGGTGATAAGCAGGTTCAAACACGCAGAAAAAAGTGGGGTGGGGGGTGGTTTGGAGGTGAGCAAAGAGCGACTTAGTAAAGTGCAATAAATGGACAAGCAATTCTTGTTTACATGTAGATAAACAATGAATGGCAGCAGTCAATCTTCTTGCAACACATATGACCAAAGGACAAAAGGCAGGTTTTTAGTTTTTAGCACCCCCAAAGTTGTAGTGAACCAGTCAGCTGTTCTTATAGTAATCAGTCCTTCCTGTAGGCTCCTGTGTGCACTCCTGATTGCTTGGAGCTGGCAGGATGACTTGGTTGGGCCTTAAGGCTGAACAGATACCACAGTGTGAGAAACAGAAAGCAGCCACACACTCTCAGAGGGAGAAATGAAGGCTTTATCGTGTCGATTATAGTGCGAGCACGTTGTCAGCACAACAGCTCCAGTCAGGCAACTCTCTCTCATTGTGTTCTGTTGTGAACTGCTTACAGACTAATCATGCTCTGCTGCTTCGAATTACACACTACAATGTAAATGCTCTACAGGCCTGAATGGATTCCAGTCATCATGCAGATTTGTATAAAATCACATTCATGGCTTAATTTAAAATATCTGGAGTATATAGTTGATGTGTGTGTTGCAGAATTGTTCCCACAGTGCTGATGCTAATTTACGTGCTTGGCTCCAATATGTGGAATTTTACACCTTTGGATAACAAAGCACAGAATTTGGCAAAAGTCTACATTAAGTGTGTACTCTGTTTAAAATATTTAAGCTTTATGGTTAAAAAGTGCGACTGCAACCATTCACTGTACACCTCCAGTGGTCAGCTGCACTCTGTAGGGCAGAGCTCAAGGTTTTTAGTGAGGCCTGCACCCCACTCTTTGCTCTCAAGGAACATGTTGTACTTTTAAGGCAGAGACGCCCCTCCACGCAGCACGTGTATACTACTGGTCTGGTGTGGAAGACATGCTGCATTGCATAACTTTTATGAGACTTTCTCTCTGGAGGCTACATGTGTGCGTGTGTCTTGTGTGTGCGTGTGTCTTGTGTGTGTGTTAAGGTAGATCACTAGTAAATCAGTTCAGGCGAACCAGATGTGGTTAAGGAGGAATGCTCGAGCCTCACTTTTTCTCAGGCAACTTGGTGAAAGTAAAATCACGTCAAACAAGCTCAGAGCCGGTATGAAATAAGAAATGTGGCTGTGCACTGTGAAATGTCATATACTGATTTCCTCTCAATGTGTGTGTGTGTGTGTGTGTGTGTAGTGGCATCTGCAAATGAGGCCTCCCAGGATACAGAGAGTGAGAAAGCCAAAAAGGAGGATTGAGGAGGTGAGAGCACAATCACAAACCACTCTTTTACTTAATGCAAACACTGCAGGATCAGACTCACTTTATTCTTTGAAGTGTGTGTATACATATATATGTGTGTGTAGAATGGTAACTTTTCTGACACCTCCTGCTTAAAAGCCAAAAAAGTCAGAAGGATCAGTGAAAACCACTGTATGTACCAAGGAGGTTTTCTAAAAACTGGGTTCATGGAACAAACAAGAAAATTTGAATACCTAAATATATATATATATATATATATATATATATATATATATATATATATATATAGAGAGAGAGAGATTTAGGTATTAATATATATATATCAAAATTAGTAAACCTGATGTAACAAAAACAGTCAATATTAACAGTGTAAGTTCATGCCAGACATTTTAGGATTGTCTCACTGTTCTTTTTCTTTCAGAGACAGAAGACATTCTCCAAAACAACTAAACTCCCAAAGACACAAGATAAAGATGAAGCAAAAGAAAACACACTAAATTCTCAGTTTTGTCTCATCAACACTCACCAAACTGTACAGCACATATGTTAATATTCACTGTGCCTTAATAGCGTTTCATTTAGGGAAGATCAGGATTTTTCCTGCATTTGTATATAAACCTTTTGTGGAGGAGGAAGAGGAGGAGCTTTTCTACGGGACATCAAGTGCCTGGAGCCACATACCACACGTGTAGGCCTTTACACCAAAAGTGCTTTGAAAACACGTAGGACAGGTAACGCGTGACAAGAGTGTGCAATACTTTGTGAAATCTGTGAACTCTTGTTGTAGAGACTGTTAACTCTTTAGAGACTGGAGTGTGTTGACATGTAGGGAAGGATGCTTGCAGTAAATCTTTTTAAAGTAGCTGCTTCTGAGGAAAACAAGCCAAACATGACTGTGAATATAATTATGCAAAGAGCTCAGAGTGACAGGAGTATGCAACTGGAAGGCTGAATAACACACCGACTAGGGTCACACTTCTAGCTTTATTGTACGTTTTCATCTATATGAACCGATCTTTAAAGACCATGTTTTCACACATGGAGTTTTAAGTTAAATGTAAATTCTGCCATAAAACCACATTTTTGTTTGTTGTTTACACACTATTTAATTGCAGTCTTTCCAATAGGGCTCACTTAATTAATAGGATTGACAGTACTAAGTGGTGAGTAACACAGTGTAATAGTTTAAAAAGTAATTTTTTATATCATTTTCCTTGGTTTTTATGGGAAAAAAATCCTAAACAAAATGTGTTTTTTATTCTGTGTGAAGCAGAACAACTTAGATAATTGCATGCATAAGCAAAAGATTATTACTGACAAAATAAACCATTGCCAGGTTGAGCATACAGATGATCCAAGTACTGGTATGTCATCTTGCTGTTCCACAAAGCCATTTTGTACAGATGTACTGTAGCTGGCAAGTGCTCAAAAAATAGTCTTCCTGGAAATAAACGTCTTTCCAACTATAAATACAAAGCCATGGTGGGTTAACGCTGATGTCATTTGCTCGTAGGTTTTAGTTAAGGTGCATTACAAACATGTGTAGCACAGTGAAACATTAGCTCTACATGCTGTGTTAAAAAGTGCAAAGGATTTAGAAATGTATTTTAATTGCATAGGATGTGATTGATGTTGTGGGAACAAATTTGTTTTGATTTATTTTTTTTTCCACCTGTTTCTTTCTCTGTAATATATTCATTCTCTGAACTTTGTCTATGATTCTGCTAACCTTTTAGTGTACAGAATAAAGTTTTACTCACTAATGCGCTACATGTGCTTAATGTAACTGAAATCCATCCATCCATCCATTATCTATACACCGCTTAATCCTCACTAGGGTCATGGGGGGAGGCTGTTGCCTATCCCAGCTGACTCAGGGTGAAGGCAGGGGACACCCTGGACAGGTCACCAGTCCATCACAGGGCTACACTTAGAGACAGACAACCAAGCACACTCACATTCACACCTACAGACAATTTAAAATCACCAATTAACCTCAGCATGTGTTTGGACTGTGTGGGAGGAAGCCGGAGAACCCAGAGAGAACCCATGCTGCACGGGGAGAACATGCAAACTCCACACAGAAAGATCCCCGTTGTCCTCACCAGGATGCGAACTGGTGACCTTCTTGCTGTGAGGCAACAGTACTAACCACTGCGTCACCTTGCATCTACATAACTGAAATCAGGCTGCATTTTAGTATATAGCAACCACTGTGCTTCACTCCAGTGTTTAAAGAAGTATGCATACTCAAAACAATGCAAAATAAGACACCTTAGCAGTAGGATGTGACTTTCAAAACAAGTTGTTTTTCATCTTCATGACTCAGAAACTTGTAATGTGATCCCTGCCTGGTAATTCAAATTAGCACTGATGTTATATGCACAAAACATGCCCTGGCTCAACCATATGCCATTTAAAAATATATATTACTGTGCATAAGAGCTGCCTCTGCTTTCCAACATTGATGCATGAGTCATCTGTACCATGCATACAATGACGTGTGCAAGCTCAGAGCACCAGAATATGCTCTTTTGAAATGTATAAGCAAGCATTGTGCCTTGTAGAGCCGACAGCCTGATAGTTTTTATTTAACCCAAAAGGACTTCAAATGATTACACAGATCCTATCACACACTGATCTAGACAGAAGAGATTCTCACGGATATGTAGTGCTGCAATGGAATGCATTCCTGCTGATGTGTCGCCTCCCATAGCATGTAGTAACTTATCCCTTTTATACAAACTCTGATCGACAAGTGATGAAACACCAATAAGAATGTTTTTCATAATGTGATTTTCGTTCTTTTTGTGATTTTTTATTTCTATTTTCTGCAGAGATTTCTTCAGTCAAATGATGAAATATCAGCGATGAATTCCCTACGCTTCTGTAATTTACTTTAAACAACGTTCTGCATAACCCATGACTGAGGAAGACTTTACAGTGATCCTCTACAACTTCCTTTGTTGTTGTTGTTGATATAAAGGAAACAAATCACCATTTAGGAAAATTAAAACCATTTATTGTTAAAGTATAAGTATTGATTGCTCCATTATGAAAGAGACTACACTGTCATAGCTGGTATCAGCACAGGTTGGTGATGTAATTCAATCCAACAAACAAGCTTAGATACTTTACAGCTATTATAAGTAGAATGTGAGCAGTGGGAATTTAAAATGCAGCGTTGACTTTAAACATGTTTCATCAAAGTTAATGAGAGAGGAGAAAGTGCTCTAAGACATGTTTATTACTGAGCTAAACTGCTTAATGGCCTCCAAGATACATCGATAGTAAACTATTGTAGAATTTTCAGTGATTTTATTGTTTTTATGGAGCCCCACAAGTCCTAGAAGGTGACAGGACAAAAAAAAACAAATCATCTTTTGGGATTTTAGGGGCTTCAGAGGTTTAATTGTTTGATAGAGGCACTTGTTAGGAAGCATCAGTCAGAGGGCCCAAAACAGCCACTGCTTCGATCTCAACCAGTCCACCCTGGGGAGAGATTTAGAGAGAGAGAGAACGCAATGAGAGGCTGTAAAGATAATGGCTTTCAAGTTGGTTGAAATCGTTATGAAATCAATAGAAAAGTGCAGAAGACTTTGTCAAGTACTCACTCTGGGAAGAGCAGCAACCTGATAGGCTGCCCTGGCTGGGTAGCTGGTGCTGAAGACTACAGAGAGCAGCTTAGTTAGTGCACCACCACACACAAGTCTACACACACCTAACACACTGTAAAGAAGTGTTTGATGAGTGAGAAATACACCGTGACACACCAGGCGGTAGTGTAACTCATCTTGTCCTGTTCTTTTACAAAAAACGTAGTTTCTATCGTTGACTTTGAAGCTTTTTTTTTTGGACGACTGCAGCAGGAAAAGTGCAGGTTTGATTAATAACACTAATTAGAAGTCTGCTTCACTGTCCCTGTCAGTTCCTGCTGTGAAGCTTGTAGAAAAGCCAGTTAGATGTTGTATTTGGGATTCCCAATATATTGTTTCAGGGAAAAAAAACACCCTGATCAATG
>NW_007577749.1:1375467-1412189 GCF_000690725.1 Stegastes partitus | reverse complement strand
GTCATTTTAAGGCAGGAAGAGATTATAGAAAAAGCATCTGAATTTATAACTTTCATATATAGGGATGGGGTTTTAGAGGTTTGATCAATGAGTGAAGAGGGACTTTTAGACATTTTACCTGTATTCGATAGATATAGTGGAGAAAAAAATATATATGCAAGAAGTGTAGAAGAATGATTTGCAGCAAATGTTTGACTTGACTCTGCTCAGAACATTTGCACCCGTATGGTATCCTTGATAACCACCCTGCTATCAGGTTACTTTGTTTAGTGAATTTTGACTGGCAAGATGAGATTTTTCTGCAAACTCTGATTTACTATATAATATATAATTTATAGAAAAAAGATATAAAATATTGTATACACTTAGTAGGTAGTTGGAATTGGGACCAAAGCCCCAACAATAACTTTAACATCATAACACAACACAGAAAACAACCACACTATAGGACACACAATGGACAATGTGTTGCAATAAAGCCTCAGTAATGATATGTGACAGTGTGTGTATATGGTCTATGTGCAACTGACAAATCTCTGATCCTGTTTTTAGTTTTGCAGTCAAAGGATGGGTGAATTTATACTGCTATCATTGTTATTGGTTTGTGAGGTGTGGCAATGACACGCTGTTCCAGCTCCACCTAATTACATCCATACCAAAAGTCTAATCAGCTGCAATAAGTGCAAACACCTGTGTCTGTGTGTCTTCAAAAGCAAAGGTGCAGAGAAAGGAGAACAGGGGATTACACCTTTCATAGTTTGACTGTGCTGAATTAATAACTGAGGATGCAAAACATATAGTGACACCTGGGTTTGCACCTCCAGTCATATACAAGTGTTGTAGTAAATCAAAAACAATATACAGCAGTTATTTACAGTTTTTTAAAAAATTAAATCCAACTGACTGATACTGTCAAGGAGGGAAATGTGCTGCCACATATATTTTAATGTGTTAGTTAATTTGTATTTAAGGTTTTTTATCCCTAATGGTCCACCCAAGTGCCTAAAGTCTTTTTTTTTTTTTAAACATCCAATCAATCTAAGAGCACCTGAGGATTTAATGGGTGTTAGAAATGCACCTGAATATCAATGAAATGGATAGGAGAGCTTTTCTTGGATTATCTCTGCCATCTTTGGAGCATCAGATGTGGCACATTGTCTGACATTTACATGAAGCTTAATCCAGTGCCAGCAGCAGTTCAGGTTTCACTCTGCAATATGACTCAGTAAATGCAAACAGTTCCTGTCCCAGTGTTTTGACACAGCCAGTATGTTTCTTAACATTAGTGTCATATATGTACTTGCTCTGGACATTCTGGGGAATATTTATAATATGAAGAGGCAAATCCAAGGACAAAGTTTATCTTCAGAATATGTCCAGGTAAATATAATGCTAAGAGTGATTGACCTCATGTACAGATGTTCACAATTAATGCAAAAATGGCCAAAGAGTTCAGAAAAATACCTTCATGAAGAGTAAGGTATGTCCAAAAAAGGACTAGGCAGACTGTGTATATACAGGCGAACTAAGTAAAATCCCACCAGCTTAGTGAGCAGTATGTACGTCTGGCTAAAGCAGGTTGTCTGGGTTGGTCTGACACCTAGTGGCTCTCTTTGTATTGCAAGAGGGACGTGACGAGCCTTTGCTTGAGGCCTCGGGTAATGTGATGGTCTATTATGAACAGCAACAGAAAACTGTAAATACTGACATACTTACACTGCTTGTACACGTCATTGACATTGGTGAAGTCATTCATGTCGGCTAAGAGCACAGTGGTTTTGACGACTGCAGGAAACAATAAGAAAATACATGATTTGGACTGCAGTAAATGATGGAAAGAATTCAACTACACACTGTACATGTAGTGGTGCAAAGTAATTTAACTTTATGCTACTTTGACTCCACTATTTTTCAGAGGGAAATATTGTGGTTTTTACTTCACTACATATATGAGTAATTACTTTGCAGCAGATTAGTACTTTAATAAGCTATGAGGACACAACAGATGATGTAAAATACAATGAATTATAAAAATTCCACTGCCATCTGGTAGTATGTAAATAAAGATCAAATGAGTTCTGCTTCTGTCTACTACTGTATTCCACTTGCATGTTTATGCATCCATAATGTGAACCAAATAGTACAACATATCAAAATGGAGCACTGTCACAGCCCATTTCTCTGTGTAATGAGGACTTTTACTTTTATAATTTCAGTACAATTTGTTGATAATAGTAATACACTTTTAGCTATGTAAATGTAGCTTTGGGATGCATCTCTTTATTTGTAAGGGAATATTTTTTAGTTACGGTATTGCTGCTTTTATTTAGGTAAAATATCTTATTACTTCCTCCACCACAACATATGCTCAGAATACAAACATTTTAAAGTCAGTAAAGTCTTTCTCACCATTCTCATAACCGCACCCAGCAGCTTTAAGGATTTCACCCATATTCACAAGAGCCTGAGAAAAAGAAATACTGTCAGTGCCAATGTACAGCACTGTGCAAAGGTTTTAGGCATGTTAAGTGTTCAAGCGGAAGTATCAAAAAGATATCTAGTTAGTCCTAAATTAATTCTGTAGCATGACAACATGCCCAAACATCCAAGCAAGAGTGAACCATCTTCAGCGACAAGAAGAGTCCTGCAACTTATGGTCCCCACAGAGTCCCAAAATTATACTGACATGATTAGTTCTCTGGTCACTAGAATTCTAAACACATAAAGTTAACTGACAAATAAACTATCTCCTAAGTGTCCATGGCACTATTTTAAAAGCATCCCCGACTTGCATTCCATACCTGAACCTTTTGCATTGCTGGTGTTCCATTATCACTTATTTTGAATTAGATTTCCTGTCAGATAGTGCATTCAAATGTATTCACTTCATTAATTCATATTAATCCATGTATCAGCCTCTTCATGGCTCACATATGAGAAACTTAAGATGCATCAACTTAGTGAGACAGAATAATGATAAGCAGAATAACAGGACGCAACCCCATTTTACTCATCATAATAGTAAACAACTTGACTAAAAAAAATCTAGTGATGTCTTAGTCAGTTTCCAGTGTGCTTCGTGTTTATAAAGACGGCAGTGCTTTGTGGGGTGTCACCTGTTTGGTCTGAGCCTGAACGCCACCTTCCACCAGCTGTCCACTGGCAGGATCCATCCCCAGCTGTCCTGATATATACATGGTACGATCCACCACCACTGCTTGGCTGGGAGACACAAACAGGAACCAAGAATTAGCAACACCGGATTAAAAACAGAGTTTATCTCCTTCAGAAAAAGTATGAAATCAAGTTGTCCCTCTAGTGTTATTTGCTGCTATGGAGGGAGCGTGGAGAGAAATCTGGAGAGCTACTTTCTAAAGTTATTGATGAAGAAGAAATTAGGCTGTAAAAAAAGTTGTATGTCTGCTTAACCAAACCTGCACTTTTTCCCCCTTTCATCAACTCCCTGAGTTCATGTAGATTAAATTGTAAATGCAGATATTAAACTGTGGGATTATAAAGATTCCCCCCAAGCATATTCATTCATATTTATTATATTCATATCACAGTTCTCTATTTTGAATAATAATCTGATTCTGCTGAGATTTTCTCATTAGTTGCATTGCTGGTTTGGAAATTCACAAAATGACAATGCCTGCTCCATCAGTCAAAAATTCTGAATCTATGAATATGTAAATATTTTTCATTTATGAAGTTTAACTATTAGACACAAGATGTTTCTTACATCACTGAAAGACCTTTCTCATTGTATGTGCTTAAACTTTCCAGCTCACACTTGTGTCAGATGAGGATTGGCTTCTTGGCAACAGACATGTGACAAATTAAAGGGAAAACTGACACAGAGTGTGTTAGTAAGGTGTTTTGATGCATTGATCTTCCCAGTCTCAGGAACTGTACTGTATAGAACAGAACATCATGCTTCCCTCATTTGATATTTTGATGACGGTGGTAGAGAGTGCTGTCTAATATGTTAGTCCAAAATCCTCCACAGGTGTTCAGTTGGCCACAGCACATGATTTACATAATTTTCATACTCATAATCAAACCACTTAGTGACTCCTCATGCCCTCGAGCATTGCAATCCTGGGAGAGGTCAGCGTCCTAAGTATAGAAGTCTTTCATCATAGGATGAAGGTGATCACGCAGAATAACTTTGTATTGATTTGCAGTCAGTCTCCCCCACAGTTAACAGAGCCACTGGGTCACCTCACTGTAGGGGCCAAGGGTTTTTCCTTTATTTGTCGCCTGTCTGTCGCTGTGATGTCACAAATTCTGCCTGCAGCTGCTTGTCTCAAACTCAGAGTGAGCATGAAGAAACTTTCCACTTTCAACAGAAGAATTAGACCACCATGTTTCTGCAACAGGCTATAAACATGCATAGCGCAGTGCATTTGAGTAAAGGAGGGCCTTTAAAAATGGCAATGAATTATCTGGTAAAGATGCGCCCCCTGCATGATCTGTTAACATGCTAAATGTCAAATTGCCTGTAATACCATATGTCAGCCAGTGATTACACAGAAACTGTGAATTTCATCCAATATAACGTACTGAGACAACTGTTTTCAGAAAGCTACAAACACAGAATCATAAGCACGGTTTGCTGCTGATCTTATTCATTATTAACTTATTCAATTATTAACCCTTCAATAATTTACTGAGTTTAAAGTGCAAAATCCAAAAGCATGCACTTTGCTCCTTCAAACACATCCCTGGGCGACTGTTCCTCCAATACTGGACGAAACATCCACTGTAACTCCACTGTATGGTCAGACTGAATAAAAGCTCAGTAGTCTCTCAACATATTACCAACAGTGATTAAACAAGTGGCCCGAGAGTTATGTTGACTGGTTCTGCGTCAGCTGTGTCCAGGCTGGAACCTAAACTTTGCTTTGAGGCAGGTGGTTGGACTTCCAAGCTTTTCTCACCTGTATGGGCCGATAGCAGCAGGAGCTTTAGTTGTGCTGATAATCCTCCTGATTAGTGAAGCCATTATACTGGAATCTGTCAAATCAATGGAATGAAACAAGAAGCTATTCAACAGAGAGCTGCAGAGAGTAGGGAAAGGTACAAGACGACATGTGAACGTCAGAGCTGCTGTACCGTAAATGGTGGCATAGACGGGCAGCAATGCTTTCTTATTTTTTATTTTGGTACTAGTACAGAAAAACACGCATATTTTATTGTCACATGTATCTTAAACGTGAGATATTAAGTCCCAACTTTAGGAAAAAGTGTACCGGCTATGGGTATGACTTTTTTGTTGCGTCAATACACTACAAATCCCATGAACACCGCATATCCGGAAGCAAACAAGACTCCAGCATGAGGAGGAAAACTCACATGTTAGCTAACAGTAAAAAGAGAGGACGCCTTCATTTGAATAGAAGTTTGTGACACACTTTCATACTGGGGAATCCTGAGGTAACCCTATGATATGTAATTCCAGTGTAGCATTCTTGTGTATACGTGTTTTATTTGTAGTTGTTGTTGACTATAACAAACCAACTTTACGTGACCTAACGTCGCTAGCAAGCTAACGTTAGCGACGAGTCACGTCGCTGCTTGCAATGTGTCAGCCTGTCATTCAGCAAACAGCTGACGTCTCCAACGTGCTTCCCTTGTGTCCTACAGAAAATGTCTGCAGCAAAAGTCAAAATGAGGGAGAAGAAGATGAGAAATCAGCCCGCCAGTGTGCAGTATTCATCTTCCTCACGTAATGTGGAGAGAAACGCACACAACGAAGGAGACACCTCCGGTACGCTGTCTGTTTGTTTACCTGGTACGGAAGGTTGTACAAACCCGTGATAATTTAAGGAAAACTTAACTCTTCACTTCTACAGTGAGGGGATGTGGTGGCTCTCATGCTTTGGGGGTGTTTTGTTGTCATTGTTTAGATTCATTTATCTCCATAGAAGGAAGGGTCACTGCAAATCAATACAGAAATGATTTGAGTGATCATCTTTATCCATTGATACAACATTTCATACGGGACTGGTCACCTACAGGATGAGTAAATGGGAGCAAATAAGTGTTTTGAACTGATATTCTTCACCACCACCATCAAAACACCAGATGTGGCAGTGTTCATCCCTACGGTAGGGTGACAGAAACTTGGAGAATCAATGCCAAAGCACATTGAAGCTGCTCTGGTGGCATATAGTGGCCCACCCCCTTACTAAGACACCTTTATTGGTGTTTCCTTTAATTTGTGACCTGTCTCTTCATGTTACTTTGTTCCTGTGATGCTTTTTTCCCCCACCTCACTGCTCCCCTTTTATCCCATGACCTCATCTCCTGTTACTGCTGCAGGGTCAGCAAGTTTCAGTCTGCATACCATCTGACACTGCGTTTTTATTGGGCCTGCTTTTTACTGAGATAGAATCAAATGCATAAGATGGTAGTTAAAGTTTTAGGATTGAATAAATACAAAATATGAATTTTTTAAAAGACTAAATATACGCAGAGCAGGAGTCAGCTCCTCTGCTAACTTAATGGATAGTGTTCATCTTTATTTCCAATCTTTACTGCACAAGCAGGACTATCAAGAGTTTATCTTAAGGGAACAGCAATGTTTTATGCCATGTTAACTCACACAGAATGCTTGAGGATAAAATAAACGATTTAGACTAGAACTATCATTCTGGAGCACCCAAACATAGATTCACTGTGTGTAAAGTGATTGAAAAAAATGTATTCAAGCACAAATTTACGGAGGAAATCCAGCATAAGACAGATTCTCATTTTCAGTTTACACTAAAATGACAAAATGATATTCTTCCCAAAGGTGGTCCATCTGATGTGCGTGCTTCTGCAGAAAGACAGAAGAAGCCTCCCCAACGAAGTGGATGGGTCCGTGGGCATCATAAAGATGGAGGAGGGTACGCAAAGGAGATGCCTAAGTACATCACTGGTAAAGACATTCCTCCAAGAGATCCAATCATTATTTTATTGTACAGGCTACACAAAATGATCAGTTTACTGCTTGAATTTTTAGATCTACTTGCAGCATGTGGTAAAGTTTAGATGTTTTTTTTTTTCTGACATTCTTCAAGAGCAAACTAATCATGAAGTCACTCTGGCACTGCAAATACATTTATAAATCCAGTCCCTTCATCTTTGTCTTCCCCACCCAGCTGGAGCTTTTGCCAGGGCCAGGTCTGCGGAGGTGAAGGCTATGCTGAAGGCCGTCACCAAGACAACAGGCAGCAGCCATGTGTTTGGAGCTCTTCCCAAACACATGAGGAGACGGGCCATGAGCCACAACACCAAGCGGCTCCCTCGCAGACTGAGAGATGTGGCCAACAGAATGGTAAAATTCAGGACATGGACTATTTTTCAACTAAATGTCTCACTCAACCCTTAATGCCTCCTCTTACCCATTTCTAAACTTTCCATCTCTGGGTTAGTCTGACATAGTGACATTTCTGTTGCGTTCCTCCACCAGCGGGAGAAGAGCCTCCAAGCTGGCTCAAAGAAGAAGAAGGAACAGGCAAAGAACAAGAGCCGCAAGGCCCGCCGGCGGCACGGAAACCTGCTACTGGAGTTCAACCGGCGTCAGCGCAAGAACATTTGGCTGGAGACTCATATTTGGCACGCCAAGCGCTTCCACATGGTTAAAAAGTGGGGTTACTGCCTCGGGGACAGACCCACATACAAATGTTACAGGCCCTGCTACAGAGCCATGAGCAGCCACTGCCTCCTACAGGTAAACACACAGAAGTAGAGTGTGTTTTGAGCTTTATTTATGGTACATAATGGAATATAACTGCCAGGAAAATTTGCTCAACCTCTCTGCTTCTGTGTACTCAGGATCTTTCTTATTACTGCTGCATAGAACTACAGGGAGAGGAAGACAAGCTGCTGGCTGCTCTGTCACAGATGACCAGCAAGCAGGCCGGTAAGAACCAAGAAGTCTTCTTTTTCTTCGCTATCCTGTAACTTTTCCTGTTTTTCCTATGCAGTCTTCCTCTGTGTGTTCAGAGTTTCTACATTTAGTTTAAGTAGTGGAGCTTTATGCTTTGATTTTTGTTTCCAGGTCCTACATTTGCTGCAGCACTGTGTCTGTCAGGGTGCAGACAGGGTAGTGTTACAGTATACAAAGCAGGACGGTACCCTTCACAGCCCCTCGGCCCTGTCACATTCCTTTGGAGACCCCGTACACAAGGCTCAACTCACAGACAGCTGTGGATCTGGGCTCATCCCACTCTTAAGCAGGTATGATGGGGTTTAGAAATCTAACTAGTTGTACATTAGTTAATGGAAAGTTTTGAATTATAGTAGATAAATGGGTCAATAAAGAAACAACCTTAGTGAAAGTGTTCATTCCAGATAATGTGTCCTCTCTCCAGGACCTTCTCCCCGAATTACAAACTGTGTGCCAGTGTTGTGAGGCTGTACTGCCTCCAGTTGTACCAGTGGTTACACCTGCAGAGGCGAATCCCATCCTAGAGTCAGAGTCAAAACCTGAAAACAAACCTGAGGCCAAGCCGATAACTGGAACCAAGAGAAAGCGAAGCTCCAAGGATTTCACTGGACCTCCTGCGAAGAAGATCCTGGGAGATGGAACAAGATTACCCACCACCCCAATTACCTGGAAGTCAAGCTCAACGGGAATAGTTATAAAGTTAGTGTAGCTGGATTCAGACACAGTAAATGCTTTGAGTGTTTTTTTATTCACTTTTTTTGTGCATCTGTTGCAGTGATCTCACAATGGAGATTGTACGTTATCGTCTGATTGGCCCACAGTCCCATTCTGTGCTGGCAGAAACTTTGGAAGCGGCTACAGATTGTAATGTAAGGATTATGGTGCTTTCAACTTAACCAGCCTCTGAAATGAATTTGTGTTTCACTCTGAATAACTGAACTGATTTGTTTGTTTTTAAGGAAGTGGATACATCCCAGGCCTCCACCCTCTGGTGGCCTCAGCACTGCAAGGATGAGAGCAAGATGAGTCTGCATCAACAACAGACTGATGTCTTTCACATACTAAAAGGTTTATTCTTATTTTCCTTTGTGTTTTTCCCCCTCATTTCCTATTTTGCCAGTAGGTTGTGTGTGAGTTTCTACTTTTCTGTCTAACCACCACTGTGTAATTTATCCAGGCATCTATTCAACCGGAGAGCTCCCCTCAGGCACAGTGCTGGGTCTGACTGTAGATGACCCCAGGCTGACTTTACCAACAAAGAAGGTTAAAGCTATGCCCTGTGTAAAGCAGGCACAAGGTAA
Source organism: Stegastes partitus (assembly GCF_000690725.1). Lineage (NCBI taxonomy): Eukaryota > Metazoa > Chordata > Actinopteri > Pomacentridae > Stegastes > Stegastes partitus. Next base: position 1,402,946 of record NW_007577749.1, on the reverse strand, counting down.
AATCTGAGCTTTCAGACAGACAATGGAGGAGGGGGAAGTTAGTATAAAGCACTTATATTGCAAATGTAAATCATACAGTATATATGGTGGATTAAAAAGCCAACGCAACCTTGTTAAAATTAGTATTTTTGTGAGTTGGAAAAAATAAAACCAAGGTATATCTTGCCAGAACTGGCACTGTGAAATTGCAACTTGTACAAAGAAGGTAAAAACAAATCAGGAACCATTCAGGGAGAAAACAAAACAAAACAAAAGAAAAACATACATAAATCTGATTGGTTAAGTGTGCAGACCTATTTATGATTGAATATGTGACTGTGTTCAGAATAGTGCTGCACAATTAAATGAATATTAATCCCAATCACAATTTCATCTTTTTAATCACAATTAAATGAGCTCAACCGACTGCAATGTTGACATTTAAAATTCATGCTCTGCTCACAGACATCAATTCAAGTGCTTTCTAAACTAACAGCCAGCCACCAGGGAGTGATCAAGATGTTTTGGCTTCACTTTTGGAGAGCCGTCATGCCACTGAGCACTCACCCCTGCAGTGGCAGCAGTCCAGACTAGAGGAGTAATAATGAGGACGAATGAAAAATCTAATCTCTGGAGCACATGCTGAAGAGCCAGCCTCTGAAAACAGATCATGTCTGTTGTTTGGAAATATTTTCGATTTAGGGAACATGATGTTACGAAAGAATCATATGCAAAATCTATGTTGCAATGAATGCATAAAGGCCAAGAAAAACCTCCCTCATGTTTCCTCACTGAATTCAGCATCATCTCATATCCATAACAGCAACAATATAAAAGTAGAAAGTTTTGGTACAATTTATCTATATTTTACTCACAGGAGATGCATTGTGATTAGGAACCAGTTGTACTGGGTGGGATTATCTTGATAACTTCTTGGTTGCCTTCTACTGCAAAAGTCATGGTTTGTACTTACTAAGTGTGAGTGGGATCTTGTCATTGATATACCACAGCGTTCAGTAAGGACATTTATTAACAAGTAAAGAAAATATTATGCAACGGTGATGCTACCAAGAACAGGATATTCCTCCAAAACTAATGAGAAGACGATGTGGCCAAGACGCCAGTGGGAACAATAAAGGAGCTGCCAGACATGCTGGCAGGTTCTGGTTACTCCTGACATGTGCCTACATTCTTCCATACTCTTTATATATCTGGACTATGGGGTCGGGCAGCAAGAAGAAAATCAAAAGCTTCCCAAAACCATAATTCCAAAAGGCATGTTTTCCGTGAAAACAGAGCAAACCGAGCATAACCTGAAAGAACACCGTGCCGTGATAAAGCATGGTGGTGGCAGCATCATGCTTTAGGGCTGCTTTTCTTCAGCCAGAAAAAGGGTTTTTATTTAAGGTGAAGGGAATCATTAATGGCTCCAAATATCTATCAATTTTAGTGCAAAACGTCCAGGTATATACTACAAAGATGAGGAGGAACTTCCCCTTCCAGCATGCTTGAACATATTGTTCATTTAGGAGCCTCCACGCTTATCTAACTCAGTTTTTGTAAATTTAGTTTTTTCCCCTGAATGGTTTTATTTATTCCTTTCGTGTATAGGTTGCAATTTTTGTTTTGATTTTCTTTATATCACGAATGTCTTACATCAGAGCTGTGCAGACTTTTTAATATCAATATCTACTGCAGACAGCCAGCAAAGCTCCATTTCTCATATTCCAACAGAAAGCTGATAATTAAATAAGACATATCTGTGGCTGAGTACTGAATCAGTCTGCTTGTGGTCCTGAGGTTGTTTCAATGAGTACACATCTGGTTCTGGGCTCCGGGGGGGCCTCTGCCTGGCCATGCAGATGTTCCAGGTTCGAATCCTGGCAGGACCCTGTACTCCAAACACACCTCAGTGACTGACAACAGCTGATTGGCTGATTATGAGAAAGATTTGCTCTCAACTAGGAATCCTATTTTTCAGGTTTTTTTCTACTTTAATGATAAATTCCAATAAAAGTTTGTCAGTTTCAGCTCTTTGCTTTACATAAAAAAGAGGTCATAGAAGAATCAAGTCAAGCTTAAAATGCATGAACTACACTGTTGTCATGGCTCATTTAGGCATCTGTTTACTTGTATTTTGCTCACTTAGATGTTAGGGGTGTGGGCTAGAGAAACAGAAGCATCTGATATTTTAAACATCACCTAAAACACACTATTATACAATCTTACACTTACAAATATAGAACAAGCCCTTATTAAACAAAGTATTTGCTCTAGGGATGAGTAAAGAAACACTCTTTGGCAATCTCCGTCATCTTAAGTGGATGTATTAATCAAAAATCAGGAAAAAACACAGGATCTGCTTATCTTTTGCCCCACCAGACTCATACACCACACTGCAAAGAGGACAAGGTCTGAGTGTTGTTATTTTCCCTGAATAACAAACGGCAGGTCGAACAGTTTATCATCAAGAGTATCTCACAACCTGAGACACTACAATCTTCACCACTCAACTGTCTAGATTTTTTTTAACTGAAAGGCTGCAGTGTTCCTTATATTGTCTGAAAAAAAGAATTAAACAGTTATTCAGAAAACAAATATGTCAGACCAGGAGAATATCAGGGAGACCTGGTTTCAAAATAACCAGGAATATTCTGCAATTACAGGATGTTGGAAAACTGTTCAAAAATGTGTACAGAGCTGCGGCTCTTTATCAGTTTTTTCCTGAATGCAGGAAATGTCACTAATTTAGTGGTATTCCAAAGAGTATTTTTGACACAGTTACTGACTGAAAGAGCTCCAACTAATGATTATTTCCATCGTTGATTAATCTATCAGTTTTTTCCTTGATTATTGTATTCGTTGTTTCTAAAATGTCAGAAAATTGTGAAAAATGTCAGTGTTGCCTAAAGCCCAAGATGATGTTACTAAATGTCTTGTTTTTTCCACAACCCAAAGATAATTAGTTCATTCTCTTAGACAAGTATGGAAACCAGAGCAGACATAAGAAACAAAGAATTTCTCAAATGCTACCCAAATCGAATAATTGATCATCAAAATAGTTGGCAACAAATTTACCAGTTGACATTTAATTATTGCAGCTCTACTCAGGCTAAATACGTTACATCCTAACGCTCTCTCATTCTGAATGGCTTTGCCACCCTCTAGCAAGCAATATTAGTAAGTAAGACACTGCATTCTCCATGTGAACGGACTTCCACAGGCTTCCACAGAATTTTTTTTCCAATAATTTGCCCCAGGATAAGTATGTGTTCGTAGCATTTTGGTAATTATATTCAAATTTTGTTATTTTTGTAGGCACATCATTTTGCTCTTGCCTCTATCTAACTAATAAAGTTTTTCAAAATTCGTGGAAAATACAGACACTCTAAATAACTAAAGAAAAAAAATGTTTTCATCAAACTCTTAAAAGATTTTCAAATACTAGAAACTTTTTGTCCTTATTAGCCAAAAGGTGATAAATGAGAACCACAACAAGGCCATTAACTATCAAAGGTTTCACCTCACCTGCATAAATTCATATATTGGTATCATATATAAGGGGACTGCTGGCTTCCAAAACTGAATGTGTGTCATTATTAAGTCATAGATTTATTGCTCATTCAAATTTTGGGTCATAAATCAAGCTTTATGTCTCTCCTGACACTAGTATTGCTGGTTATAGTGGAGCATGCTATGTATCTGTGTATATTCCAGAGGTGGATGAAGAGAAGAGGAGGGAGCTGATGTTGCGAGGAGTACCACAACACTGCTGTCAGAGTTTTTTGTGGGAACAGTCTGTCCGTGACAACGTCACTGATAATAAGATATCTGAGCAGGTAGTTTATCATCTTCTTACCACCAGGAATGTCAAACAGTAATGGTTATTGCTCTGCTGTTTACTCTGTGAGCATCTTACTTACCAGCTTTATGAGGTCTTGCATGATTTTCTCATTTAATAGTCTCCCCATTTCTGAAAAGTTCTTTTAGACGTAACTTTTGTGTTCTGCCGGCAGGAACTGAACTGTATGAGGAGCGAGGTGCTGGTGCCGGGTTCCAGGCTGAGCCCCACTCCCCTACAGGGCAGAGTCCCCATTCTGCTCCTTCATCAGTCTGGCAAGCAGGTGGGACATGAGATGAACTCCTGGGGTGCTGGATGGGACCTGCTGCTTCCTAAAGGCTGGGGCATGGCCTTCTGGGTGCCACTGGTAGGTAGCATGAGCAGTGCTTGCATATGATTGTGTTATCTTTTTTTTTCATAGTAGTACTAAAGGCTTGGGTGGTTTCCCACAGTTCAGTTTGGTTATTTTTGTCTAGTTATTGTGGTGTATATGGGTTGGGACGGTGTGAAAATTGTCTCCAAAACAGCAAAAAAAAACTCAGATGTTAGCAACAGCTGGGACCTGATATATCCTACGCTTTGACAGGTGCTATTATAATGAGATAATCAACCATATTCACTTCACCTGTTGTGGTTTTAATGTGTGGACTATATGTATGACGTTAGCATATATTCAAAAGCAAAACTGTGGAAACATTCATTTGCTGATCGTGAACTCTTCAGGAAGCAATCTCATAACCAGTCTGTATAAGCAATTCAGATACTTATGTCAATAATATGGTAACCATGGTAGCAAGGAGTCCAGGGATTTTCCCTGATACAGTCAGAAACTGCAGTCTTTTGTGCTTGTAACCTACTCCGTGTACTGTGGCAGTTCATTAGGTCCATTAAATAGTGTGTGATGTAGCAACCCTTCAGGAATCCCCTCTGGAAAACTGCTGTACAGACATTTCTTTTTCATCCTCTCTCCATCTGTTTCATCATTTTCATCAGGATGATTTGCCGTCTATTATCACTAATAATCCTTACAAGCTGTTATTTCTTCTTGAACTTTTTGTGACCCCAGAAAACATACATTTATACATTCGAAGAAATAAAATAGGTCATCAAAAATTCTACTTGATATTTTTTGTAGTACTTAAGCGTATTCTCATGCATTCTCATATTGTAATGCTGACGTATATTGATGAGATTTAGGTATATAATGTCAGTTATCGTGATGCCTGCTTGAGCTGTCCAGTATACATAGTCTAATAGCTTATAGAGGTGTAAAACAATTGAGAAATGATGATCTTGATATAAGGATTTTTATCAGAACAAAAAATATAAGTTTCCTGGGCTTTCACTTTATAGTTTGGAATAAGATGAGTATGCATGTACACAGTGGATGTTTGTAACTGTGAAAGATGTTTTCAATTATGTGGTTGTCTCATCCATGTTTTGGGGCAATTTCATTTTGTTTGTACAAGCGCTGTGAAAATGTTAAATGTACATTGAAATATAAAGGCAGACTAGAAGCCCTCAGGTTGGTTTTATTTGCCAAGTCCTCTAAAATCCAACCCTTTCCTGCCTTGTTTTCTCCCTTCTCCAGGTGTACAGAGGAGTTCGCATAGGTGGGCTAAACATGAGTCTGAAACACTCTCAAAATAAAGCGGCGCCCCACTTTCCCCACGATTATCCAGACTGCCCTGCAGGCATTCGTTTTCAGGAGGAGCAGGAGGCTGAGCTCCTGGACAAGTTCAAAAGGTCAGCTGAAGACTGAGCAGAAAAAAAAGCAAAACAGTAATGTTGTGTATGACGCTATTATCAGGAACACACTGAGAACTGTTTTCAGCTGGGATATCTTGACTGCCAAAGCTTTTGTGTATCTTGTAATACTATTCTGGCATATAAGCAGAATGTCAAGCTGCAGATAGAAACTGAAGTTTAGGAACTTGCTCTCAGTATAAAAATGTATTTTACTGATGGTAGTGTTTTTCCCAGTATATTTTAATTATCTGTTGACAAACTTAAAATTATCCCTTAAACTGCAGGGGGAATTATTTTCAGTTAAATAAACGCTAAGTAAGGTGATAATGAGACTATATTAGAACTAAAAATGCTTCGTTGTGCTCTGTTACTGTGTGATTGTACAATCATGTGCAAGGAGATGATATTATTCCATAATCAACAGAAGTAAGTGGTGTGATTGTCAGTAGATTAGAGGTTTTGATAGGGGGAAGCACTTGCGGCTCTGACCTCTGTTAATTTCCATAATTCATATCTTTCTCACGATGCAGATGAGATGGTAATAAGGTTGCTCATCCTCTACTATCCACTGCAGTCACGATGTCTTAACAAATTGCCAGGGTTGCCCCAATGGTCTGACAAGAGTTTGACCTTTCGACCTCTTTCACAGGCATCCGCCTGCCAAAAGGACCAATTACATTAAACATGGCTGTCTGGCTCCTTTCTGTTGCCCATGGCAACAGCTGGCAGAGGAGTGGGAGCTCCTCACGAGAGATGGAGGAGAGGAAAGGAAAGGAGACAGCAAGATCCAAACCACAACGCAGACTGACACTGTGATGGAGGAGGAGATGACATCACAACAAGATATCACTCTGACAAAGCCTCTGAGCCGTTTCACTGTACTGAGGTAAGTGTTTGGCTTTGCCTCTTTTATAGTCTTGTTTGTGATTTACACTTGAGATTCATTCCTTTTTTATTCTCTCTTGTCTTATTGTGAAAATAAACTTTTATCAGGACTGACTAAAAGCACACACCCGCTGCAGGTTTACTCCAAGGTCCCTTCATCCTACACATCTAAATCACACTTCCAACAATATTAAAGCAGCTGACTTTTAAAGGTCCCTTGAGCAGGAATGTATGAAAGCACTGTTTTTGGGGCCTTGGGGCTCCAATTCATCACTTACTTCTTTCCTCTTTTTTATTAAGAGAGACCAGCGCAGCTTTTGAAAGGCTTGATGCATGCCGTGTCTCCGGTCTGCCCCCTCTCATCATAATGTCCCTGATGAGAATCCCCAAAGTACATCCAGCTTTAAATTGCAGCAATACATCACAGAGATTAGTGTAGGGGAAGAGTTGCATCTATCCTCATAAAACCATCACATAAGCTTTGAGTAATGACAGACTTTATGAGAAAAAAATTGGATTGATTTTTACCGTCCATTGGCTGCCTTTAGTTTTCAGCATTAGGAATTAAAAAATGTTCTTCAACAAAATTTTATGTGTCTCAGGGTGCCTAATGGGGCCAATGACTGTGCAAATTTTCCTTAGATTATTATTCATTCCATCTAAATGGTTATTTTTTGCTTCCTAGGGACAGAAAGTCTCTGAGGCTGCTGTCTGGTTGGTGCAGACCCACAACATCCAAAGGTCAGAGGCTGTGCCGTGTCGGGGAGGTGCCGCCTCTCAGCCGCTCAGCTGTGATGTCGTTTCTTGCAGCACATGGGATGAGTCTGGTGTGGGTGCGTCTATCGCTGTTTTCGAAAGGCAAACCGGAGTTCCATGCCATGCTGTGTGTGCCAACCACAGAGGACCTGAAGCTGCTGGGCAAAGAGCTAGGAAACAGTGGGCCCCAGGAGCCCCCACACAGAGACCACTTTAAAAGCAGAATAAAACACCAGAAGGACCCCAAGAAAGCTACCACGTCTTCTTTATCCTCTGATAAGCCTGAATGTAAAGGCTCAGAGCTCCCCTCTGCTTCCGACCCAGACCCCACCACATCTGAAGACCTTAATTCATCCTTCCAGGCTTCTTCAGACCTCATCTTGGGGCTGTGGCCGGATCCTCTGCCCAGTGTCACCTCTCACTGCTCCCGGGTGACTCTTGGCTGGATCACTCAGGGTGACTTCTCTCTGTCGTCAGGCTGCGGGGAGGCTCTTGGGTTTGTCAGTGTGGCTGGTCTCCTCAATACCCTCCTCAACCAGCCAGTGGAACACAGAGGAAAGCTGCTGCTGCGCAACCCCACCTCCCTGCACTACCGCTTTGCTAAGATCAACATAGAGGTCTGATTGAAACATCTGAACTAGTGCAGAAATTAATTCCAAAAAAACTGTCAATTCTAGGTTAATGAAGTGAGTTGATGCCAAGACCTTTGCATTGCAGAGACAATAAAATCGCTTGATACTTCATTCATTAAGTGAACTGATAGAGACCATGTGCCTTGGCTAAAGACAAGCATGGGGCATGACCACACGCTACCTGGTGATGTAGTTTTTTTTTTTTTTTTATATACTCTGTGTAGAGACATCCTCATTGTTTCAGGTGAATAGAGTCTGTCGTCTTCTGTTTTCATATCAATGCCTTTGTAAGAGGGATGCTCCACAAATAGAAATGAATGACAGCCTTGGTTATAGTTAGATTAAGATAAGCTATGTTTTTTATCAGTTGGATGAACAAAAGGAATTAATTTATGATTTATTTTACATCCCTCTATATTCCGTTTACATCGTGCCGCTGATGTATTTATGATCGTCATGACGTTTCATTCTTTGACAAGGCAAATTAGTGGGTTTTGAAATTTCAGACATGCCTCAGTTTGTCTAAAAATATCACTGCACTGAAGAGGTTTTGGTTGAACATAAGTTAATAAAATACCTATACTGTACTTGACGGAATATGTCTATGGAAAATGACTGGTGCCATTAACTTGTAAAAAACCACCGAAGTGTTTCAGCAAACTTTACAGCTTAACCAGAGGTGCACATTAAGGCCTGGCTCTTTTAAAGTAAATGCATTGAACAGCTGATACTTCAACATTCTTTCTTATTATAGCTACACAGGCACCAACAGTGGTTTCCCACACATCCCATAATGTGTAGGAGGCAGATAAGAGTTTTGTTGCTTAGCAACACTAGAGTTTGGTAGCAGTTCAGTTGAGTATGTAGTCTAAGGTTTATTTGAGGTGAAGATGGGCGGTCAGGCTGTGCATTAGTGCGTTTAAAGACAAGTTTTATTTGAAGTCCTTGGAAACGTGTTTCAGAGTGATACACACTGGTGTATTTCAAAAACTAAACTCTGAATTATCAATGTGAATGACTTTCACTAAAGTGACAAAAGTAAAAAACAAAAAAACAAAAAAGGTACTAAGACACCTCAGTCATTCTGAATAAAGTGAATTCACATCACATCAGATCAACACGGTACATGTACAAAACTGTCTGGTCATCTGGACCTCTCCCTCACCATTAGAGGGCAGTAGTGCACTTGTTTTGCTGTATGGCATGAAATCTTTAGTCTGTTGAAGCATGTTTTGTCCTTGTTTATTGACAACTGAACACACACAGACCAGATTTTTTGGTAATTATTTTACATATGATACATTGAAAGGCATTTGTCACAGTGGCTTCCTGGACCTTTTTTGTTTTACTACTACTCTACACTTAAAAGTGGCTAGCGAGGCATCTGATATTGAACTTTGATCCTGAGGTGTTTCATCTCATTTTAGAGTCATGAGGTATTACTGATAACTGTGTCAAATATATTATAAACACACAAGTAGATTTATTTCCATGAATAAATAGAGCTTTTCAAAGAAGGTGTTTGCCACTTTGGCCACAAAATCTAACATCTATATGTCCACTGATACTGGTGCTCAGCTGGCACTGGTTTGAATCAATGCCTTTTATTTCTTTCTATAAATAGAGTTTTTATTGAAGAACCCAGGAAGAGGCAGGCACACGCACACAAATTCACAAAAATGACAGTCCCAACAGATGGAGCAGGTCCTATGAATCGTCTGTTTGGCCAGCTCTGTTGCACATGAGTTTGGCTGCCAGTGATCCGTATGTTGGAGTCTTTGCCTCAGGCTGCACTTTGTCTGTGTGCCTTCTCCCTGTGAACACGGACAGCACAGCTCATTAAATGGACCCTGCTGCCAGTGCTGCAGACATTAGCAGTCAGATGAATTTAGGGTCACTGCTGCTAGAGTGATTCTGTCACTACATGGTAATCAATGGCCCATACTCAATACAAACAGGTCATTAGGCAATGTATTGTATTGTGAAGAGAGCTGATTAAAAGCTGCTGAATAACATACCAGGGATCCTATCCATTGCAATAAAATTCCGATCTTGTTGCTTTATCTTTGGCCTGTTTCGGGCTATCAGGAAAACTCCAAGAAAGGATAGCAAACAACTGGAAAAGAGTTTCAGGGAAGATTGACACCATATTACAATAAATATCACATTTTGATATTCTGCATTGACTGATAAGTTTTTGAACACTTACCCAAACAGGAACATAAAAATGTTCAGTAAGGCCAAGCCCTCAAATTCCTGGTAAAATACTATCCCTGAAAAACAGAGAAGCACATTAAAATTCATTTCACTTGTGAGAGAGTAACAGAACATGGAGATTATCTCAAGTGCTTAGTTTGTTTGTGAAACACAGCCCTGAAAATCCTGAGCAAATGTTAGACTGGGATAACTGAAGAATTTCATGATGAGCTGAAAGGGGCACTTTTTATAGATCAGTAGCAGAACACGCACTGTACAGGATCACTGATACTGCAAGTGTCCAATGGAAAACGTTTTCCTCTTATTAGATGTTAAACAAGGCCAAGGTTGGCACAGAACAGACCATATTTTCACTTTCCTGCACTGACCATTTCTGGGTTAGGACCAAAACAATAATTTTTCTTCAATGTGCAACTAAACTAATCTTAAAGGAGAAGTCCACCCCCGGATGTTCTCACACCGCTCTATGTAATACATCAGCAATTTGTTGTTCAGTGCAGTCAATTGTTGGTTATTTGTGTAGGCGGAAAGAGCAATAGTAATACCAAGAGCAATATCAGAGCTGGAAATTTTCTGAAAAGGTGAGAGTAACTCACAACACCCCACATCTCACGGCTCTGCCTCCTCCATGATGGATTTCTCCCTGTATGTATAAGACGTCAGTGCAAACTAGTGGAAAAAGGTTGTTCTAAGACCTTGATGCCAAAAGATGATGTTTTGGACTGCTGGGACACTTGACGTTATTACACTCTGCTGAAGCCGCACTGGAAATAACTTGAGATGATGTCATGTCTTTGCAGTTAGGCAATTCATCCAGTATAAAAAGAGCAAACAAGAAAATGGAATTAGCAAAGTGAGGTCAATTGACAAAAAACGGTTTTAAACCGTGACAGCGTTTTTGCATTTTCCCTTCAAGACCAAAATGCTTTTGAGATAGCTGCTCTTGTTTTTTTGTTTTTTTTTGCATGGCTATTACTGACAGGATAACAAAAACCTGACCTGGCAGAACACACACACGCTATAAATACTTTGGGTCGGCTTTTGTTGAACAAGGACTCCAAAGTGGTTAAGAGGAGTGAATCACCACCTTTATCGTCTATTGTGTGTATGTTAAACTGTGTTGCATCATGAATTGATTGCAGTAATTGCAGTTTTGCAGCAAAACTTCATCAGAAAATCTGCTTCTCTTACTGAAAAGAGTTTGTGTCAGGATGAAATATGATCACCGTAGATACATTTGCATTAGTCTTTATTTTTTTTATCACGTGACAATACTTTCTGACTTGCCAACCCAGTTTGTGGGTTTTGTTTTCCTAATAATTTCATAGAAGTTTAAAGTAAAAATGTTATAGAATTAGTCACAAATTAAAAACAGGCATGCCCTTGAAAAAAAAACAAAAAAAAAGCAATTTATTTGTATGAATGAATTCAATTCTAAGTGTGGGCTGTCTAGTATTTTTCTTGCATTGATTACTAAATTGCATAATTTGTTCAAGAAAATGTCCTTGAAATTACTAATAATATGTAAACAATAACACAATACTATAGTAGGCTATTACATACCTATAAAGATGTAAAATAATGTTATTCCTATCAGCCTCAGAGGTACATAATGTTTAATGGTAATAAGCATGCTACACAAAGATGCTCAACATTAAAATAACTAAACATCAGCATATTGGCACTGTAGTTTTAAATGACAGCAGTAGCATTCAGAACAGTAGCATGGCTTATAGTCTTGTTGAAAAAAGGCTCAGTAATTTCCAAAAACACTGTAGTTTTGGCAAACCAACATGAATAAATTATGCATTTGTAGGAGACTTTCAGCCACAGACTAATATGTAGTTGGCTTGCTGGTGAGTATTTGTGGCACCAGGACAATATATTCACTCAAAATAAACAGGCGGTGCTCAAGACTATAAAAGAAAAAGTCACATAGTACAACAGTGTGTCTAAATGATGTGTTTGTAAGAGTGTTTGGACCACAGTGGTTTTGGATCAGGTCATGTTTTGGTCTTTTCATTGGTTTGTTGACCAAGAAAAATACTGATTATCATTGAATCATCCTTTAAAAAGGAAGGATTAACCCACAGAGAGTGACAGCCTCATGTTGGGCATACCTGCAACAATGGCACTTGCGGTGAAAAACACAAAGTTGATAGGAACCACCTCTGTGGCATCAAACATTTTCATTGCCTGATTGAGAAATCTGTGGAGAGAGAAGAAACATGATTTGAGAGGTGCAGTGAATACAATGGCCTTGGTTACAGAGACACTAAGCAGCAGCCTATTCATCCATCATAATACTGTAGGTGTGCTGCAGGTACAGTGTCACCATGTCCAATATGTAATTTTCTTCAGTTTGTTCAGGAGCTGAAAAACCACAATCACATCTAGCCTGTGGTGAACACGAGGGATTTGAGCAATAAAATGAGAGGCTGAACAAGCCAAAAAAAAGACAAAAGAAGAACACAAAAGTGGAGAGAGAAAACCTTGACTAACTTGATCTGGAAGGCACAAGAGGCGACCATGACGACAAGCATGACATAGAAGATGGGGTAGATGAGCTGCAGCTGGCCTTTTATCGACTCCGTGATCATCCCTGACACAGCTTTGACGGAGATGACTGTCAGAGAGGCTGCAGCAACACAGAAGCAACAGATCACTTTAACATTTAGCTTCACAACTTGTCACGTTGAAGAACTTCCTGACTGGTTGATGCTGATTTGTGGAGGCGGTTCATTTGAGTTACCATTATTTTCTTTCACTCCTGTATGCTCAGCTCTTTACAGCAATGATAACAGAGCATAGGTACATTTTTGGTAGCCAGGCAACAAAGCAACCTCTGACCACCTACAGTGGCTTATTCCACAACCTCTGCCCTCAATTAGGCAGCTTCCACTTGTTCCTACCGAGCAGGGCCACCAGGAGCATCACAATGACGATGTGCTTCACATTCCTCCTCTTATACAGATAGAGCAGGATGCAAAAGATGATGACCTCTATAAACTGTAGAAAAAGAGCAGGAGAGCATTACACAAATCATTAATGCAGATTTCCTCACACTTTGCACAAAAAATGAAAATCTGAATTGCACTTGAATTGTACTTTTACACGCTGTCTTATCTGTATGGCAAGGTGCAGTATGCAGCCACTGAGCAGCACACTTTAATTGAAACAAATGACTGTGGCAGAAAAATGAAATTAATTGCTGGTCTTTAATGAGAAGAGCCTGGGGCTGTCCTTGTGAGTCTAATAGCGTTCAGATGTTCAAGGACCTCTGATAACACCACACAGCTTTAATGGACGGATCATAAGAAAGGAGTACAATAGCAGAATTGAGGGAAAAGGGCAAGCTGACCTTTAAATACCTCTCAATATCATCCCGATGTCTCAGAATATATGTTAAATACAGAGCTTCTTTCAAAATGTAATTATTCCTTTTTTGAAAGTGAATTAACAAAGACCTGGACCATTTGTGGCACACAGCACTGACAACAAACAGTCCCTCCAGATGAAAACAATGGATAATAGTATGACCTCTGGAAATAATGAGAAGTCAGAAATGAGTATTTCATTTCCTCTGATTAATCACCAACTACAGTTAATCTCAGACTTGTTGGAGGCCATCCTCTGCAGGCTGATGAGCATCCACAAACACACTACCTACAATGGAAAAGCAGCGTACCCTTTTACACACCATTAACCACTGCAGACAGAGGCAGCAGGACCATCTCAATTTAAAAATACCTGTCTCTCTATCCATCTGTATTTGCCTAATATCTGTATGAACATTTCTCTTTTTGTTTTTCTTGCAGTAGCTGTTTTGGTCTTTTTTGTGTGTTTGCACTGGCTCAGTAAATAGGACTAGATTCAAGAGCGGAATCTGGAATATGGTTGAGTGAAATGCTGTGCCCTGAATAATGATGGCACTGCTACCCGAAGCACACATTCACTGTTTACACCACTGCCTAGCACCTCTGAGGCACTGCTAGCTGCTATCATTTTAGATCCATCACTGCTTGGTGTGATGGATTATGTGCAGACAACTAGTAAACAGTAAATAATATTCACAATTTGGTAAGACCTTCCTAAAAACAACAACAATTATTACTTAAAGAGTGACTTTGTTTCTGTGGGATATTATGATGCAAAATGTTGTATAAAATGAAAAAAAAAAACCCACATCGATATCAGAGATGCAATTGGCTGTGGAGCCTAGTAGGTCTCAGGTGTCACACTTTCAAAGACAAAAACAGTGCTTCTTGTTTCTCCTTGATCTTGAATTGCACAAAGCATTGTATTTCTACTGGAGAGGTTTATTCTGAAAGGTGGAGAGCACAGTGCATTAGAGTGCAGGCAGCATCGGAGAAGCAGAAGGATCCAACCTCCTGCTGCAGAAATGCTCCTTTTAAAACATCTAAGGATTGTTTTTAACCAAGACTAGTGTTAACATTTTGAGCCAACATTTACATTTTTCGTGATGAGTAGGTTTTTGAAAAAAAAAAAAAAAAAGAACACCAGTTTGATTCACCTCTGTACTTTTCTTCAGATTGGTCACTATGGCAACAGCTATGTTTATGCCATTGCTGCCTGAGGCAATGCTAGACGAGAAGAGTAAATGGATGAGTGCTGATACACTTGAAGATCATGAAGTGGAGGATTATTTTTTATATACTACAGAAACATAGACGATATACGCTTTAAAGGACTCACTTCACAACTTTCATGAAACACAAGAGAAGTGAGACCGAAGAAGAGGCAAAGGAGGAGATCTTCTATAAGTGCAAAGATTAATTACGTGACTCTCTGAGGTCACATTTTCCATCAACTGTACTGTACTCTTGAAGGAATAATAAAACATTAATGCCTTAATTAACCCTGAAGAGTAGTCCTTGTCCTGCTTGTCTCCATGGGGAGGTTAAAGGCTGGGATAAGAGAACCACAGGCAGGACAGGAGCTGGTGTCTGTACACTGTTTAAGAATAGTGGTGTCGCTGCTACACATGTGATTATACAGTAACCCAGTTTGACATGCAACCAGTAAATCCAAGGAAACAGATACGCAGAAGTTTGCAAAAGTGTTCAGATTCTTTTTACACCTCACTATCAGGTAGGCATTTGACCCAAATTCATCGGGCAGCAGGGCGTCAAGCACAAACACACAAGCCAGAAGACAAAGAGCGACCTTCAGCAACATGAAGAAGAACTCTTATAACAGATCTCAAAGTTGCAGAGTCAGTCTGGGATTTCAGCTGCATTTCATTTTTTTCTTTCCCTCCCTTTGAATGGAGTTAATTGGAAAAAAAACAAAAAAACAAAACTATTTATGCCAATACTTTCATAATCAGTATTACTGGACTTAGGAAAGTGTCAAAGCATACGCACAAGGTAGAGCAGGAAGTGCCAGCTGACGGCATAGTACTGGACCAGATGGGCTGTGATGTGTGTGGAGGTGTGGGGGGCAAAGGTCACCAGGAGGTATGTTCCTGTTATTGCCAGCGTGCCACCTATAAAAGAAAAGAAGCGAAGTGGTGAGATTGCCGTGCTGATTGCAGTTTCTTTTATATTAGTTTGAAAGATCCACTGACTCTCCACTTACTAAAAAGTTCAAAACAGGCACAGTTCTCAGTTTATGGACGACTGCAAACATAACGCTCTCCGTAGAGAAGCGATATCAACTGCAAAATTTAAGTTGTTTCCTGCACTAAAACGTTGTAAAATGTGACAGATACATGACAGATACATTTTTAAATGTCATAGTCATCTTAAATAAAGGTGTTTTGTGACACCTCTTCCACTGAAAAAGATAGAAAACAATTAGTGTAGTTGTTGACTGTGGTGATGTATACTTAAATCCTTCATTCCTTTAACTGAAGCTGGCCCTATTGTACAGCAACATTCATTTAGTAATTGGCGATAGATCTGCTCCTAAAAGGATAAAGAGGACACTGCTGTTTTAATGGTGCAAATGTTTCTTTCTCTAATAAAGCCATTTTCCAAAATATACCTATTTATCTTGCCAAGCACCTTCAGTTAAAAATGCATTATACCTCACATATACAGTGTGTGCTTAGAAATTCTGACACAAAAATGAACTACCTCAAAAAAAATGAGATTACAGTGGCTTTGTAGTGTACAAAAGAAACAACCTTCAGAATTTACCCAATTCATCCACACATTACCACAAGCCATGGTACTATTTCTTGTCATTTTAATGAATATTTTTTGCATTTTATTCTCTGTGTTGGCTTGTATAACCCACAGCACACAGAGTACTGCTGAACAGAGTGTGCTCCCAGTGACTTTCCCATTTATAATTTAAAAATTCATACAGTTAAATGTTTCCAATCTGTGGCTGATTATGCCATCCAGCAATAACAAAACAATAACAACAATAGTAAAAAAAAAAAAAAAAAAAAGGGTAGCTGATTTTTCCGGAATACTAACAATGCACAAAGCTGTGTGGTGCTGATATGAATTTCTAATCCAACAGTTGTAATGGTCGTCATTGTGACGGCCATCACAATCACGCCAAGTTGTTATGGCAAACAATAGCTTTTCATAAAACAACATAATAGGATAGGTCTGGGCGGAGTGCACCTTTTTCTTTCCAATGCCAGAAAAACAACACAATTAGACTTTTTAGCTAGTAGATCACTTTTAAACTAAAAAACAGCATGTTTTCTCTGTCACGGGACTTTTTTTTTTTGTATCTTCACTGGATTATATGTGAAGTCAGTTTGATATTTATGAAGTATGAGATGTTCTTCTCAAATCAAATCAACAGTCTCAGAGGACGCTCATGTCCTCAAGTGCTATGATCCGAAGTGAGTGTTTGCTTACCAACAATGTCAGAGGCACGCACCGTCTCCTTGAGGAAAACCACAGATATGACAGCGCTGGCTGAGAAATGAAAATACATTTCTGTTAGTTTAACCACCACTCAACACATTCTGCCTCCTGGAATCAATCTGAACTCTAACACGGCTATATTGCCACACTGTATACTGTAAAGCACATTTACCAAGTAAAGATACAATATGAGAGAATGTAATATGCCTTAAGAATAATAACTTTCTATTCAATGCTTATCTCCTGACAAAGAAAACATAACGAATGTCTATCCATTTTTTTCTGTGACCTCTTGTTCTGGATTGATTTTTTTTTTTGTTGCAACATTGCAGTTTAATCACATGCAAGGTCAGACACTTGAGGGAATACTGACTTAATAAAAATGACATCAGTAGTGTTGCACACAGACTGCACAGCTGACTGCAAACATACAACTGGATGAGGAGTAATCAGAATTTGCCATGCAGCATGCAATGTGAGACTACCATGTAGTTTGTCATTTATCTGGCATGTTTACACAAATTACATGCAATTAGATACACACAATCATGCACATAAGCACACACTGACAATATGCTAAAACCGCATGTCCACATAAAACATTCACATTGCTTAACATGTTTTTATTGATCAGCGTGATAAAAATCTGTCAGCCAGCTTTGATAAATGGAACACATTAGCACTTCATAACACCAGCATCAAATTATGCCAAAATGCTACTCCATGGCACATTTTGCATGAAGTCATTCATCAATATCATTGTCAAAAATTGCACCGCTGAAAAGCAATCAGTTTCACATGAGCTAAGCCTCAGATTAGTCTCAGTCTTAATGTTTCCCCGGGATATGCACCGAACCAATGGGAGATGAATAAACACACAGCATTTGGCTGTCACAGAGACGAATAGCGAGACAGGCAGATATGCATGCAGAGACACAGACATGCCAATAAACAGGCAGACACACAGATGGATGGCCACACAAGGCAGACTAACTGCCCGAGACAGCGACGCAAACTACAAGATAAACAGGCGGTGGACAGCGAGGCAAATAGATTTGCAAGTGACAGCAGCCTGTCACAGTGAGGTCAGTTTACATAACACAATGTGGCTGCTGTGTTAGAGGTCTTCAACACTTAACAACACCACCAAAAAGCTCATTTTGCATAATTTGTTTGGCGTTATATTGTTAGACATTTCATCAATATCACAGCCGTGCCAGCTGTGGTTGTGTTTGCTGGAAGACGTGGGACAGTGCTGCCAGCCAGCCACACAGATGGGTGAGCAGGTGACGGCATGCAGACAGAAATGGGCAAACTGAACGGAGAAATTACTGTATAATACCGAAAAACATCCAGACAGGCCATTTGAGTTGGTGCACAGGCTCTGCCACCATCATAAGGAGATTAGCTACAGAGCATAAACAGCTCAATATGTCAGAGACACTCAGCGTGGCACACATGGGATTACTGTGGTGCTGTGGCATGACAGACAGGTTATTCACATGGATGTTAAACCCAGACACAGTTGCAGTTTTATTTGCGAATGCTCTCAACAGCGAGATTTTAATTAACACTGAACCCAAACCAAGAAAAGCTTCACAGTAAACAAAAATACATTTAAAGAGAATGATTTTACACAGAAGTTCCTTTTAAGTATGCTCATTGTGTCTAACGATAAAGATGCTGATCAATGTCACACAAGTCCTCTGAAACAACAAGGCACAGATGCGCGTAGTGCTGCGAGAACACTTCAATCAAATTGAAAGTTTGCAAAGACTCTCCTTAATATTCTGATGAAAGTTAGTTGTTAAATATTTCATACTGCCAGCATGTTCGCACACACGTTTAGGACTCGTCTTTTGCCTCTGGGACCAGCTGGATCTAACAAGTAACCATAGCAACTCCATACAAAGTGAGATTCACACGGCTTGATAAAATGAGAAATGTGGCAACAGGAACCTCTGGGGTACACAGTTCTGTCACTGCTCCTGTGCGTTTATGTAGGTGTGTGTGTGTGCATCAGATCAGATCAGTGCTAACTCTATACATGCTCTTTCAGATATGTAGTAATGGAAAGCTCCCTGTGGGAAAACACACAGAGTCAAAGATTCGTTCACCACACAAATCTGACACAAACACATGAAAGCAGCAAAAGTCTCGCTTTCATCTCCCAGAGAAGCTCTAATGTAAGAACTACACATGTAGATATACAGACGGGTGACAAATTAAAGGAAAACCTGATTAAATGAGTGGAAAAAATAGCAAATGTAGATGCTTCCACATAACTGCACTACATGGTACACTTAAGGACTTGGTAACCAGTCATGTAGACGAATGCTGAGCAAGCCCAGCTGATCCTGACTTTGTGAAGATGGAAAGAGGAAAAGATATAGGTGACTGAAAAATGGGTCATTGATGGGGAATGGATGGCAGGAGCTTCAGTCACAAAGACTGTCCAACTGGCAGGTGTTTTAATAGGAACAGTGACTAAAGTGACGTCTGCATTTTAGATCTTTGGGGAAGACGTCAGTAAACAGGGTTGGAAATTGTGGTTGCCAGGACAAAAAACAGAAGAGCAACTCTTCCTCAGGTGACTGAACATGTCAATGCAGGACGTGATCAGAATGTCAGCAAAAGCTGTCTGTTGACATTTACATGGAGGGGGATATTATCGTAGGCATGCAATGTATAAAGCCCTCATTGCAAAGATGAAGGCCCATTTAAGAGTTCAGTGGTGCAAAAACACAAAGATGTAGGAAAAAAGTGATGTGTTCAGATGGTTTCACCATGTTCTTGACAAATACATGAGTGCATGTGTGACAAACACCAAGTGAATGGTCCAGGCCTGAATGCTTGACCTTTGCAGTGAGGGGATCTGGTGGCTCTGTAATGCTGTGGGGGGCACTTGCTGGTGTGGTTTGGGTTCACTTGTCATTTTAGAGAGGGGGATCACAGGAAATCAATAAAGTTGCTGTGAATGATCACCTCTATCCTAAACAGTTAAGTCTTGACAGGGCTGCAAGGTGGTACAGTTGGTAGCACTGTTGCCTTGCAACAAGAAGGTCACTGGTTCATGCCCTGGTGGGGGCAGGCACTGGGATCTTTCGACGTGGAGTTTTTTTTCTTTCTGTGAGTTTGCATGTTCTCCGGCTTCCTCCCACACAGTCCAAAAACTGTGATTTTAAATTGTCCATAGGTGTGAATCTGAGTGTGCTTGGTTGTGATAGACTGACGACCTGTACAGGGTGTCCCCTGCCTTCGCCCTAAGTCAGCTGGGATAAGCTCCAGCCCTCCAGCCCTCCCGCTACCCTAGTGAGGATTAAGCGGAGTACAGATACTGATGGGAGTCGTCTCTTCCAGGAATGACCCCATCTGTAGGATCACTGGATGGTTTGAGGAGTATGAAAATGATGTGAACAACTCTTTCTTCTTCTTCTTATTTTTTAAAATATATATTTTTTGGGCTTTTGCCTTTATTTTAGAGCAGTAGTGATAGACAGGAAAGGGGGGAGAAGAATGGAGAGAGACATGCAGCAAAGGGTCGTGAGTCGAACCTACAACCACTATAGCTCAACTCGGTGAGCTTCCGGGGCGTCCCTTTCCTATTAATTTCATACTATGATTTTTGTAGAGCACAGTGGCTCGGTGGTTAGCACCATCACCTTGCAGCTAGAAGATCCCTGTTTTGCATCCCGGTTTGGATGCCTGAGATCTTTCTGCGTAGAGCTTGCATGTTCTCCACGTGCAGCATGGGTTCTCTCTGGGTTCTCTGGCTTCCTCCCACAGTCCAAAAACATAGTGAGGTTAATCAGTGAATCTATATTGTCTGCAAGTTTGAATGTGAGAGCTCATTTGTCTCCATGTGTAGCCCTGTGATAGACTCATGACCTGTCCAGGTGTCCGCTGCCCCCCTGCGACCCTAGTGAGAATTAAACGGCGTATAAATGATGGGTGGGATGGATAGATTTTTGTTGATTTCCACCTCTCTCCTCTCCCTCCTTTTGCATTTACATGGTATCTAACAGAGAGAGCTGATGCTCTGCTCCATATAACAGCTTTTGGGATGATGATGCTGCTATTCCTAATAGAGACTGCTGGGCTCTGTCGACGAGGACACTAGTAATTGCTCTCCACGGAGCGTCAGAGTGCCAGTGTGACATGCAGGGACAGGCGGATGACAGCAGCATCATCAGCTCTCCCGATCCTGTCCCATTCCTCCTCAGCTTCTGCTTTCCACTCTGTATATATATCTCGTCCTGTTGTCTTATTCTATTCGCACACTTATCCTGTCCTCTCCTTTCTGCTATATTTTTCCTCGTCTCACCTAACCCTCTTCGCCTTTCAGCATCAAACCTCCTCACTGTGCCCTTTTCTACCCAACCAGCCACTCAGTTCCCTCTTGTTTACTCAGTGAAGGCATCCCACTGTCTGTACCTCCCTCTGAGCCTTCACACAGCCCTTGGAAAACAGGCACAGAAGCACAGTAGGAGGGGGGTATGTGCATGTGTTAGCCAAAGGAGCATCTCTGGTGGACTAAATACTCTAGACCTGAGTGGTTTGACACATCAGTCACACATGGTTTGTGTGTGTGTGTGTTTGCTCATTTGCATAGTCTGAGTGAGTGTAGGTTGAGAGGTGGAGTCACGATGAGAGACGGGATCCTGCACATCCTCCCCTCGGCTCCACTTGTTAGCTCTGATGAGGATAGACTGTGTCAAGCTTGCAGACATCTTCCTCTCCTTTCTCCTCCTTTCACCTCTTCATCTCTTATGCAGTAATTCTTCAAGATGCTCTCTGAAGATCTACTTTAGCTACATAATATTCACACACTCCAATGAATGACGAGCCCCTGGCATTCATTGTTGTTTCTACGGATAATAATGATAATAGTATCGTTGAAATGAGCACAGTAATTGTTGATATCTGTGGTTTTTTTGAAAAAAGTCCACATTTCTAAACAATGACAAAACATCAAAATGTTGCTGCTCTCAGTAGAACACAGTGCTAAAGTTTTGTTATTGTAGTGAAAGCATTTTGTAAGTAATTGCCCACTGAGGCAAATACAGTACCGCCCAAAATTACAATGAACAAGAGGTGCAGCCTTCTTAACAAGATTTGTGGGTTCGTTTAGTGCTTTATTCAAACCATTCATCCACTTACAAGACGTGACTATAGGAAAATCATTCAAAGTGCTGGGGTAATAGCTGTCATTAATATCCATGACTCACCACCACCTCCAGCGCACTGGAGTGATGGGTGGCGGGAGGAAAGAAGTGAACCTGTTCAATATTTAACCTGTGTTTAGAGTGTTTGCACTAAGCAGCTGCCAGCTGTAGCAACCGGGCAGGCCTTGTTTTGACTGGCTAATGAATCTGGCTCGGTTCATGACATCTTTAGTTCACACTGTGGGCTGTAAAAAAATGATTATTTCTGGAGTGAGCTGTTAGATTTATAATGTCAGGAGAAATTGGACTTCCTGAGTCACCTAGAAAATTTGAAGAGTGGAAATGTACAGATTAATCTTCTGGGTCCAATGCTGCATATAAGCTAGAAATGTAAAAGAACACTACATGCACCTAGACACCAACCTTCTGTGACTGTAGGTTCTTCTCCTGTTGTCAAATTTGTTAAATGTACTCTGAAAGCAAAAGCAAAATGCAACAGTTTGAAGCTC
The DNA here is from genome assembly GCF_000690725.1 of Stegastes partitus. Taxonomy (NCBI): domain Eukaryota; kingdom Metazoa; phylum Chordata; class Actinopteri; family Pomacentridae; genus Stegastes; species Stegastes partitus. The sequence continues at coordinate 1,380,359 of NW_007577749.1, read as the reverse complement.
CTGTAAAACATGTTTGTGTAATCCTGAGAAACTCCACTGAATGAAGTGAAGACCTTACAGCCTTGGCAGTGCAGGCAGATGTGTAGCTTAGATACACAGGACAGAAATAGTACTAATGTCGTAGATACAGAAGCTAACTGATGCAGTTCATTTTCACTGCCTTTTGTTTGAAAAAGGTGTTGCTGCATTTTGTTGTATGCATCTACAAATTAGCAGAAGCCATATCTAAATCACATAAGAGTAGAGTGGAAACACGCACTATCTATACTGTACTACAGAATCATTCTGTAATACTAAAGAATTCAGCAAGTTTTTTTTTCTTAGATATTCACTCTATAAACAAAAGCTGTCAGCTTCTCTGCAGATACAATAAATGCTGAAGAGGTAAATTTATGACAGGGTCAAGCAGACATCTTTGTTCTGTTCCCCTAGGAAGCAACATTTCTTCCTGTTATCACACATGGATAATGAATGAGAGAAAAAGGTTGCACCTACCAATAACGGACACACAGCCCAGCGGAGCTATGAGCGATGCTGGGGCAAAGCCGTAGGCAGCAAAGTTCCCCAGTTCCCCGACACCCATGAGAACCACACCACACCACCACATGGCGGAGGTGTAGTAGGGCTTGGAGCCACGCTGAGATTGACGGACATGGGCATATTTCTGTCAGGAAGAGAGGAAACAAGAACCCGAGGCAGATTAAGTGTATCCAACAACTGTAGAGCTGCACAAACTTTTTTTTTTTTTTTTAACAACTTCCAGGCTTGCACAGCCAAAATCCACAATGCTCGCAAAAGAAGGTGCAATTTAAAGAAATAACACAATGTTACATTGGCTGTTACACAACTCTAATAACATCTGCTGATTAGCATTTCATCTCAGAAGAGGCATGACACCAATCAAGCAAACCAATGAAGTGGGAAGCTGTGCAATCCTCATGCAAATGTACAATATACTTCATAATCATAAACAGTTCTATCTCTGGAAACTTGCACTACCTAATATGCAGTGATGATCAGCCTTTTTTCAGCACTTTTTCACATCTAGTTGAAGCTGTCAAGCCTTCTCAGTCTGTCTTATACGGCCCCATTTGTGCACCTGCACAGCTAAACAGACTGTAATTTCAACAGACATTCTATTGGCATTGTCAGATTCACACAGTAGGACAAGAAAAAGAGATCATTTTAGATGAGTAACGTTTTTAGACCAGTCTCCAAACCCTCTCAGTCTGGTAAATAGTAGTGTGTGTATGCTTGTAGTTAATGAATTACATTTACTCTTGAAATGGCTGATGATTTAACAGCATACAGCTCAAAAAGAGCTAACACTTCACTTGAAATGGTGTTGATAAAAAAATCAGGGGAGCATTATTAAAGGTGCAATCAGGAACAGACTTAATTGAAAAATGTATTGCTGGTCATAATATCAAATTGAAATTAAATTCCAAAGTTTAAACATCCACTTCTATTCATCTGAACTCAGACAGGCTTCACTGCCATGGGATGCAGTAATTTGTGCTGCACTGAGTGTTTGCTGTAAGGAGAAAGGAAGTCTAACAGTGCTTAAAGAGTGGAAAAATCAGTCTTTACAGGTATAACAGCCCCCTGTGTGCATAAAATCTGTCGTACAGCTGGATTCCAGTGTTTCCTACCTGTATGTTGAGTGAAATGCTGATGAGGACATTCCCACATATAGAGATGATGATTCCCAGGAGATAGGTCTGTGGAAACAAGCAGTAAACAGGCAGGAGATTAGGTGACGCTCTACTTGTCACACAACAAACTCCAAACACACCATAATACTCAATGGAAGTCTTCCCTCCGGTTGTCACATCTGTCATTTCCATGACAACCACAGGGAGTATTGTTCTGTTGGTGTTTTGTTCAAAGGCAGAAGTGTGTGTGTGTGTGTGTGTGTGTGTGTGTGTGTGCGTGTGTGTGTGGTTTCAAAAGTTTCATAACACCAAAATCTCCATTCTCACGCACTCATATGCAGTGGAAAAAAACAAAGCAAAAACAAACACAGACACAAGCATTTAACTCGCAAATGCAAAAACACAAACATTCCCCCACCCTCATAATTCTCCCACGATATGTGACACCTGGCAAAAATCTGATGCAGGTTGGTACACAGGTAGTGGTTTTGGGAATAATACGCTCAAATGACGATGGTAAAATGCTGACGTATAGCAAGTGTAACTACCACGTTCACCATCTTCTGTGTGTTTACATACTAATATGCTCACAAGTGCAACCAAACCTGCTAAGATCCACAGAAGAAGAAGTCCTGTTAAAGTGCCTTGCATCTAGATATTATGGACGCCTATTTGTAGCCAACTTTATAATTAGTGTGTAAGTGATGGAAGGAGAAACAGGATATATTCACTTTAAGTGTTTCGAGAATACACTGGGTGGCTTTTGCCATTTTCCTGGAAAAATATTGCCAAAGGAGGAAATTTAATTTTAGGTCATAAACAGACCGGTGGCTGTGGGTGGACAAAGTTTATAGAGGACTGAAAGCACACAGTGGGGGTGGAATATGAATGATGAAAACCTAAAGAAGGAAACTCAATCAAAAAAAATACCAGCAGCCAAGCACCATATCACCTGAAAGCGTAATGAGAGGGATGGAGGCTGGAGAGAAAGAGGGGATACAGTGATGGGAGTTAAAACAAAGGCATAAGAGGCTAAGCAGGGGAAAGAGTGAGGTGCAGTAGGAGTTTAAACAGAACAGATGCCGCAGCACCAGATTAAAAAATGAAAGAGCAGAGAGTGTGAATGTTCAGGTTCAGCAGGTCACTCTGCCAGATAAGACAGAGAGTGGGTTATTGTCTGTGTTATCCATCTGCTATTGTTAAAAAGGTGATAACAGCACTGTGGTCAAATACTAGAATGAAAAGAGAATGAATTAATTTCTCTGATCTCCAAATACAACATCTGATCATTATCACACAATCCAGAGGTCCACTATCAATCTCTCAAAATGCAATTTTGAAATCCTTAGTGAAGATATGAAACATCTCTGCACCTCTGAGGGTAAAGATCTGTTATTATATTTATTTACTCTTCAAGGACAAAACCAATACCCAGGAAAATGGTCATAACCCAGCTGTAGAAAATACAAGGAAGTGCACACAGAGACGAGACGAGACAGGACCCCGACAAGGTGATGATAGTTAACTTCCACAAAACACAGCTTAATAGTATGCCTTTTAATGAGATCGGTGGTATAGTTGGGCGTCGGGCTCTTTATTTTACAAGGGAGAAATATGAGACTGACAGAGAAGTGCAGGAGAGAGACTGAGCATTAAAAAAAATCACTAATGACCACAAAGGTCCCTTTACTGCCTAACTGTGGTGTCTATGCAGTTTGACAACAACTCCAAGCAACACACAATTAATTCCCCACATAAATTGATTTCCCACTAAGAGTATAGTTTGAAGGCATTACCAAAGGTCAAGGTTACTTTTTTTTCTCCAGTAAGGAAAGAATCTTAAAATACTTGCAGAGGACCACTTACAGAGAGGTATAACACTTAATAGAAAGTAAATAAATAGCAACAGCACATTCTTACACAATAAACGCCAACATGCTTGGAGATGTTGCTGCCTTACTGGATGAGCTACAGTTTAAGGTGTAGGATGGATTTACATTGTGTTGAATTGTGTTTTATGGGTCAGAGTCATGTGATCTGTTGCTGTGTTTACAAAAGCTGCAGTTTAAACTGCAACCCTTGACTTTCTGTGGCCGATAAAGATCACCAGAACTCCTGCCACTGTCCCTGCTGTCACAGACAAGCATAAGAACATTACAAAGTTGTTAATTAATGCGTTGTCACATATCTGTTGGCTGCAGAGAGGACATGTGGTCAGTCTGCCAGAAATGTACAAGCCTTGGTATAAATGAACACAGTAGCCTACATCTGACTTAATGCTGTAAGAGGTTAAAAGGCAGCACAAATGTTCTATTTTATGTACAGTTGATTTAATTATATATAAAACAATATTGCCTACTGGTGATACTCAGCTGTCATAAGGACAATAATATTAACTACCACATGCTGTGTCAAGATGAGAAAAACATCCTCAAGGTGATTCGCTTCCCTCAATTCTCTGTCAGTGTTGCCTGGAATCACCAGATAACTGTCAGGAATGACATTTTCATTAACTGTGCATCATAATTACGTCGTAATCATTCACTCGTATTGACTAATTGTACAATACTGTGGAGATGAGAACAACACCAGGACACTGCAGAACACAATACAGATCATAGTAACACCAGGGACGGCACAGATAACATCACAGCAATAACTCCTTGTCCAACAACATTCTGATAAAACACGAGAGACTCCCAGTACACTACGTGATAATGAGGCTGTGTGACAGTTGTACTGGGTGACTCACACACACAGAGTTTAGCTTCGCTTCACCTGAACCAGTGCTCGTTCTGACTCTGCAGTCGAGGCCAGTTTAACACGCAGCTGTGATTTAAACCCCTTTAACTTACTTTAAAATGTTCTATTGACAAAGTACCAGCACGTTAACAACAGTTTACTAATTAGTGTTAAACGCAAAGTTGATCAGAGAATGTCTTGGGTTTTGCAGCTATCTCACCATAAACCCAAGGATTGGACAAATGTAACTTTTGACCTGCATGGCACTTGAAGAGGATCAACAAAGTTTATTCCAAGCAGGGCATTGATGTCCCAACCTAATTTCATGGAAATCATTCGACGTTGTTGAAACATTTTACTCAAAACCACAAATGTCAGCTTCATGTTGTACTAAAGAAAAATTTAAAGAGGTTGGGATTCATCCTCTCACGATCATTAATGTCTGTAGAAAATTTGACAGCATATTCATTCAATATCCATCCATTATCTATACAC
>NW_007577749.1:1325458-1375217 GCF_000690725.1 Stegastes partitus | reverse complement strand
TCACCGGGATGCGAACTGGCGACCTTCTAGCTGCGAGGCAACAGCTCTATCTTGCAGCCCTCATTCAATATTTGCCGATATAATTTAATCTTGACCAAGGTCGTAGACAATGGAACAACCGACTGCCCTTACTGTTCCTGGAGCCATGCCACGAAATATTGAAAAGGAAAAAGTCTCATGCAGCATTATATGTAATATGGACTGCCCAATATTCTATTTTCCAACATTATCCAGAAAGGTACTCTGACTATGACTCAGTCCCATATTTGCATCCCATTTTAGGGTTCAATTTGGGTCTAATTTTAGTCACTCCTGACTTGATAAAACACTTGACAGAACACGAGGGACATGAAGCCACATGCAAACTGTAATAAATGATACCACTGGTCAATTAAAACGTGACTCACTTTGAAACAGAAAATGACTTCAGTGTTTGACTACAAGTAAAGGAAAGCTCTCACTTGTAAGCACATGCTGGAAGAGAACAGAGTTTTTGCTGCTGCTCTCCCTAAAAACTACAACTCAGCCTCAATTAGTTTTGACTTATCTGCTCATCAGCCAACAGCTCACTATGAAGTAAAACCACTACTCTTTAATGCATAACACAACTCATCATCTTCCTGCCAGGCTGATCAAAAATTTAAGCTGAGTGGATTTATATTTAATTTTAAATTCCAAACCACCACCTACAGTCTGGACTTTCTCCTCTGCCTCTATCTTCTTTCACCCCCTTCTCTACTTTCTCTTTGACACCAAGTCTGATGAGTCCACTGACCTGGAACATACCTACAGCAAGGACGACACCACACCAGAGCTAGGATTTACACTTCACTATGTGTGGGGTTTTTCTATATGTGTGTGTGATCATTGCAGCGCAAATAGGATTTGGGAGGAGAAGCAGGAGGAGGTGGGGAGCAGATGAGCAGCTCGCTGATGAGATTCCAAGGGGAATGATATTACATCAAGGTATAAAGTATGTGTTTGTAAGTGTGTGGGTGTGCAGGGATCGCCTCCATCCTCGAATGTTGAAACAGACAGACAGAGTGCGGTGGTGGGTCGACGGTGTACGAGACAACTGTGACTCTGTGGTAATTTATGATCAGACTGACGGAATCATCCATCAGGCCAGCTGTGCTTTGTTCGCTAAACCAAGATCAATAACCTTGTCGGGCTTCACAGGAGAGAGTGTAAGTGGCCCACTGCTCTGGTGTTGCAGAGCCCAAGAGGAGGCTGCTGGGTAATACTGAGAGAGGCCAGGGGGCAGAAGGAAGTGTTCGAGTGTGAGTGAGAAAAAGTGTGTTAAAAGTACAAGGTGCCGGATGTACAGCCTGAGGATAGCTCATTCCACAGAGTTCACACAAGAGATAGCAATTTAAAGTGTGAGAGGGGACTCATCATCTCACCTTTTATTGGATTCATTCACATCAGATTTACCCTGACGGCAAGTGAATTGAACCTAACTGCAGTGAATTATTCTTTTTTCATTTGTTTGTTGGTTGTCAGTGTTGGTGGGTGTGCATTTGCAGTACGGGTAGTCACAGCGTGAATTAAACACCTTAACCAGACAGTAGGAGCGTAATGCTGGAAACACTGAAGGAGACAAATCATACGAGAGAGAGCGAAAGAAAGGAAGCAGGATAGAGAGAGAGAGTGATAAAGGGAGAGAGTTTTCCTGTCACAGGAAGAGCAAACAAAGCAGTCGGGCCGGAGAGGCGGGTACACTGGGAGTGCCTTTGGCTTGTCGGCTTACTTAGCAAACATTGCACACTTTACCCAAAGAACGCAAGAGACTTCACATCACAAAACTCCCTCTATTGTACTGTACTGGTGTGTTTACCAGTTTAGTTTAGTTTGGCTTTTGATGTTGTTAATCTTCACATGGCTGCATGAGAAAACAGAAATATTTTTAAGACGACTTCAATTTTGTAACACACTTATTAGCCGCAACATTAAAACCGCTGACAGGTGAAGTGTATGATAAATATCGTTTCAGTGCAATGTTTTGGTCCTTGCATCCATACCGATATTACTTTGACATGTACCACTCCCCTAAACATTGCTGTAGACTGAGCACCTATCTAATGGCAACAGCACTTCTTGACAGCAGCAGCCTTCTCCAGCAAAAAGTGCACCTCAAAAATAGAGAGAGCCTGGAACTTTGACCCGGCCTCCAAGCCCCTCAGATCCCTATCCAGTCAAGCAACTGTGAGATTCACCAAAACAAGCCTGATCCACGGTGGCTACACCCAACGAACAGATCTACCAACGTCCCAGTGCCAGACATCTGTGTCCATGCATGTCCTGACAATTCAGGACTTATTTTGGAGGCACAAAGCAGTCATAATAGGCAATGGTAGGCTTTAATTTTGGGGCTGATTTGTGTATTCACAACCTCAAAAATATGATGCACTATTGAGATCAAATTACCAATAAGTAGTTGAAATTAGCGTAAATACAATAACGAGTCAATAATTAGAAATACATACGTAACGATATAACATTCAATTATAGCAGAGCAGTTAGTGCTCGGCTTTCCTGATAGAGAGGAAGAAATAATTCAGGTCATTGAATAAATCCCTAAAACTCATCTCTGTGTAGTGCTGCTTCTTCTAAAATGTGCAGATCTATGAAGTCCCTGCTTCTTTCTCCACAAATCCCTTCCCACTCTGTGTAGCTTAAGAACACCAGCTCACCTATGACTCTTCTCAAAGTGTACTCTGCACTACACAATGGCACTGTGTAATACTGGAGTAATTCAGCCAGACCTGTCTGACTTGGAAACCGATTCTGAAGAAAAAGAAGGACACAGAAAGCCCTGTGAGTTGACGAGATGAAACCCTGGCTGTCTGAATCTGTGTTTCTGAGACTGTCATTAGTACACTGCGGCTTTAAAGTGAAAATGCTCAGCCATGGTGTCAACTGCTTATTTTGCTTGTTATGTGTCTCCTACCATGTAAAGAAACACCATACAGGCATGTTAGCAAGGTAAAGAACTTGATTTTCAGCAGAGGGGGTCCCTAAGTACTAGTGAGGTGAAATTACAGGTTCCATCTTCAAAGAAAAGGGATGCTTTGTTGCTTGGCAAAGTGTGGATCAGTACAATAGACCACACACTGTGAGTCTGTCCAAGAATTCAAGGATTCACGGTCTTTATTTGCCATTTGTGCACAAACAGACAGTCGAGGCACTCTGGAATTCTTGTGCAGGGATCTCTTGGAGTCGAGTAAAAACACATAATCACACCCTATGAGAGTAGTAAAAGATAAAATACAAAAGATGTAATTAAAAAAACTCTGAGTTATTGTCAAGGATTCTGGGTTTCATTATTGCTTTTTAATCTCTTAATTTTTTACTGAAGATTGTTTTTTAATTTTGTTTATATACAGTCTATTAAATGATGTCATACCCTTTGGGACAGTAACAATGGGATTGTTGCTTTCGGGATTCTACTAAAGACTCTTCTTTGTTCCATATTTAGGATTGCCAGGCTAATTAAAAAGGTTACTAACATTACACTCTGACAGAAGCCATTCTGCATTTGGTTTCATGTCACTGTTAATTCTTTAGGTATATTTAAATAGTAATAACTCTGTTCTTTACCTTGTTCAATGCAGGACATATAGGAATTCTGCTATAGTGAGTCTGATTTAAATAGAAGTTGTGAGTACTTCTCCCACCACTGCCTCTGCGTTACAGGTATCCAGCTGTTTTCGGGCACTCTTCCTTCACTACTCCAGTTCTTGCTCTTGCCTTTGATATTTCATCTGTAATTGTCGGGTTGTGTCGGGCCAGCCACATGAGAAAGACGATTACACTCCAGTGTTGTTTTTTTTATTTTTTTTTAGCTTTGGAAAAATTTAATTAATTTGTTACAAAGAATGAATTCAATAGCACTAAATGTCACCAGAGAATGAATGACACTGAAGAACTGTAAGCTTAACCGGCAAACAACACAATGATATAGTTTTTAATGCTGCTGCCAGAGTCTTAAGAAGAAACAGTGAAATTACAGTGACAATCAGAGAAGGTAATTGGATTCTTTAACCTGACACTGATACCGACTGTGAGGAAACTATAGGCAATGCATCAAATAAAGATCCTGCCGTTCTTTTGCAGAGCACTTAAAAGTCATTGTGACAAACTCAAGCATGAGCACATTCATCATCACAGCTCAGTCAAAGTCTTCTCACAACACTGTTTCTAAATTTACTGTCCTCTGGAGGACGTACTGCAGTTCTGTGTCTCCAGAATTAATTTGCAGCCAGTGTCTTGTGTAAATTCTATTAAATAAATGTCAGTGGTAAAATCAGTTTTAGTTTCTAGTAATTTCTCACTGGATGTTTCTCACCCTCAAGGTACAGACGTTGCATAATACATCCACCGATGAAGACACACACACACACACACACACACACACACACACACACACACACACACACACACACACAACCTTTACCTGAACTTTATGTTTTACCTTGAATGCAATTTAAATTCTGACTATTATCCTAATCCTGTACCCTACATCTGTCCTTGTGAAGGATTTTATCATCCTCATAAAAGCACCCGATAAAACCACACATCCACACACACACACACACTACTCCTCTGACAGTTTTAAGCCTGTACGTGCACAAAGCAAACTCGATCAGACCGGCAGTCCCTCCCATTTGCAAACCATTTTTAGCTGCTACTAAATGAAAGTCTGAATCTAAAGCTGAATGGGCTTGAAGACTGATGAAGGGACTGACAGCACTAATCCTCCTGGTCCTCCTCACTAGGACACTGACCAACAATCAGACAGACAGACAGACATACAGACAGCATGGCCCTTTGTGTGCACTGACAATAGGGATCTGTCCCTCCCTGGGATGGGCTGATATGTGGATGAAGCCCTTCAGTTTCTGCTCAGAGGTGGTGGGTACAGAAGAGGCGAGAGTAGTGTCAAATCAGTGACGAAGATGGGCGAGAAAGACAAAGAGAGAAGGATGGAGGCATGTCTGTAGGATTTCTGTTCATGCTGCCATCCTGAATTAGTGAGTTTTGTTTTCGATGTTAAGCTATAGAGAATAATATTAACTACGAAGTTAAAGTGAAATGTATTCATGAAGCACATTTAAAAACAAGAGCTGAACCTAATTTCTTCACAGCTATCATAGTTAGGCATAAAACAGTAAAATACACACTGACTGCAAGAATAAAAGAAGACTGTAAAATAGTAACAATAAAAAGCTACAACTCAATAAAAGATGAAGTCAGGTTGTCAAGCTCTACTTGAATCGAATGCCAACGAGAATAGTTTTCAGCAGCAACTTAAAAGTTTCTAAAGTGAAAGTAGTTCTTCCATGAAAAGTAAACTGCTGCACAGATTAGGAGCTGTGACTACTTCTATTTTTGTGCATGCATCTTGGAGCATCTAAGAGCATCTAGTTGCTCGACTTCAGTGCTGAAGCAAAGTTCTCCTAAATAAGGTGGTGTCAACTATTTCAAAACCCTAAAAACAAACAACAAAAGTCTTCAAAATGAATCCTGAAACAGACAAGAAGCCACAGGAGGGATGCATGCAAAAATCCTCTATGGGACAACAGTAGATTGTTTCTGTTTACTCCCTTTAGTGTTTAAGCTCACACTACATATTTACTTAGTAAGTTAAAATCAAGAGATCAAACTAACACCAGGAGAAACCAGCTAAAAGGACAACTAACATACTTGACTTTTCTTACAATCTTACAAGTATTAGAGCTAGAATCAGTATGGGCATTGGATCATTAAAATCAATTGTTTTATTACTCAGGGGGCTAAAATGTGCAAATTACATGACAAAGTGCAAGACATATCGGACATAGCTTAATGACTGTAGGATCAGGTGGGATTGCCCACTTGTTGCCAGCAGGTGAAATATTAAGTGTGTACGGACTACAGAAACAACAAGTTTGTGCCAGAAGTATTTCTCTTCCTTCACCTCCTACAAACTGGCAGCACTTGGTTGTACAGTAGCTGTTGCAATAAGCAATGCACAAATTTAACCTGTGCTTTACATAAAAGGTTTCATTACATACTACACTGAAATCCACAGCCAATTAATTTCAGTTTATCCAAGTTATCATTTTGCCCATCTCTTATCAATGGAACGACCTCTGCAAAACTTTACTGTAACTTTTACCGTAGCACATTTTCAACGCTGAAGGCAGCCGAAGTGCGAGACAGACAGATATTGTCCCCTGGATGTTGGGATGTTCTCTGGGATGGTGGGTAGCGCTGGACGGAGGGGGAGCTGGGACCATTAGCCAGCTGTTCAGGACTCTTACAGTAGATCTATTCTCTCTCAGCCCACCCATGGGCCATTACTCATTACTCACGCCTCTCACTCCTCCTCTGCTCTCTCTCTCTCTCTCTCTCTCTCTCTCTCTCTGTCTCTGGGACCCATTGGTAATGTCACCCAAAGGAAACACGGCAAAAAGAGACAAACGCACTGACAGGGGGAAAATGAGCATGAAGAGAATGTGTCTCTGCGTAAGAGTAGGAGGGCAGAGGACTGACACACACATAACAGCCAATTTGCAAACACACAGTGAAAGAAATGTCTTCACATTATCATGCACCAACAGAAGTGCACATGCTGCATCACCAACTTAACAGACAGATTAATAGAGTCCACTTGACAAAGTTAGAAGTTCCAAAAGAAAGTGAAAGCCTTTCAACATGATGATTTACTCATGATCACTTTAGAAAATAGTTTTGAAAGGTGCCAACACCGATAGATCTCTGCCCCGTCTGGCTTCCTCATCCACACTGAGTGCTCATTACCCAAAGAGCCTGAGAGGATGAGGTTATAGTTTGACTTTCAAAGTTTTTTTTTTAGGGACTATAATGTAATCTGCTCTTGGATTTTATAGCTGCTCCAAATGGAGCTTAGAGAGAAGTTCCTGAGAGTTAAAAAAAAAAAAAAACCTTAAGTCTTCGCCTTATCTCTGCAGAGCTGGCAGTGAAGTAGAACAACCCAGTAACAGGTTCAACATGATTCATATCACACACAACACCCAGAACACAAAATGCTCTGACAATACTGTGACATTTGCTACAGAAAAAATAAGAGTAAAACTATTTGATTTGTTTAATGATAATTTCAGGAAGCATTAGCCTACATTCTTAAAAAGATGTTTCTAAATTTTCAATTTTTACCTGTAGGATTAAATGTATACCTCTTATGATAGCAATTTACATCTAAAACAACTCTTATCCTCAGGTGGGAAAGGTTCAGAAAATACATGTAACCTGGATCAAAGGAGTGACGTTTATCTTTCCAACGCACAGGCCAACATGGTCTCATCAAAACCACGCACGAACTTGTGTTCATGTTCTTGTTAAAAAAAATAATAATAATAAAAAAAAGAAATCATTTCTGGAACAAATTTACCTGGAGCGGATTTTCCATAATCTCTGCGCGGTGAGCCTGAGCGGAGGTCAGAGGAGGAGTCGCATGAGCAGAACTTAAATTCGCCATTTTTTCCTTATCATGTAATAAGGAAATATTCTCATATCACAGCTCCGACTCTCTGCACATGTTCGTCCGCTGTCCTCATCCCATCCCATGCATCCCACGTCCCTGTGGCTTCGATGGAAACTCAGAGGGAAAACTTCTCAACCGGATCAGGAGTTTGTGGTGGCTTTAGATGCAGTCGGGAAAATAGACTTTCCGGTCAGCACAGTTGTAAATGCAGCTGGAATGCTGATTTTATCGGCCACGTTTAAGATTTTATTTTGAAGGAGCCTACTTGATGAAAGTGATTTTTAATTAAGTGCAGCAGAAAAAGAAAAAAGAAAAGTATCAGTACCCACAGGGAGAACGTTCATTGGCATTTTAAAACTCTGATGTACGACATCACGGTGTGCACTTGAAGGAGGCATAATCCAACAGGTGCGGTTCCTGTTGCGCATCTGAAGTGCGCCCTGGCGGTGTACTTTGCGCTTTAAAAAAAAAAAGCACTTCTATGCATGCCTTTGGTGCAAAATTATACTTTGAAGTCAGAATATCGATCACACAAGGTGGAATAGACATAGGTGGACATCAGGTAACAGAAAAACTGGAGTCATATCTCACATAATCAGATTCCTTCATGTTTGTGCTTCCTGCCTGTAAATTCTATTTCAAGGTCGGATGAAATAGCCACATAGCCAGACGATTTATAGTGTTTGGGTTAAAATGGAAAGTGGATTTCATTTTCTGCTTGGCACTAGTGTTGAATCTCCTGGCTCTTTAATAGGCTATCTTGAAATAGGAATTTGACGAATACAAACATCAAGGCTTTTTTATTCAGTTTGGTTTAATGCTTCAAAATGTGTGTTGAAGGTGGGTCACCAGTGGTAGAAAGTACAAAAGGCATTATTTGAGAGACTCCTAAGTTCAAACTAAATAAAAAACGTGCTTTATCAGCGCTCCAGTTGATGTTAAACCTCATGCCACCTGCTGGGCACATTCAGAAAGGCAGAAAGATTTGAGCGACAATTTCACATCCCGTTTAGAAGAGCCACATGATGCCCACTTGTTGTTAGGTTGGTGCTGCTCTCACCTACAGGCAACAGGTGTGTCATTGTGTATAAATTTGCAAATTTATTCATATCTGCTTTTCATCATCCCCCTTTGCAAACCTCATCAGCAGCTCAAAGGAAGACAAAAAAAAGAAAAAAAGAATAATCCTAGAAAAAAAAAATGACACAGAAAAAGGCTGGCTACATCAGGATCTGATCTCCATTGAGTGTGTGTCCAGCTGTGGGTACGTCCCACTCAAAGGGATGAACTGTGTTGTCTTTTATGGGATCTCACTGATCTGGCATCCTTTCTGTAAATAGAAGAAGAAGAAATGCTCGTTTGCTCTGGTGTGTTGTCAACATAAACAAAATTATCTTGTGCAGATGGGACCGCTGCGTTCTTTCAAATACAAACGGCCTTTACTCTCTCACACACACGCTTTGGTATGACGGCTTCACCCACATTTCTATTCATACCACAGAATTGCATTTCAAATTTCACACAAACTACAATAATGATCCCCAAATAAGATGCACAAAATCTTCAAGCATTGCAACTCTCAGGTTGACTGCATGTATTTGTTAAAGGGAAAAGACTTTTCTACAATTTGAAGAAGCACCTAGACTACCAATGGTGTATTTTTGCATACAGGGATGAATTTTGGAAGCATTTAGAAATGTGTTAAAACTCACATGCAACAACAACATTCTTGGCATCCATAAACTCATTATTAATAGTTACATATTTTTAGTGTAATAAAGGAATGCCAAATAAACAAGTTCAAATATATGGAACAACACCAAAAGAATTGTGGCTGCAATTTGCATCTCCAAATAGTATCTTAATTATAAGCCACCCCCGGCCTCCCCTCCCCTCCTGCATTAAAACAGGCTGAACAAGACAGCCTCTTTCTTTCTTTAGTCGTTTTGCATCTCCTTGTGGTTGATATTATCATTGTATGGTTGCTTTGTCTCTTAGCTGTTTTGCATGTCTTTGTGGGCGTGTTATCTCTTGTCATTCATTTAAAGTCATTCTGTGGTTGACTGACTTTCCAACAACAAAACAGTCACCTCATACAGAAAATAGAATACTTACAAGCCGAAAACCTGTCACCTTCTCACTCCGGTACTGAGGGCGGAAAAGTACAGCTAATTGAAGCTGTGTAGCAGCTGGATAACCCTGAGCGACATTGCTGATTCTGATTTAAATGAGGAAAGTGAAAAGTGAGTCCAACAATGTCTCTATATCAGAAGTCCCTTTATCCTCTGAGAGTAGAGGACAGTCCGTTCTGTGGCAGAGTGTTTGGATCTGAAGGACATAGTGGACCAGCTCCCACCTGACTGGCAAACTAGATAGAGCTGTAGCAAACAAATTAATGTGTTAGCAGTAATGCAGGGCCATTTCCTTGTGTGGGCAGACCTCTACCTTTTGCATGAGATCTTATTGTTCCAATTACTGTCGTGGTGCTGCTTCTGTATTTAGGTCATCCAGATGCTACTGTTACACATTAATGCTCGGGATCAGAGCCAATTAGTGCACATCATGTCAGGCATGGAGGCTCCAGTCAGGTGGACGCTTAATAAAGTGTTAATATGTTATGTGTTTTGGTACTGTGCTGAAACTCACACTCAGATTCTCAAGAGCAGAGAGCTGGAGCATCAGTGTCTCCAGTTTCCATCTGTATTCATCCTGCTCCTTCTCTGTCTGCGCTCTGTCCTGAGTCAGCCAGCTTCCTCTGCCATAATAATCAAGACCCATTTGATGTGATTACTGTGGCGTGAAGTGGAAGAAGGGAAGACGATTGAAAGCACATTTTATTTCACATGTCGGAATAACACGACTAAATAGATTCCCCCTTTTTCACTGTTTCCATAAATCTCTCAGGACCCTACTGGTTTATCCATCAGCGCTGGCAGGGATTCCGAGTGAGCGTTGAATGACAACTTTTGTCACGAACAGAGGGGCTTGGCATTTTCCCCAGCGCTTATGGAGTCCCCCTGGCGAGGCGTCAGATGACACCCTGATGTTTTCAGTCAAGGATGAGGTCAACACATTGTTGAACCGTGACCTCTGATGGAGAGAGACGTTGGAGGACTGACGTGAGGAAATACGAGAGAAGAATAAAAAATATATGTGAGGGGGTAAAGGGGAGTTATAAAATGTTAAGAGACGCATAAAGGCAGTGAGGGAGTGGAAAACAAAGCAAAGAAGGGAGAGAAAGAGAGAGATAAAGGCAGCAGTGTAAAAGAAAGGGACCAGCAGATTTAGTCAACACACACATACAAAAAAAACTCCTACACATTCTCGCTTGAGCCTGCACCTCATGCTTCTAAGGAAAGAAGAGACAGAGATAACGGTATCTATACTTTCTTCTTCCTTTCTTCTCTCTCATTCTCATTCAGTCCTCTCCATCCTCTCTTTATCTACCCCTGCCTTTATCTCCTCCCCACTTACTAAAAGTCCAATGAAAATGGTTCTCTTTAGGGATAAATGGGCCATCTACACTTGACCATGTGGGTATAATTACTGTATATGAGATTGGAAAATGAAAGCTTGAAACTGACAGAATGATTAAAAACTCTGTAATTGATTTGTCCCTTAGAGCTCAGAGCAGTTTCTCATTATGAAACCGTATCCTTGTCTCAACACACACAGTGTAAATTGTCTTAAAAGTTCCTCTGGAAATCAGCTTGACGTAAATACTCAAACGCCAGAGTTTCACCTTTCGCTGCTTTTGATATATCAGTCAGTTTAAAATATACATTACTTTGTTCAAAACTGATTACATCCTGAATGCAAACACAGTCATTTGTTTCTTCTGATTTAAGGTCAGATCCTGAAATTGGAGCAACTGCTCATTTTAATACTGAAGACCTTTTATTTCTTTTACTGTTCAGCCGTCAGGCTTGAGACACAACGATAAAGCTGTCTAATATTTTATGTTTAAATTTATAGTAGGGTTCTGCAAAAGACTCCATCAAAAGATATGAGATGTGAATGAAAGCTTGCCAAGAGTGTGCAGAATGTAAATGCTAGTGATTGAAAATGCAGGAGGCCTTTTATTGAGACCAAAAAAACTTTTTGCTTCTCACAGACATCTAGGATCAGATAATGTTAGTGGACAATGAACTGCAGCTTCATACATCTATGAGGTAGGTCTTTAAATTGCTGTTTGCGGTGTTGGAAAGCAGATTTATTCAAGTGCTGCACTCAGGTGCAATTACAATGTATTGGAACATTTTTAGGTAGTTCATTGTTCTGCAGTTTTCTACTTCTACTCCAGCAAGAGAGTGAAATGTTGAACATTTTGTTCCAATAAACTTCATCTCACAGCTGTAATAACTAGTTTAGTTCAAGCTGTTACATGAAAATAAACACATGATAAGCTTACAAAATATAATTCATTCTTAAATATAAATCCAGTGGCTCACACACATTTGGGCTTGTGTCCCCTTACAAAAAACAAAAAACAACAGCAACAACAACAAACCCAAACAAACAAACAAACAAACAAAAAACAGTACCTGGTTGGGTCTCTTTGTAATATCTCAAATGTGATGTTAGTACCAGAAAGACAAATAGCCTCTAGCTTCTCAGGGGAATTCCAAAAGTGTTCCTGGCCTATAGAGGCAAACTTATCCAGTAGCTTACAGAAAAACAATTACAAATAAATCCAAGAAGAGAACAGATATGCTTCACAAAAAGATGCTTTGTCTTCTTATCTCTGCCATTAATCATCTCATATCCCCTCAGGTTTATCTTGTGAGCCTTTGGACTCCTGGACATCATTTTGGAGAAGCTCCACATAAATCTGCTGTAACAGTAAAATGCTGCTTAAGTGTGGCTGCATCAGTGCTAATATTCTGGTTACAATAGCAACAAGCACTACACATTTATATGTTGCTGATAATACTGTACTTCTACTCAGATAAGAATATACATCAAAGTATTTTGCTTGTAATGTAGTAATTGTACATCAATATGCTGGAACTGAATACTTGTTTCATCAGTGGAATAAAATGAGCTTGCAATGATGAAGTGAAACTGAAGGATTTCTTTGAAAAGCAAAGCCTGCTATCACAAAGAAAGCAGATCTAAAGAGACTTGTTGAGGAATAAGCTATGAGGAATAGTTCCTCCTCCGCAAAGCAGCACATTAAACTCAATCATGTGGGAAAGAGAATGAATCAAAAGCAGGCCGCTTCAATGAAAAGCAGAAAGTGAATAATCTGCAGAGGACAGTTTTTCAGCACAAATAATTTAGCGCAAACCACCTCAGTAATCCTGAACAAAGTCCTGATGACATGCGCTATTACAAACATCAAGCTTCTTCGCCCACGCTAATGAACTCTGAGGAGGTGTGTGTGTGCCATCGGAGATACCATTCAGGACTGATGGAGCTTTCAGACCAAGAAGACGCCTACTATTTACACCTAAATCAGGTATTCTACACAGAAGATGAGCACTACCTGGCAGGTAAACGATAAATGCGCTGACTGCTGCCTAATCCTAAGATGCTGACATCTGAAATCCTTCCAAATACCGTGCTAAAGACATGTTGTTGGATACACAAGCATTAAAAGACACTCCTACACACTGAACGAAGATGTGATGAGAAATAATCAAAACATACGGATCACAAACATCAGGGAATCACAGTGAGCAGAGGATGACACAGAGGCAGTTAATAAGACACTACTGGATGAGCATAATGACCGAATAAATAGGATTATAATCACAGCACAACGTTCCCATATAACCACAGATGGTTCCCACAAGTGAGAAGCTTTAATAGGAAAAGTCTGTGATTTCACATTATTGCAATCAGCAGAGAGTGGTTGTGTGTATTTTCAAAGCTGTTGTTAAGCTTCCCAAATCCTACCAAGCTGCATATGAGGGTGCTGAGGATCTGAGATGATCTATAATACCATCTTATTGGGAGTACCTGAAGAGTATAGATTTCAGTTTTCATTAAACCCCTAAAATCATCCAGAATGAGGAAGCCATGCGTGAATATAACTGTAAAGACCCAATCTGTTCATGCAGTCTCATGGGTTTACATGGTAAGCTCCAATTGTTGGGAGAGAAGAGGGAAAAAAAGTATGAAATATTAATGTGCTGGCTGCCTGGGAGGAAAAAAATCTGGGAGTGAAAGATGTTATTTAGGCGTGAACAGTTCCAATGCTGCCTGCAGCCTGTGGTCATATTTCCAAACAAGCAGTGCAATACAATACAGCAAGTAGGAAATTGCTTCCAATGATCCTAAATGTATTTTCGAATGAAACTGAGGCCGGGTGTTTTAAACAAGATGGCCACTAAGTGATACTAGAAGGAGGAGAGACTGAAGTGATCACAGTGGCACAGCCTGAGGGAGCATTAAAGTCTTCAAGTGGTAGTGCTGTAACCTTTCCTTGTGACTCCTTAAAAGTTGGGGCAGAAAATTGGCCACAAGTGTATTTTTAAAATGCGAAAAACAGCACAAACCAAGAGGACTCTAATGTTTATCCTGTGTATTGACTCAACAGCTTAGACAGGCTATAAATGACAAACTGACCTGCATCGTGCCTTTTCTTGTGTACAAAATGCCTCCCGACTAAGACCTAACTAATAGTATACTAACAAGCATTCACCAAAGAGAATTTGTGTGAGGCTGCCTTTGTCGACCGGCACTATCACCTTCATTAGACACACTGGGATGTGTGAAACAAACCTTCAGTGCTTAATCAATAAGAGCAAGGCTGACCTTTAACACTGCCTTTATGTTCTGTCAGACAGGCCTGTTAATGATGTCACAGCTGAATTGATAAAAGCACATTTAGGTGGTGGAAGTGGTCAGTGTTGTTTGTGTATTTTTTATTTTTTTTCTTGGATCAAACATCTTAGTTAGACTCTGTTGTGACAATTGTCATCATTTTAAACGGGGAGACACTGGCATGGGTTGAATATCATAATTCTATCGAGGCCAACTGAATGACAGGGAGAGTTTGATCAATGACCAGCAATCAGTTGTAACTTCTACATGAAAGCATCGGCCCTCGCATGTAACAAGGCTTTAAACATTTATGCACAAACCACCGCAGCATCTTTATTGTAAAACCTATGAGGCGTTCAGGCGACTTTGATCGTTTCTCTGATATCCAACAGTATCAGTCTTGCTTTGGTGTTATATCAAAGGGCGCTCGTGATTTTGGAAACGCAGTTCATGTGAGTCATCATGAGGATTTCTTCTCAGCCTGTTAGTTGTATAATGTCTTCTTTGGCTCTGGGGGAGCTTTGGGGAGTTGACAATGTTGCAGGCTTGTTTCAGTTTGAGCTTGGAGATTTTGATCATGAATCTTTCTTTCACAGTCAGTTTCAAGGAGTACCCTGTGCATTTACTAGGCCAAGGCAGTCTAGTAAAACTAGCAAATGAGTTGCATCATGAGGAATGTTGACTCCCACATTTTTGGGGGGCATCTAGGGACATAAAAGTCAGGATGCGGCTCCCTACTGCTGCACAAATTCATTTTACAGTCTGTCTCATGTGTGTCATTCAATTGAAGTGCAACACTGATTCACTGCAGTAGCAGGGTGGCCATTATAATCCATCTTTTTTTTATATAATGCTTTAATGCAAAATGATCTGGCATTTGTCATTTCGAGAAGAGATTACAAGTTTGTCTGAGTGTGTTTATGCTCATCACTGTGATAATGTCATGTCAACATGGCACCGGAGCCACTTCACACTGACACTGTAGTCTAAACGCACCACAATTTAGTTCCACTTCATCTTGTCATTATAAGCTTCCCCCTGGCTTTCTGTCTGGAGGCTGTTTTTAAAAGCGTGTTTGTTAGGTGATGACTCCCTCTCCTCTCTCCCGGAGCTGCGCCTCGCCCCTTCAGCACCGTGATGCTGAGATTACTCCTGGAGGGCGGTGCGCAGGGAGAGCTACGTGTTGCTGCGCAGCAACAGATAGAAAAAAGAGAGAGAAAGAGAGAGAGAGGAATTCCCTCGCACAAACAAAAGCAGCTGCCAGGGCGTGTATCAGTTTCTATGGCTCCCAGAATTTACTGTGATAAATGTGGCGGATACCTGTAACTGAAGGAGGTGTAAAAACCCCGGTGGATGTCAGGATGTAAGAGCGATCAGCTACATCAAACCTTCGGGTGTATCTGAGGAAAGAACGTCAATTAATCTCTGTTTGGAGGCAACATTATATTTGACATCGCGTCGACACCCTTTGGAAGAATCTTCCTCCTCTTCTGCTCAGAAAAAAACAACCTGACAGAGACGCGGCTGTCTGGAAATAAGGGGACAAAGGTCTCTGCTTTTATTACAGGTCCACAGGTTGCCAGCGAACAGCAATGTGCCATCAATGGAGTTGAAATGCAGATTCTCCTTGTAGGTGGATTCGGTTAACTAGACGCGCGTTAAAGTAAGTTCTTCCATGTGCCTTTGTTTCAGCGCAGCATCATTGCTCCTTTTTTTATGTAGTTAAAACAAATGTGATCGTAATTCCAAGGATAAAACCTGTCAGTTTGAAATAACTTCCTCTTTTCTTGTGCCCCTCTCTTCTCTCTGGTTGTGCGTCTCTCTTTGTGTCTCTTTCAATCTTTTTGTGTCAATGTGATTTGGTTTGTCGCCCTTTCCCTCTTTCTTCCAATCTTTTTTTTTTATGTGCGCTGTGCATCTCTGTGTGTGTCTCTCTTCAGACATGACAGGTCAGGTCTTGGGGGAACCGGGCAGCGTGGCTCACATGGACGACATCCGCATCAACGTGGGCGGCTTCAAGAAGCGTCTCCAGTCGGACACACTCTCCCGGTTCCCCGAGACGAGGCTTGCGCGTCTACTTCAGTGCCAGTCCAAAGAGTCCATCCTGGAGCTGTGCGATGACTACGATGACACCGAGAAAGAGTTTTACTTCGACAGGAATCCTGCGCTCTTCCCCTACGTGTTGAATTTCTACAACACTGGGAGACTGCACGTCATGGCCGAGCTGTGCATCTTCTCCTTCAGCCAGGAGATCGAGTACTGGGGCATCAACGAGTTCTTCATCGACTCCTGCTGCAGCAGCGCCTACCACTGTAGGAAAATGGACCAGGACCGGGAAGACTGGGACGACCGGAGCGATGAGGGAAGCACCACATCATCTTTTGACGAGCTGTTGGAGTTTTACAACGACGCCACCAAGTTTGACAAGCAGCTGCTGGGGAGCGCACGGAGACGCGTGTGGCTCATGCTGGACAACCCCGGCTACTCCGTGGCCAGCCGCATCATCAGCATCCTTTCCATCCTGGTGGTGCTCGGCTCCATCGCCACCATGTGCATGAACAGCATGAGCGAGTTCAGCCTATTAGACAGTGAGGGCCAACCCACGGAGGACCCACGTTTCGAGACCGTGGAGCACTTTGGCATCGGCTGGTTCACTCTGGAGCTGGTTGCCAGATTTGTGGTGGCCCCAGATCTGCTGCACTTCTTCGATCACCCGTTGAATGTAATAGACCTGGTGTCCATACTTCCGTTTTACCTGACACTCCTCATAAACTTGGTGGTGGAGAGCAGTCCAGCGCTGGCCAACCTAGGACGCGTTGCGCAAGTGCTGAGGCTGATGAGGATTTTCCGCATCCTGAAGTTGGCCCGTCACTCCACGGGGCTGCGCTCCCTCGGGGCCACCCTCAGGAACAGCTACAAAGAAGTGGGCCTGCTGCTTCTTTACTTGGCCGTCGGGGTGTCATTTTTCTCCGTCATGGCCTACACGGTGGAGAAAGAGGACAGCGAGGACCTGTCCACCATCCCAGCGTGCTGGTGGTGGGCCACCGTCAGCATGACCACGGTGGGGTACGGAGACGTGGTGCCGGTGTCTATAGCGGGCAAGCTGACCGCCTCGGCTTGCATCCTGGCCGGGATCTTAGTTGTTGTGCTTCCGATTACGCTCATATTCAATAAATTCTCCCTCTTCTACAAGAGACAAAAGCAGCTCGAAATCGCAATGAGGAGCTGCGATTTCGACGAGGGGATAAAAGAGGTGCCCTCGGTTAACCTGAGAAACTATTATGCACACAAAGTGAAATCCCTCATGGCGAGCTTGTCAAACATGAGCCGCAGTTCACCCAGTGAACAGAGTCTGAATGAGTCGATACACTGAACCGGTGTGATCCAGGACACAGTGTGACTGCGTGAGGAGCTGACCAGGGTGCTGAAGCCTGTGCCGCACCAGTCTGCTTCCTTCCACTGATGTCTGACCATTTGCCTCTCTGTAGCTCAGTGCAATAATGTGTTAATCTATGTGTCCCTCACAATGAGAAAGCAAGCAAATGTACAGGACAGCCTGAATATGAAATCTCACTGTGCACTCTTGTGGCCCCCCACATCCAAGCAGGCCACCACTCTGACCGGATCAGATGAAAAAGACAGAGAATGCTGTAGTTGTTTACAGTCGTAGACAGTGTCACACTATAGTCCTCCTTCCAGCTGTACTTGTGATCAAATATGTCTGAAGTAACTCCAGCTGTACCTTTCTTTGGAAGAATCTTGATGTGTAATTGTGGTGTTGCAACAATACTTCAGATGTGTGGTTAAAGCAAAATGTATTAAACAAAAAAACAAAACAAAAAAAAAAACCACAACACACTTGCTTGTTTTTTAATGTGCAGAGCTCGATTTTGACTCACTGATTGAGATAACACATGTAAGCCTGAAGGGGCAAACAGGGATTTATAGTAGTGACTGACACAACATCTTAAACCGCTTGACAGGCGTAACAACAACTATTCAGAATTGACATGCTGAATACATTTATTCTAGTGGTATTTATTTTTTTATTTTTTGGCTGCATCCCAGTTTCCAAAAAGACAATTGTTTAAATTTAATCAATACACTTTAATAATAAGCAATCTGTAAACCCACCACTATAACAGGAGTTAGGCTACATCACAGAAGAACTGAGGAGAAAATGCTTAATATGCAGTTGCTAAGGCACCACTGCCTATAGAGAATACAGAGAAAGTCTATTTTGTGTTTCTCAGTGTTACAGTTCATTTTAATCTTTTATTGTACACGCAGTTTGTCTCCATTCCTCGGTCTGTAAATGAAGAAGATGAATGACAGAGGTGTGGATGAAACACGTTTTTGTTGTTCCTCTGGGAGTGAAGATTGTTGTTCCTCTCCTTACTTTGGTCAAACTTGCTGTAAGTGGCTCTCTCTCTGGACAGAGTAGCAGCTGCAGAAACTCAACAGAGAGTCTCACTCAGTGGCATTGATCTCAGTTTAAAGGATAAAGAGCTATTTGATACAAGTGGGCTCCAGCTCTAAAAAGTCAATTTTAAAGACATCTCATATTTCGGTATGGTTAGCTGCATTGATTTCAGCTTCATATTTAAAGAGCTTTTTATTTTGAAACCGGTTCTTAAAATGAGAAATGGCTATGATTATTTCGAGATGAATCTTCTTGTCAACATGGTTTGGAGTGGAAAATCTCTCACTCATTGCTCAATCTTTTGATTTTCTAATAATAAAAAGAATTCATCCATCTAATAATTATTACATTTATGCACATTTTACTGACTTCAACAGTCAAACTTGCTTCCGACTGAGCTCGAAGGATAGTTAGATTTATTGTCTTCAGATTAATAAGTGTAGACAAGCTGAAGTATTGAACATATTCATGCTTACAGCTAACTAGTTTCAGCATACAAACCTACAGATTGCAGCCTGCCACCTGCATCACAGGAAATTCCAAAGGACTCATAGAGAGAAAAATTAAATAAAATAATACAATGTCTCATTTTACAAAAATAAATGTACTGTATAATGTTTTTTTTTTTTTTTAAACACATATGATAGAGCTGTTATAAATACCAAATAGCTCTCAGATGTACAGATGTAAGTATTAGAACCCAGAGTTGTGATTCATTCAGTTCTGAATGACAGGAGAGTGGCACAGAGGTAATTTCAATGCACTTCAGCAACAAGGTTGCGCTTATTTGTAAAATCCTACTGAGAAATGTATGTATTTCTACCATCTTTTCCCAAGTATTTCTGGGGAGCTCATTTGGAATAATATTTACCCTCAGAGTCCAATTATATCAGTC
This sequence comes from Stegastes partitus, assembly GCF_000690725.1. Taxonomy (NCBI): domain Eukaryota; kingdom Metazoa; phylum Chordata; class Actinopteri; family Pomacentridae; genus Stegastes; species Stegastes partitus. The sequence goes on along the minus strand of NW_007577749.1, from coordinate 1,355,621 downwards.
TTCTTTTGTTTACTCCTAAACTTTTAAAGACTTCCTGTCCTCCGGGAGCAAATCCAACACACCACCGCTGTGCCAAACTCGTATGGAAAAATCAGTAAATGAGTTCACAGAGACAGCGGGTGACATTTTCACATATCAACAAAGGCTTACTGGGGAAAAAAAAAAAAAAGGAACAGTAGCTAATCTTTTCTATCTTAGGGAGGAAAAAAGTAATTATAGAACTTGAGAGAAGATTGAAATGTACTTTAGGATTGCAGGCATTGGAGAAACAGTAATAAGATTAGTAGATTTGGCCAATGTCATCCAAGTCCAAAAGTCTTTTGTGTGTGTGTGTGTGTGTGTGTAGGTCAGTGTGACTCTTGAGAACGAAGATGGAGATGTCTGGCCCCTGAGCTGCCTCCCCTTGGCTCGCCTGTATCATTACCCTGTGACTGTGGTGATAGATGCAAGGAAGGCCCAGGGCCTGCCTGGCACACAGCTGAGTACAGACGGCAGCTCAGGTCATTAGAGGACAGCTATGGGAGAAAAAATAAAAAAATCTGCTTTCCTCCTTACCAGTAACCAGATTAAATATCTAGTCCAACCATCCTCAAGACTGAAATCTATGACTCATCATGCAAAATGCAAAAGTTTTTCTTTTTTTCTTTTCGAATTTCTCCCACATGTAATCACCATAGCCTTTAGAGGTGCACTTGATAATCAGGCTTGCTTCATTATTTTTATTTGAATGATCAATTATGAAATCAAAAGACTCCCCTTTGATCAAATATTTTCTAATGTAAAAAGAACTTCCTTCAAAGTTAGCTGTGTCTGGCTTTATTTGGTTCATTTCACATCGGCTGTGAACAAAGACAAGAGAGGAAACGCATTAAAAGATGCTCAAAATGTGGGGAGAACACTTAGCTTATTAATGCAGCACTGACAGGAAATACAAACTCAACTGTGTTTGTGTGAGTGTGCGTGTGAATGTACTATACACAAACATATTAGATAGCGTGTCTAATGGGGAACTTATTGAAGCTGGCAGCACAAGCGTCATCTCCAGTCTGCTCTGTATTGGTGATATAAAACTCTGTTACTAAGCAGGCGTTCCGTGTTGTTGCACATTACCATCTGCTACTATCCCTTTCGCTTTAAACAGTGTGGGAAGATTGGATCTTTTCAGTGTGCTTGTTTCTTTCTCTCCCTGCACGTTCTACGTCTTCCCACCATGTCTGATCTGTGAACATTTCTAAAAATAATCTCTCATTACATGGATCGTGGCATGGTTAATTATCACATGCAGATCTCATGCAAACAAAGAGTGCAGGTAACGCTTACCAAAGGAGGGCTGATCAGATTGCTTTATGCCTGAAGAAAAGGTTTATTTAGAAAAGCTCAAATCAAATATGATCAGGACAGACTTGTTAGTATTTACCATCCTGACATTTTCATTGTGAGTTCCTACTTCAGTTTTTTTTTTTTTTTTTAAATATACTTTTTTGGCCTTTGCCTTTATTTAGTGCAGTAGAGGGAGACAGGAAAGGGGGGAGAAGAATGGGGACAGACCTGCAGCAAAGGGTCGTGAGCGGGATTCGAACTCACGACCGCTGCATCGGGGAACTACAGCCCCTGTTCATGGGCCGCCCACTCTACCAGGTGAGCTATAGGGGGGCCCCTACTTCAGTTTTAACCTATATCTTAAACTTACTTGTTGATTTGTCAAAAAACAAACAAAAAACAAAACAAAACAAAAAAACAGCAAGAAATAAGAGCCAGCAGACTCTGAGTGAATACTAATGCTAGCAAGTCTCATGAATACAATACTAACAAGGTAATTTTTAGCAGGTATAACCATAGACTGTATAAAAGATGGACGTAGCAACTGGCCCTGAAAAATGAAGCCAACCCTGAAGTGTCAAAAACCTGCAATATCACTACGTCTGCTAGTTGCTGGCTCCAAAAAGCCCTGGCTCCCATAGAAATGAATTGGAAAAGAACTGATCACAGATCACGAAATACTACATTCCTACAGCTCAGGATTTTTTTCTTATTAGTTTTCATAGTCAAATCCAGAGATCAGGTGGCCAATCTGAAAATAAATCAATACTGAATTTTTAAAAAATCGTCAAAATTTTGCGGGGCAAGGGGCGTGGCTGGTTTGATTAACAGTTGGCAGCAAGCAGACGGTGGTAAATGTGGGTGCGCAGAAAGGGCCTGCCTCTCAATCTATCTGACCAATCGCTGCTCCTATGGCTCCGCCCCCCTCCGACGATTTTTGCCTCACTGGCTCCAAAAATCCAAGATGTCAACCAGGAAGTAGCAAAACCCTGGCTTCATTTTCTCAGTGTAGAAACCAACGTGTGACGTCACGGTAGCTATGTCCATCTTTTGTACAGTCTATGGGTATAACATCTACCATACTTAACATAATAGTTTAGTGTCTTAGCCTGTTCTAACAAGCACCAAGGTTCATTGTTTAGTCTGTAAAATGTCAGAAAATGATCAAAAAATATGCCTCTTATAATCTGCCTGAAGCCCAAGTAAACCCATTTTTGTGTGCACAACATTCAAAAACCAAAATATAATGAGTTTACTTTTAAACCGGCAACTCTACTACAACAAAGATTTATTTTAGCTTCAGAATGCTTGCTGGTTTCTGGGTGCCTGGGGAAACAATGAAAAATGCCCAACAACTTATTTTCCCTCAGGAGGATAATCCAGCCGTGATCCACGATTAGTACTAAACATAAAGTACCGCTGAAGCTGAGGGGAATATCATTAGTTCTGAAGGTATTAAGACATAGACCAAACAGTGGACTTTCCTCCAGGACCAACAAAAGGTAACGGATCACCAGGATGTGGATGCTCCAGATGTTATGGAGCTCCAAAACCACATTTTTGAATCTCATGGTTCCAATATCTGAAAAGTTGAGGATCACCAAACTTATTTGCATTCATCATCTGGGAACTATGAATATAGAAATCTATTCTGCAGATGTTGAAATATTTCACTAATTAAGTGAAAATGCTCACCTGCTGGGGGTAAATCTGTGGATCACTAAATTTATTAGGTTTCATCCTCTACAAATTGAAGATATGTCAAAAACTTCTTGCCTACATTGCCATTCCATTAGCCACACAACATTTGCAGCTAAAATAAGGACTCATTTTGTTTAGCTGTGATGTAGGCATTGAATATTTACTCAAGCCTTACTTTTTCACTAGATATCAAATCCTTAAATATTATATCAAACCACAAATAAACGTCTGCAACCCTTAACAAAGCCTCCAGCAGATAACGCTGGTGTTGGTTCACCGGCAGAAAACCTCCCCAAGCACTCGATCATTAAAGATATTAATTCTAGATAAATGGCACCATTAGCATGCCTCCTTTTTAATGCAGCCCTTGGTCTGCTACCATTAAGTGACTCATCCACAGAGACAGATGTTTTTGGATCTAAATCATAATAGTGTTCTCACTGAATTTTAATGAATACCACAAAATGGCCCGATCCAACACTTAGCAAGTGTTTTTCTACCTCTTACCAATGACTTCTATGAAAATCAATCCACAGATGTATATTGAAACTCAGTGTCTGTTCCTGTTTAAACATTCTGAAAGGCCAACAGATGCATTTTTGTTTTCAATGGCCAAGAAACATATTAATGTACTTTGGCAGTTTTGTTTGGATGGCACAGAGGCAGTAGTATGAGCAAAACACTTTCATTATGTCAGCCTGTATATTGCAGAGCTTTCTAACTACAAGCCTGATGCCTGAGTGATTTCACTAAACTTTACATCTGAGTTTATTAACCTTTACTTTACCTATTACTTTTGATACGATACAATGAGTGTGTGAGCTGGACCAGAAAAAAACAAAAACATTTCCTGCAGTGTTTGCTGTAGTTTCAGAAGTGAAGATTATTTTTGTTTTTCACCTCTGCCTGGATATTCTAAACTACTTAGATGATTTATATGACCATCCAGCTACATCATCACTTTCCTGGCAGTCAGGTCAAGGATTCTTCTCCTGAATCTCTCTCACTCACTTTATGTCCACAGAGTATATAAGGAAATTAGTAGTGGAAGCAAAACCTACAGTGCACTGAAAATCATTTAGAGTGGGGTTGTGTATAGTTTCTCCAAAGCCCTTTAAGAACTGCAGTAACAGGCTGCATACACGTGTTATATCATTCACAAATTCATCATGTTGTCTGAACCACACACATACATGCACTATTGTCTTTCCATGATGTCAAAGGACACGCTTAATCTAAATTTAACCTGATTCTAACTTTAAAACACCTTAAAATGCAATGATGTACATTACGGGCTCTTGCTCTCTGTAAAGTCTCCATAGCATGACAGAGTAAACAGATTTAGGTTGCCACAAAATGAGTAATACCCACCCACACACACAAACACTAAAAGACAATGCCTCTTTACCTCTCCGAGATGTTTCTACTCATAATTCCCACATGCCACCACACTGCGTACCTATGTGAATGGTGTTAGCTACCACATAAAGGCTGAATGTGAAGCAACATCTCTGTATGCAGCAGCCCTGAAGTTGCTACATATTCTTACGTCCATGCAGAAGCCCACTGTCAGCCAACAAAAATCCTCTTGAAGTCCAGAATTGGTTTGTGAAAGAACATGCATGCCATTACACACCACCACACAGGCACGGCTCAAAGTAAATTGAACTATTTCTCAGACACTGAATCTCCCAAAGGTGACAGAGAGTCAGACAGACACAGATTGGACCCATTGTTACATTTGAACGGGTGTTGGGGGGTCGAGTCAAGAGGACAGACACAATCAAACTTTTCCCAACTTTAAAGTGAGTGGAGAACTGGACAAGACACAGATCACTTATCTGTCTGTCTCTGTGTGTTATGTGTTTGTGTGGCCATATATCTGCGTGAAAATGCACTTTGTGTGTGTGTGAGAGGGAGAGAGTGCATTCTTTATTCCTTCCGGAATCAGTTTCCTCTAGGATGTGCCAAGGACACGAGTGTGGACAGTTTGACTTGTAAAGCTTGAACAGGAGGGTGTCTGAGAGCCTCAGCACCAGTCCACCTGAGCCCAACAGGATGGCGTCAGTAATACCCTGAAAACCCTGACATCTCAAGGTGTGTGTTTTTAGAATAAAAAGAACAATCATGTCGAAGGTACTTTGGCAATAAGACAGGAAATATCAGCAAAGGTGGTGCACAGGCTCATGACACTGTGATGGACCTGCAAGGTGGACAAAGACAATAATACTATTCTTCACTTAAGGTTAAGACAAACAATGGTGAAAAGATTTACATCACTCAGGTCCACAGGTACCAAGAAATATATTGACACTATTTGAATGAAAACTAAGTAGAAAAATAGACAAGAATACAGATCCTGGATCAAAAAGAAATTTCAGTTCTGGCGGAACGTGTCATTAGTGCAGTTGTCAAGAGACAAAATTAACAACATGTGAGGAGCTCCAGACGAAGAAGTAGCAGGCCTGTGATAACATACTGTGAGACTTGATGTGAATATAATAGCATAATGAGTCTATTTCTGTTCCTTAGAACTGCAGCCCCTCTCCCTTTTTTCTTTCCCGCTCTTCCCTTTTTGCTCCATCAATCTTACTGGATGATCAACTCGCTAAATACTCAGAGCTACATTCATCCCCCTATAGTGCTGGGAAATGGTGATAATTGCCAAATTTGTTATAATTGCAGTGATGTAACGTGTCTGGTGTGGTTAATTGCCTTTGAAATCCACCTGGTGTTGGAATTATACTGTGCAAAGTGCTGCAGCCGCTCCAGAGGGAGCCGCACTGTCTAAATGAAACTGATTATGGAAACAAACTGAGCTTCGGCCTGGCTCTCTGCATTCTGTGGAGTGGCCCTGTATTTTTCATTTTAGCTAATCTCAGGTTAGCTTCTGGTGGAGGCGGAATGTGTGCTGGGGTAAAGGTGGAGGTGCCTGCTGTTTCTTCTCACAGATAAATTATTTGTTGCTGGTGATTGACACTCTGGATGTTTCTCTGCTGGTGTAAAAAAAATGACATCATTTTAATTAACAGCACTAACCAGTTGTAGTTTGTTGCACTTGATTTACCAAATGACTCTATTCTGTCCTTTATATCCTGTGGCAGTGAGTGTGATCTGAGATAGTATGAACATCAATAGACGGCTGTAATCAATTAGTGTTCCAAAATTGAATGCCAGTAGCTTCAAAATGATTATATTGTGGTAGGACTGGATTGATGTAAAACTGCAAAGTTGTAACTGGGGAATGCTGAGTAATATACATGATTTTCAACAGTAATTAAATTGTACAGTTTGTCCCCTTGAGAATAATGCAACAAGATATAAACACAACTTTTATACGGCAAATGTGTCAGCAAACAGTCGTCTATTTACACAAGCAGCAGACATAGTTAGCATTAGAGTTCATCTGGAGACGTGTTTGTCCACCTCCTTTATTCACTATCATCTGAGGGGACTGCTGGCAGAACTGTCTGCTCAGTCTTCGGGTGTGTTCACCAAGAGTCTCTAACTGTGTCTGTTTGTTGCTCAGTGCTGTGCAGTCAGTGTACAGGAGGCTTATCAGAGGCTTTTTCTTTAGCAGTTCCCTGTTGCAGCTAGAAACAACAGTGGAGAAGAGTGAACCAAATCAGTGAGTAAGTTACAGGCCATAGAACCCAAACAATGACCTGAAGGACACTGGAGCAGCAGAAGGGAACCATAGAGTTACAGAAAGCTTTGTGGGTTCATCAAAATCAGTGACACTTATTCTATTAAAACACTTAGAACCTATTAATTACAGAAGTTAAAATGCATTCATATATTCCAATGTTAGATGCCACTGCCTCTATGTATCACTCTATATGTGTCATTTGTGTTAAGCATGTAAGATCAACTTTTTCCAATGCTTGTAATGTAGAGTGTTAGCAGAGATTTATTGTGATTCCCACATCTGCATTTGCTTCTCAGCATCTCTGCACATCCTGTGCAGGTGCAATCGACACGGAAGAAAGCATCTTTAATGTAAGAGGCAGAGAGATAAGCAGGACTTAAGAGATCTGGAGGATAGATGGGAAGAGCAAACGCAGAGGATATATAGAGAGCGTGAAAGTGATTAAGTTGATTAGAGGTGAAAAACCATTCTCAATTCAAGTAATAGAATTCATTCACTGAGAACATTTGTTGAAGTGGATGTCAGTGATTCAGCAACCCAAGATGAAAGAGGGACCAGCTGGGAGGTGCTGCCTCATGTTCATCATTATACCACTGCAGGCAACAGGGGTGTAAATCTGAGAAAACAACTTAAGAATACAGATGGATGGCTTCCCATTATGGGTCATTATAGCTTCCTGTAAGCCAAAAATCAAATAATGTGAGTGTGGAATAGAGCTGTGTGTTTTTATTGTACTTATTATAGTATTTTAAGTGGACCGTAAATGCTTTATGTGCTTGTTCATAAACATTATGTTGACTTAATGTCACGATAAACCTCCACAATAAAATCATAATAAACAGGTGTGTCACTGTGAAGGTACAGATGATTCCAAGAGGCAGCATTATTTAACTCTAACATGACGGTGAGGACATAGTCACGTCCAAAATCCCAACTTCTAAGCTCTGTCACATCAAATAGACTCACTGGTGAGGAAGAGAAAAGAGCAATGGAGGGAAAGAGGCAGAGAGATTTGCTCACCCTAGACACAGTTAATCTATTAGTCTGGGCTGCATGTCAGCTTCAATTGAGCAAACACACCTAAGCAAGACTCCAATGTGTCCCACAGAGACCAGCGGTGCTCGACTGGTGCGTTCACGTGAACACATCTGAATATGCGTGTTCTGGATTTGGATGAGTTGTCTTCCACAGCAACCTATCTGTATTCCACTCACATTTACGTGTGCAGTGATGCATTGAATACGCACCTACACCCCAGGCTGCGCTGAGGCTTACCGAGAGCGCAGTGGAGTGAAGACACAACAACTGGACCTTTGCGATCCTTTAAGCAGTCCAGCTTTTGGGGGGACTCCCATGATGCTCTCACCTATGCTCTTGGGACCACAGGTGGAAGCAAAGCTGCCTCTATGAAGCAGATGGTGGCGATTGCTTTCTGCTGAAATGTCACACCAATAATCCTTACGTAAAAGATTGGCTTCTCCTGTATCTCTGAGAGCCACTGGGGCCTGATGCATCATTTGGAGGAGCTCATTACTCTTTCATGGACACTTCTCAGCACACATGCCTTTTTTCCCAATGCAGGAGAGAACTCTCACACATTCATTCAATAGGTCACCATTAATTTGGCTTCTCACAGTTGCAGAGATAGTGATGGATGGTTGATATTTTCTCAGAAAGAACACTCTGTTGTGGACGCCAGGAAAAGGCTTTACACCATCAGTCAGCAAGGAATCAGATTTTCTTTTATCCAGAGGCATGAATCTTTTTGCTTGTGTCTGGTGGTGCCACTGGGCTCTAAACATAACAAAGAGAATGGCATCTGAGTGGGCGTGGAGTTAATGACATTCTGTCACTGCTGATATGATGTAGACTCCGCCAAGGATTCATGTCTCCCTTCAGACCTGACAGGAGTAGGCAAAGACAGGGAGAATCCAAGGTAAATTCCCTTGTCTTTGAAATGTTGTTCTTTTCAAACACTCTCTCTTCTGCCTAAATCTCACACACATAAATACACATAATAATTTGTGCTGTTCCTCTCATCCATTTTCTTTTTCACCTTTTTCACTCAAATGAACTAGCTGACACCAATGTTATAGGGATACATGTAAAGTGATCCCTAAGCTTTTATTTTAGGTTTTACCACAAGAGATACAAGAAAATAACCACATTACTGTTGCTTTACTGTCCATAACACCACAATGTATTTGCACAGTCAGGATTTACCACTGTTTCATCTTCTGCGAGTGTGTATTAAATTCAAGAAGCTTTCAAAGAACATTTCCAAAATCTTGTTGAAACTAGTCACATCATATCGAACAGCAACGGACTGCAGTGCTATTGAGACACACTATTAACATGAAACTAATTATCTACTTCATGTGCATCATTATTTTCTGTTATGTTCTCCTTGTGGCAGTGAAGAATCAAAACAGAGTTGGTTCCCTGTGGAGAATTGCAGTGGTCTTTTCACATTGATTTCTTGCAGAACAGGAACGTATTTGATAAGTTTGCAATTACAGTGACAGTGGTGTTTTTTTGTTTTGTTTTTTAGGAAAACAGACACTGCAACGATCATGCAGTGTGATTAAATTTTTGTAGTTGGATTAGCTATTTCCCTAGCAGGCAGCCGTTTTAGTAATAAACTTGGTAAGTATATTTTTGGGTTTATTCTGCCCTAAAGTGTCTGGCAAATTAGGCTGTGAACAGCTATCAAGCTTTATGTTTTTGGTGAATACATTAAGTACTTTGTTTCCATCCATTGGCTATAACGGCCTTATCCTGTAGAAGTTTGCAGGGGCTGGATTCCATCTCAGCCGACATTAGGCAAGAGGCAGCGAACACCCTGGACAGGTCACCAATTCATTGCAGGGCTAATACAAAGAGACAGACTATGCACCCTCACACTTACTTATAATAATAATAATTGATTGTTTATATAGCGCTTTTCTAGGCCCTCAAAGATGCTTAACACTGTCAATTCTTCATTTGCACACATTCATTCCAGTGGTGGTAGCTACAATTGTTGCCACAGCTGCCCTGGGGCAGACTGACAGAGGCGTGGCTGCCATTCTGCGTCTACAGCCCCTCCGACCACCATCTCAAACAATCCATTTATATGCATTCACACCAGGCAGGGTGGTTGAAGTGTCTTGCCTAAGGACACAATGACCATGACTCAGGTTACAGGGCGGAATCGAACCACCTTCTGATCATTGACTGACTCGCTCTACCACCTGAGCCACAGCCGCCCTCAGTTTATCTCAATTTAAAGTATATACATGTCTTTGGAAGCTGTGGCCCCTTCAACTTGAATTTCATTTTGAGGAAAAGGAAGATGTCACAGGGAGGTGGTATTGATCTGGACAAAAATCTCATGGGTTTTCAATGCACTGTGAGCAGGCACACTGTCATGATTAGGTGTCCAAATGCTATCGGACCACAGCTCAGGTCTTTTGTGCCTAATGTTTTCCCTCATGCTGTTAAAGTATAGCTTACCTTTGACATTCATTGTCACACCTGACCTGCCTTCTCCAGTTTTGAGGATGTTGAATTTTCCACTGCGTAGACTGCCCTTTAGTCTCTGGCTTTAGATCAAACTCTTCCAAAGTGATGATCCTCATCATGACCTTTGGTCATCCAAGGACTGAGGTCAGACAGAGATCCTCACAGATTTCTACTTGGTGCAGTGTCTGTTCAGCTAGTCAGAAACCTGAGCATGTGACTTGGTGTTTAAATCGGATGTTAGGATATCCTGAACTATTCCAAATGATACCCTGACCATACCAATAGTTTACCTGATGGTTATCCCATGGTCCCAATGCACATTTTGTTTAATCTCTTCAACATTTTGAGTAGATTGTGAATGGTTACCCTCCTTTCTTGTTGTCATCCAAAGTTGTTTTGCTAAATTTGAAATGGTCTTCTGAAACATCTCAAGGGTCTCTATTGCCCTTTTCTCATGTTTGAATCTGATTGAGCTCTTTGCTTCATTTTTGGATTCATCATGGTGTCACACATGCGCGTCACCCACTTTTCACAGAAACAGCTGTGACACAGATCTCGGAGTTGATCACAAGACTTTATGTGGCATGCTGTTCTATGACGATTACTGCTTACTACATGTTGCAGGCGTGTGACCGTTACATGCTTGGTACACTTTTTTAAAAAATAAACCCTAATACTTAACTTAGCCTAATGCTCAGTAAGTAGATGAAGTGCAGTGAAAGTTGCAGGGCATACACTGTATGCATAATTATTACTCATAAAAGTAGTTGCATAATGCTTTGAAGATTGGGTTGAGGTTATACGGTAACTGAGGCATGAAATTAAAGACATAACAGTGTGGGAAACAGGTATGGACCAGACACGAAATCTACAGTCATGCAAGCCTTCTTACTGAAATCATGTCTCTATTTTAATGGATTACAAACCCATTTTTGTTATGTTTATGCATGAAGACACTGTTTCCATTTGCAGACTGCAACTTTAAATTTAATGTCAGTGCTATAGCTAATTAAAGAGCACTAAAAGGTGCTGATGAGAGTTTAATGACAAAGTTTAAAATGTATTTTTTTCTTGCTTCTGACTCAGTGGTACACATTGTCCTTGATCAGGTGTAAAACAAAAAGAGACTCTTAACACTGCAGCTGCAATGAGATTTAAAAATCTGTAAGGTTAATAACATCACTTCTGAACGGTGACAGAGGTTTAGATGTCACAACAAAGAGCTGTACTGGCAAAACTAATTAAGCTATGTATAATTAAAATAACAGAGTTGCTATTAGTGAGAACATTTGTTTGCAGGAACACAGTTGTAATTAAACTGTAGAGATTCCTGCAACCTAAGAGTTCATGCAGCATTCTCAAACATTAGTGTTTCACTGTCAAATTAACCACGACCCTTTTGCTGTAGAATAATTACACAAACAAATGACCTGATCATTCTCATGTTATGGCTATGGGACTGTTAGTGTTTTTTAGAGGATATTACTTAAGGACATTAAAGATGAGGCTAATTGTGCAGGGAGTGATTAATTTGACAGCTTTTCTTTCCCTCGGCCACCTAATTTTTGCACTTTAAAAGTCTAATTTTAATGGAAAAGGAGCACTATTTAATTTTTGTGTCATAAAAACTGTCAAAGTTGTTGGCAAATGCCTTGTTAGTTTATAATATCATACTATTAGCTTAAAGTGTCACAGTGTGGCCATGATCACAATGCTACACATCAACTCCAGCTGTTTTGCACATTTTAAAGTGTTCCTAAGTGCAGTAATTACACTGTTAAACATTGGGAAGAATCAAAACAAAGTGCAATCGACTTCTTGTTTACAATCTTGATTAAGTAGACAACTAACTGTGTGGTTGTTTTGTGATAATTAGACACAAAGCCAACTTGGATGGGCGAAAAGTTGCTTTGAGAAGAAATTGCCCCGGGCAGGTTTGTTTTCTTTGTTGATCAGTATTTAGGGTCACTAAGAAAATGTGAGGCACAGAGTATTGAAAAAAGCATTTATTAGTCAAGTCAGTCAGACTGAATAAGTAGATGAATAAATAAACAGGCTGTACAGTCCCTCTAGACAATGGAGTCATTAACAGGGGTCACAGTGAGTCACACTGTCAATGCTAATTTTCAGCTGAAGGGCGTTGGGAATAATTGGATTCGTATCATTCAAGACAGAAACAATACCCACATTCCATGATCAATACAGACAATTACAAACTACACCACATTGTCTTTGCATGGCAGTAAGGAAAGAGCTAAGATTAGATCCATGTCAGCCACAATCGAAAAGGCCACCTATGGTAGAGTTCCACTGTATCACTGAGACTGTAAACATTTAGAGTTAATTAGAGACACAAAAAAACAATGCTTAGAGTAGAAAAAGCTTCCCTAGATTTTTAAAAATTGAATGGGTTTACTGTGACGTTTGTAGCGACCATGCCAACACCACTGATGTTGTGCTTCATAAAACCCACATTTTATGATCATGTTGACACATTTTTTGTGAGACAAGCATCACTATGACCCTTTGATCTGCACCAGAAATCAGCTCTGGGGTGTCGCTTTCCCTTTTTCCTTTGTCTGTGATTTTTCATTTAAGTATTCAAAAGGAGGAGTTGCTCCTGCAAGATGTGTCTGATATCAAATGTAGGACCTATTGATATTTCATGCACTAACAGCACCATCACTACTACGCTTTAGAAGGTGGCAAAGCTGACATTTCGTAATACAGAAATGTCAAAGATAACTACTTTAAATACAGAAGGTGGCTTCAGAGAGACTATCATTGATTCCCATCATCAAGCACAGCACCACACAGTTTGTTAACTTTCCAGTCAGGAAGCCACTTGAGGTCACTTGATATGCAAATGGGGTCACTGGAGATTTCCAAAACCAGCATTTGTTATATAGCTGTGAATTATTTTTTTCAGCTTCCTTCATGCCTTTGAAAACAAGCTACAATAGTATAAAATCATATTCAAATGCACATGACGAGTTGACAACTCATTAATTCTGGGCCCATGAGAAATTTTGAATTTGAAAATGAGGTCATGGGCCAGAGGAGGTTATTAACTCTCTGAAGGCTGAAGCATGTGGACAGGGATTCATTAGAAGGGCTGTAAGAACCAAAACAAGACTGAAAACACACGTGTGGGAGTACATGCACACAGAGTCAGACATCACAGACACTCACAGTCAGACACCCTGAGTCCAGCGTACACACACGCTGAGGGCTCATTAAGGCAGAAATGTGGAGCAGTTGATCACAGGGAGTCCATGCAGATCTAAAGCATTATCGACCTAAAAATGGCAGAGTCTGTCACTGTTCTGCCGTGGCTATCGACGCACTGTCTGCAGCTGGATGGATGTCTGCTCTCTGACTTTAATGGGCTGCTCTGGTATCCTCAGAAAAGGCTTTGGGAGATTGATCAGTGGTTTCAGCTGTCTGCCTGGTCAGCCATTCACAGCTTACAGATGAATTGCACAGGAAGTCACAGGATCAGTCGCTTGTTGTCTAACACCGTCTCCACAAGCCCGCTATAAACTGTAACCACAGGAACCACACGAGGGAAATCTCCACCACTGAGAATTTTCCACTACCCTCAGAGCGAGATTAAGTCCCAACTGTTGCAGCTTTATTTTTAACTGAACTAAAAGAAAGGTCACATCATTATTTACAGAACTAAGAATAGATGTAGAGTTAATTTAACACTGAGATACTATTTTCTTTTAGGACTTGATAATTATTTAAATATCCATGCCCTCATTTCAGATATGTCTTGCATAATATCCACATCATCTGTTTCAGCTCTGAGATTATCCATCTCTGAGGTCGTGCTCTAAGTTTAATGATTACACATGGTGCATTTAATGAAAACTAATACATATTTTGAAATCTCTAATTGTAACCTGTCAGCAGTAAAATCAATCAATAGGTTAAATATTACTGTAATGACAAATAATAGTTTAAGGAGGATTGTATACTGATGTAAACAAGGTGTTTAAGTTTATTGTGATTGGTGATAGCCCTAACATTCTGTCTGAAAGAGACAGAAATAAAGTCAGTGGTGTGCTGTCAGGGTCAGCAAGGCCTTCTCTGCTGGCCTAAACTCTGTCAGAATCATTGACTTACATTGTAATATTTTCCCATTAATCTTTTACATTATTCCCAACAGTCTATTCTCTTCATTTCATAGTGTCTCTGGGCTGTGGTGCTTCCAGCAGTGTATGTTTATATTAGAGCTTTTATTCAATCATATTTCAGCCATCATGTGTTGCCATGATCAAAGAAATCTGCCCTGAGGTCGTCACAATCAAAAGTGCAGGCGCCTGTAGCTTAAAATGCATTGCAGTTTAACACTGGGCACTGAAATACTCTCGTTTGCACACTCCCATATACATAAAAAGAATATAAATATATGTATAAAAAACAAACAAAGAAAATAAAACAATAATATAAATAGATACAAAGGAATAAAAAGAGACCCAAAACTAAGGTGCATATAGACTATTTCCAAGTGGCAGCATCAATGAGGTAATGTAGCAGCAGATAAACATTTAAAGTGCACAGTGTCTGGTGACACATGTAACCTGAACTGTACATTGAATAGCAGTGATCAGTCAGTGTTTCTGGTTGTTCAGGAGTCTGATGGCCTGAAGGAAGAAACTGTTTGTTAGTCTTGTGGTCATCATCATTTTCCTACCCAGCAAAATATTCAGTGACCACTTGTGCTCTGTGGATTGGGTACTGTCATCCTGGAAGAGACCACTCCTATCAGATAAATGTTTCATGGAGCTTTGTACCCTCTAAGGGGACAAGTGGACCTAATCCATGACAGTAAAAGGACTCTCACAGCATAATAAAGCCACTGGATAATCCCATTGTGGTTGTTGAAGGTTCAGGTTTTACCTTGTTATGTGTTGTTCTGTATATCAGTTATGTGTCTGCAGGATGCGTACCTTTACTTTGGTACTATGTTTTGGGTAGGTTTTGATTATCTTGCAATGGAGTATTTACCCTAATTTATTTTCCTTTTATTCTCAAATGAGAGTCACCAAATGCCTGTCCCACCTCTGCATAATGGATAGTTTAAGCCAAAGTCATGGATGGCCAAAGTCCTTTGTCTTGAAGGTAATGCATTTCACTTATGACTTTCACTTGGCACAGTCTGCAGTACTGAATTAGTGGAGTACATCTAAGAATTTTAGGAAAAGGATACTAAGGACACAGTGTCCATTTAACGAAACCAAAAGGCTGTATAAAACTGAACGTATGTGGTGTCAACAAGCCTTCCACCTTCACAGCTCTTCTGGTGATTGATGTCTACAAGCACAGCACCTGCAGTGACTTTCGGTAGTGAAAGCAGTTTGCAGCCCTTTTCAGTCGTCCTGACAGCTGCCAAGCGGATAGACTCAGCAGTATAAATACCTCCTGATGTGTGGCTTTAAAAAAAAAGAAACTGTTTTTGAAAGTGGGAAATAGTTATTGCTGTGTGATACCGCAACCTATGAACCTTCTTCTGACTTCAAAAAAATGCTGTATGAAAAAGTAATCAAACCAGACTAGGAGCATCAGCAGTGATTAGAGCGAAAAGCTGCACAACAAAAACTCTGCCATACAGTGTGTCAGATGAGCAGAGTAAGAAGATAACTCATAAAGAGATAATGTAAGCATGTCCACCTCATCTTCAGATAAATATTTTCTTTCATCAGCACTTTTACACATACATCCTATTCTGCAATCCAAAAAATATTTCAGTGACTTTACACATGAAAAACACTTATTTATTGTTGTTTCAGACCCATTAAAGATGGAAAAAGGTGAATGAGACCTCCCTGGGTGACAATGATTTACCTTTGAGGGAGTTTATCTTTGTTAACAGTCATTTGTAGGAGGCAATCAACAGCAGGTGGCGAGATCTAACCTAAACATGATTAGTGTTAATAACTGACAGAACATTGGTTGGTTGAAGAAAAACAGGATGTAGGAAGATCAATTGTCATAGATCTGACAGAAAGTTGTCTTGTTTTCTTCTGTGCATACATGTGTATGCCCATAACGGTGAGTTCAAATGTATTTGTTCCGATGAAGAACTTGTGGAGTGTGCTTTCTATACTAAGCTTAAGTGTTTCACCAAACTACATATAGTGCTGCAGTCATCGCAAAAAATAATGATAAAACATCCAGAAAACGAAAGGGCAGTGGTATAAAAAAGAATAAGATTGCAATTTAAATACTTGGCTTTATTTAAAATAGGATTTAAGCAGCTTCCTTTTACAAGACTATGAAGTCTGGTTACCTTTGAGTTTAATTGGAGTGTATGAAAAACATCGTCCCCTCTCAGGCAGCAACTGGCTTGTAGGGAGTAAAAATGTTAAATACATTATTAAGTAGAAGTTTACCACAAACTGAGGTGAAAAGCCAAAAATAAAAGGAGGGAAAAAAAGACATAATTAAGTGTCACCTCAGCATAACATGGTAACTTTTAATCCATTCTAAGATAAAACTCACAGAACCTGAAAGTATAGGGCTTTTAAAACCTGCAAACAAAAGCAACAACAACTCTAATTAGTTTGCTTGTTTATTGAAGGCACACTGTTGAAGCACAGAAGTAAATACTGCAACCACTTTTCACTGGGATTATTCCTGAAGGGAGGAGGACCTTTTCACACCAGAGGTGGACAATGTGTTTCTGATAACTTGATAACTACTGCAATCGTAAGCATTTCTCAGAGAGGTTGAATATAAATAAGGTAGCTGATAGTGCTAAAATTCACAAAAAAAAACACTCCTCAGCATCATCAACACAAGGTGGTACTTGTACAACTTTAGTAAAAGCTGCCTCAGTGTGTTTTGCTCGACAAGACATACAAAAACAATTAGCTGGAAGAGAACCAGTTTCACTGTCACCTTGGACAAAAATGATTCTTGTAGAGATTAACAGAAGTTAACTGAAGTTGTTTAAAACGTAAACAAAAACCCCTCAAAACAACTGTTAACAGCCACAGTACATTTAAAATGACCTGGTTTAAACGGGTGCATAAGAGTGAGTGTATGTTTGAGTATGTAGTGTGCAGCTTCATAGACAAATGCTGTATACATACATGTGTGTTTGTGTGGGCTTGCCGGCTTGAGTCAGTGGGGGCAGAGAGGCAGTTAATCAGCCACTTCTCTCATCTCCGATTTTCCAAAGGGACGTGCCAAAAGGCAACTGCTGAGAGTGAGAGACAGTATCTTGATTACATTTTTCATCAAAACAATAGGCTCTCTCCAAGACTAGCAGCCGGCAGCAGCCCAACCATATAATTGAGAAGATTTAATATTGCCAGGTAGAGAAACCTCTTTCCCTGCGGGCTTGAGAATCATGCAGATAATGGGAATAGGAGCATGAAAGGACAATTTTCTGGCACAAAGGACACAGGCCTAAAGATTGATCCTTTTTTTTTTTAACAGGGTTCCTTTTTGTGGTCACAAAATACTGATGTGAAAAAGCATATCTGCCGAGAATCACAGCTCTGTCTGAAATACAGTATTTCTGGAACTCTGAATATTGATCTTAGCAACATGAAATATAACTTAGAGCATCAGGCTTAAGAGAAAGGGGAGGAATGGCTGGATGGAGGGTTGAAATAAATGAAAAATTATGGTGCAAGATGAGTGAAGGGATGGCAGTTCTCTGTTCCCAGACGGTGAAGGCTGCCTGTCTGGGTGAGTCACTCTCTGATCCCTGGTTTCCAAACAAATTAGACTGAAAACAAGCAGCAGAGGAGAGCAGCTTGATGAGGTCTGTGGAATCAATATGCTATTAAAATCTGTCTTTGCCCGCCTCTGCCCATCTGTGCCCCCTGCTTGGCCTAACGCTGACTGGTACAATTTGCTGTTTCCCGACAAGCCCTGGCTCACGGGGGGACTGGCAGGAACTGTTGTAGTTGGATTTATGTGCCTTTGTGGGTGACTAGCACACCCTCATGTAGTGCATCTGCCCAGTTTGACAGTAGGCTGGCATCTGCTGCTGTCAGAGAAGTGGTGTTTTGTAATTAGACCATCGCACAAACAAATTATGCAACAATTACATGAGGTTTTCCGATTTTTTTCTCCAATTTCCTAGCAGAAACTCTTTCTCTGACTCATGACAAGCAGCTTTCAACAGTAACCGGTTAAAATTAAGGAATACATCCTGGACACCACACACTCATATCTGTGGGCAATTTACACCGTTAAGGCCTCCTGACTTGCCTGTTTTTGGACAGCAGTCAGAGTGGTTTGAGAACTGCAAAGCAGAGGAGTTACAAGATTTTAATGTAATAGCAGCATATAGCAGGTCAACTCACTCACCGGCTGCTCAGTGTGCGTTAACTGTCTGGCAGACAGACTGACTGCTGGGTTACCAGCAGCAGGATTATACATGCATGACTTATCTGACTCAGGCAGAGCTGTCCCAACAGACTCCGGCTCCCTCTCGCTGTTTCCCAGTTCTCTCAAAATGGACAGAAAATGTACCTAAATTCATAATAATTGCACATCATCACTGTTGTCACAACAATACACAGCTACAGCAGATGTTTCACACAGCAGAAATTTGGATGTGTCATAGGTGTAATTATTACAGTTAATGATGACATCCTCAAGCCTTGTCAGTGAGCCAACATACACAGTGGCAAGGCATTGATTCTAAACCTAAATGGAGTGTATCTTCATTAATATTATTAATTACAGCTGGGTTTTTCTTGCTATGATCAGTCAAAGTGAGTGCTGTGAAAAAAAATCAGCTATGTACATATACCATTAACACAGGATTTTGTGGCTATAAATTCATTTTTAAACAACCTATATAATACACATCGCCAGGTTTATAAAAAGCCTGGTTTGCTCTGATTGGTCAGATGGAAAGTGGATCATGTTGGTTAAGCATCATAACCCCAGAACTCTAAATACAGGCATGTAGCTCTAACAGAAACAGTTCTAGTGAGGAGATAATGGCAGACTGTGAAGCAGCTGCTCATTCTTTGTTTGTGCTGCATTATGCAAATGTGTTACATAGAAACAAACATGTAACGAAGGAAAAATCCAGGCTTCAGATGAAAGGTTTGAGGCAGGTAAAGAGCAGCACATTCTGTGGGAGAAAATAACTCTTTGGTTTGGAATTTTTTCAAGATGCGGATGACAGAAAATCTATACAGTCATAATTTGGGCTTTTACACATGTGAATTTCAATAATGTAAACTGCTGTACTTCCATTTCATGTCAAAATTTGACAAGTCTCTGAAAATGCCAGAACTCTCGAATATTCAACAGTTTATGCTTATTTTGTACATTGTAATTATTGTATGTCACAGTGTTTAGCAGAACATGCCCATCATCTTGTATAAGGTTTTTTAGACGATGTTTTTTCACAAAATGTAGTCCAACAAAACAGGTGAGTCAGAGAGATGTCCACCAGACAGTCCGATAAGTAAAAATTTAAAATAAAAACAAAAACCCACTGACCACAGACTGTCTGTAGTTGTTAATGTTTTACCTTTTTCTTCCATTTTTCAGACCTACTCCCATTTGCCCAGCTTTCCCACCTGCAGTTGAACCTGTAGCAGGATCACTCCTGACAAAATATGGCAAAACGAAAGAGCATGTAGCACAAACACTGCTACGACGACACAGCGTACTGAACAGAGCGGAGTGGAATACACACAGGAATAATACAATGGGGATTCTACACTACGAGCCCACGAGAGAGCAGGGAACTTAGCTGGCAGCCAAACGGGGGAGAGACGGTGAGGGAATACAGACGGGGGAGGTGCGTGGTGTGCAGGAATGGATGTGTAGCTCAGGTGTAGGAGCCAGGTGGTGGTTCCAGGGTTTGGATCAGAACAGACCAGGTGGGAACAAGGACAGTAGACTTACAGCTGGAGGCAGGTGAAGCAGAAAGGGAGGTTCTCGGAACTGAGGGAAAACACAAGTTAACACAAAGCATACAGCAAACAAAAGCAGAACTTGGCCTGAGTTCACTAACTGGGTTGTTCAACGATCTGGTGCCGTGTAGCGGTCTGAGTGTGGCTTTTATGGAGAGAGAGAGAGAAGTTTGCAGGTGGACCACTCCCCGCCGCAGGTATGCTCGCTCAAGTGATAATCCAATCACTGGCACCTGTGCACATTCCACACCCACCCACTGACACCCACATGAGGGGGAAGGAGGAGAAGGAGGTGGAAAGGAGAGGTTGCCATTAAGCAGAGATGGATGTGGAGGCCATGACACCTGCTTGTCCTGTGGTATTTTTTGCCAACCTGTCATCCAGCCTGTAACCTTGTGTTTGCATTTTTCAATAAACCACTACGAACAGTTTCAGTTTTTGGTCCTCCTCCCTGCTTTCTGACACGACCATGAGAGGAGGGCTGAGAGTAGTTATAGATAGAAA
The DNA here is from genome assembly GCF_000690725.1 of Stegastes partitus. Lineage (NCBI taxonomy): Eukaryota > Metazoa > Chordata > Actinopteri > Pomacentridae > Stegastes > Stegastes partitus. The sequence goes on along the minus strand of NW_007577749.1, from coordinate 1,335,038 downwards.
TCCCCAAAACTGTATGGAAAACAACAGTATCATTAGGTTTTCTGTGATTATATGTATGTCACAAACAGATAAAGAGGAGCACAGCAGTCAGCTTATTTTTCTTGTCAAACAAGCATCATTTCCTGATTTTGTTTTAATGCTCTGTTGCTGCTGTTGAACTGTTTCCTAAAACTTGTGCTTGTCTCTGTGTCATATACTGCATTTACCCTCTTGCATATATTTCAAAAGCCAGAATTACAGTATCACAGAGATTTATTTGTTGTGATGATGTATGTGATGCATGAATAATTCTTATCATGCTGAGGGAAAGCTCCCCTCTGGGTTTACTCTGCTTAGCTGGCCTAAAAGCCTAGTGAAAGACTGCATAAAGGTGAGCCATCCACTACTCATAAAAAAGAGAAAATCTTCTTGCAGTCTCTTCTCAAAGACTGCCAGCTTTGACTTTTCCAGTTTAAAAGAAGCCTCAGCCTTGAATTGGTGTTTATACATTACACAAGGACCCAGATACTAAGGCCTTGAAAAATAGTACTTCAATTTACGGAAATGCAACTGTTGGAGATCACACCATTTTACAATATATGACAACTTAAGAAGGTCTAGCATATCCCAGTTGTCTCTGACACAAGATCATGGTAATAAGATCTATTCCCAAAACAGCTCTAAGCTCTATCATCCTCCAATTACTATCCATTGGCAGATGATGGTGCCCGGTTCTCCGACTATCCCCAGAGGAATTTAATTTCACTGGTCATTCATTCAGTCAAAAATAGATTGTTAGAGCCTCTTTCCATTCATGAGACATAGTCAGTCCATCAGTACGGCTGCATACACGACACACATTCAACCATCCCACAGTACGCAGGAAGAAAAGTCATTAAAATCTGACACGTTCCCTAGGAAACAGCTTCCCACTCCACTGCTGGCTGGGGTGATTTTTTGTGTTTTCAGCTTTAGCTTCTCTTTTCTTATATAAAAAGAAAAGAGATCATGTCTATCATCGTCTAGTTTGCTGTATGTCTCATAACACTAAATATGTCATATAACATTTAAGGGTGAAAAGAAGAGGGACATGGAATGAGAAAACACAGATTGGCACAAAAAGAAAGATTTTATATGGTTCACTTGCACCATATCCAAAACGATTTAAATCACATTTCTCTCAAGTGTTCACCTCCATTTGGTAAACTGGCTGGTGGTGGCTGGTTGACTTCCAATTTAGAATGATTCAACACTAAACGAGGGATGGCAAGTGCAGCTTTGGATAGGCGCCACATGAAAGGATGTGTGGAGATAGAGGGGCAAGAGAACACTGTGGACAACACAGCTCAGTAGGATGACAGCATGAGTGTAAATATGACAAGTAAAACATAGTACAGCTGCCTCACTGTGCTGTTTATCAGCACTTAATCCACTGGTTGCTATGCAGGATAAACAGAATATATTGACTGTGATGATATCCTGGGGCATTCAAAAGGTTCTCAGTCTTTATAAGTAGACAAATATCTTTAATGGCAGCACACTTCATATTACTAACATCAGCAACCAGCAGGACTAAACTGCAGCATTATTAATGTACACGCTGTTGGCTCCCTCTGTTACTCAGCAGAAGAAGCCTTAAAAAAAATCACCCCATCAGCTGAAATCTAAGACAAGGTGGTCAACTGCTATTTCTCATATCTGTCAAAATATTCATGGTTCTTTCATCACGATTCCAGCTGACTAAAGAGCTCAGCTGGTTGTTCATCCCAGCTCACACGGGCCTCAGTTTTGATCAATGAACAGAGAGCTGTATGCCCTCTGTGTTGTGAATCGTTAATGTTAAGCACAAAATCGTTAATGTCAAGCACAAAGGCCTCAAACATGTATATATCTATTTAACATGTAGATATACATGTATTAAAATCCATTGTAAAACACGCAGTTTTATGGCATCAAAGTAATCTTTCACTTTGATACCACATTTTAGGAACGTAGCATCTAATTAGAATTCATATGGTTCTCATGTTAGGAAGAGCCGTCTTAACATGAGACAAGAGTAGGGAACTTAATGAACATTCAGCATTGGTGGAAAGATACAGCCATGACTCTGCATAAATTTGCATTGCTGACTGAGTGTATTTTCAAGAGCAAACTGTCATCCTTCAGACATCAAATGGGTTTTAGGAATTTAAAAAAATTCAAGACTCACTTACAACAGAGTGTTTAAAAATAGATTACGCTCTCTACTGAGCTTTTGTGGATGTTACATTCAGGAATGGCGTGTGTTAAGTTAGTACTGACTCAGCTGGTTTTAACAATAAACTGAATCTAACAGCATCCATTGGTGTTCTTTCACAGGTGCCTGATAAGTTAAAGCACACGTGGTTAGTCAGTACTTAGATGTTCAAGTGGGAGCAGGCAGGAGGGAGGTAGTAACTGTTGTTCAAGGTATAATTAGAATGAGATACTGCAAAAGAATGAATAGGATAATTTTATAATTTTTTAGGATAATAATAGTGATTGTGAATTAATTATGAGGTTTATCAACACTACAAATAACAGCTCATCTTTGCATGTGTGGGGCAAATGAAGTAGGTCAAATGACAGCTGACCTTGTTCATCACCTTGATCACTTCTGAACCCTGACTGTGCACACATGTAGTGCTGTCCACTTTTTACACTGTTGCCTTATACTACATCATTTCCATAGTTGGAAATTTCCATTTCCAACTATAGAGTCCCCAGGTGGCACCCCTTCCAGGACACCACCCAGTGACTCCAAGAAGGCCGGATACTCTGAACTGCCATTTGGTGCAAAAACACAAACGACAGTCAGAGTTTTCCCCACTGCAACACACAGTCGCAGAGAGGCAACCCTCTCGCTCTTCGCGGAGAACACCAACATGGTGGTGCTCAGCAGGGGGCTTGTGAATATCCCTACACCCGCCCGGCACCTCACACCATGGGCAACTCCGGAAAAGGAGAGAGTCCAGCCCCTCTCCAGGAGTTGGGTTCTGGAGCCCTTAGAGGTGAGCTCGACTAACGCTCCACCTCCTGCACCAGTTCAGGCTCGTTCCTCACCAGTGAGGTGACATTCCACATCCCCAGAGCTAGTCTACGCCACCAGGGAGCGGTGCGCCAGGACACCTGCTCCTGCCTACGACCCGGTGGGTATAGCACCCAACCCCAATCCTCTGCCCTGAGGGTGGTGGGCCCTCTGGACAGCTGGGCAGTGGCCCCATGTTATGTCTTCGGGCTGTGCCCGAAGAAGTGGCTCCATGTTACTTCTTCGGGCTGTGCCCGACCGAGACCCACAGGGCCCCAAGGCTCAGCCACCTGACACTCCCCCACCAGGCCTGGCTTCAGGAGGATGCCCCGGCTCCCTATTCTGGGCGAGGTAGCGGCTGTCCTTATTTTGTTCTTCATCAAAGTTCTTTGAATCGCTCTTTCTCTGGTCACTTCCCCAGAACCAATTTGCCCAGGGGCTAATGCCTCGGACAACATAGCTCCCAGGATCACAGGGACACTCAAACCCCTCCCCCACAATAAGGTGACCATTCATATGATTCAAGATTTAAACAATCATTTTTCCTCAAGTTTCTTTAGATATTGAAGTTTGTAAAATGCTAAAACTCAATTAGTTTCCTCAGGCCAGTGCAGATTTGAAGTGTCTTCAAGTGACTTGCCAACCAAAGCAGGGGAGCAGGGGACACCTTGTGGGGCTGAGCTTGGCAGAAGAGGATTCTTCAAGTAAAATCCCTGTAATACCATAAGACCACTCTGTGATAGAGCTCAGGCAGCCTGGCCTCGTCTGTCCACCTACCGAGCTGTTTTATAATGCCTAAGAGTGAACAGTGGGCCATCTACATCTCAGTCTCACACTTGTCAGAACATCTGAGAGTAGCAGTGATATAGTCTGTATGTGCCACAGAAAGAGGAGGCTCACGGTGTTAAGATGCTCTTAGGTGAATGCAGAATACACTGAGTGGATACAGTGAAGAGTCTAGCATGTGCCGAGGGCCTGAGTTCAACAAAACAACCAACATTACCAGTGTGCACTTGATAGCGAACATGACATACCTACACTCACATTCTGCATATGGACTCAACTACAACATGGATGTGCTTCATTTCTTGCATCAATATTTAAAAAACTTTAACATATAATTTGGATTTGAGGTTAAACTGAAGCACATGCTTTGCTTTAAAGCTACTTCACCTGCTCTGTCACAAAGATTCAGTTACACTAATACACAATTCAATTAATTATAACTTCACTGAGGATGAATAGGTAATGTTTTGGACATTTTTAGTCTCTTCCACTCATCAGTCTTCATTCAGGCACTCACAGGTGGGAGTCCTTACATGTGGGCCCCTCTCAGCAGCTGTAATTGGAAATGAATGACTCCCTCCATAGCCTTATCGTGGGCTTTTAGTCACAGTAGCTGCTGGGACTCCTTGTCCTCGGATTGCAAATGTGAATATGCTCTTTGTGACCATTAGTTTAACATGAAAAGATGTGAAGTGCTGTACTAAATTAAGTTTACATGAAGTGTGCATGCAGTTGTTTGTCTCTGTTGTGTAAATCAGAGAAGTACAGCAAAGCCACAATGGCTTAAAACACCCAAGTAGATAGGGTGGTGGGTGGCACAGCAGAAAAATGGTGACATCAATTGTCAGCTGCCTCACGAACTGTCTTTTGTGGCTGACTTTTCCTTTGTTTTACAGATCCTTCCACAGAAATTCATTGTTTGAATTACTGCAGGGCTCAGCCCATTCCTTGTCTCTTCCATGCTTCTCAACCATCCACTCACTCATAGTCTCCACTTCCTGTTCTTTTCTATTGCAGGTTCAAACTCTCTACTTATCCTCTTTTTCTCAAATGTTTCTCTTTGCCACCCTTGGAGATGAAATGATAGCACTGATAATTAACTTGTGAGAGGTGTAAGAGGCTCTATGTGGGCAGAAGGAACCAGAGTGTACACTTGATAACAGGCCAAAGATAATGAAGAGATCTCGGGTGAGAGGTCTGACTGCCAGTCCTCTAAACTCACTGGTACTGAGATGAGTAGGAGAGGAGAGGAGACCTTTAATCAGCCCTTTATTGGTGATATTTTTACATTTACATTAAAGAATACAAAGAAGGCAAATTAAAAAACAAAACAAAAACAAAAACATATACACCACAACATCCTGTATGTTTGTACACGTCAAACTATAAAAAAAAAAAAAAGGTTCTTCAGAAAATGAGAACAAGTGATTGGTGAAAAACATGACAGAAGACATCCCCAACACCCAAAACAGAAGCAAATTTTTTCAAGTCTGATACAATTTTGTAATATATATGTATATTTTGTAATGTTTAAACATTCGTTCGACATTTACCGATCCTGTCCCTTTCATTTTGTTTCTTTTCGTTAACCAGGTGCTCATTTTTTGTTGAACAACCAGAAAATGTAACAGACATTTCTGTGCTGTGCTAAAGAGTATGTAGGACCAAAGACAAAGAGCACATCATCTAAGCTATATCCTAAATCAGTGGAAACTCATGCCATATGATCGGCTGATCTTCTGTAGACTTCTTCCCCAACACCTCCCTACAGAGGCTGGGAAGACCACTCCTCACCTCCTCCAACAGCTTCTCCAGAAGACACAGAGACTTGAGGCCAGTTTCTTCACTTCATCTGGCAGCAGTTTTCCACTGTCCTGCTGATCCCAGACCCACCAGAATAGTTCAGCCCAGCTGCTGTGAGAGTTCTTTTAATGCTAGTGGAGCTGAACATTCTTTTCTGTATGAGTGGGTTATGAAACAATGGCTCTTTACCAACATTGCCGTACAAGTGAATGTAGTTTCTTGTCACAGTCAGAATAGTTGCCCAAGTATCATGCACCGACTAACAAAAGCAAAGAAGTCTATAAAATGTCCATATCAGCCAGATCCAGAAGGAAGAGGTGCTTATCATAGTCCAGGTTCTTCGCTCTAAGAAGCAGCACTGATGCTGTTTCAGTCCAGAACTGCAGCTGCTGGTAAAGAAGATGCTGTGCAGTTTGAAGACTAAAAGCTGCCACGTGGCTTCGGAGGTCAATGAGTTCCTGACCTCCCTCTGATACAGGGAAAAAATAACAGCACATATCTAAGCCAGTGGAACCCTCCCAAGAAAAAACTAACCAGTCTCCTCTGTATTTCCTTGATGACTGTCAGGAGGTTCTACAATGGTAAGTCGATGCCATGGAGGCAGCCAGGTTGTTTACAACCAGAGCCCTCCTCCTGTAGGACACCTGGGGCTGGACCCACGTCAACAAATGGGCACTGATATTTTCTGCTTAGCCTTCACAGTTTTTATTTGGAAGTAATTGTTCCCCAGAAAGATACCTAAACACTTCATCCCCTCTTTGCTCCACTGCAGCCCAGCTGATGATATTGGCTGTTCTTTATTGGTCCAGTTTTCCAGAATAATCCTTCACATTTTGTCCAGTTCACCTTTGCAGAAGAAGCCTGCTGATATAGCGCTAGCCTCTGTTGTAAAATCTTTACATCATTTTGTCTAACTTTCAAAACTGTGATATCATCAGCATATGCTGACAGACTAACTGTATTAAAATTTTTCTGAGGTCAACTCTGTGAGACCCTGCTTAAGGTCAGTGAAACCCTTCCCAGGGAAAACCACCTTCAGTGCATCACCTTTTTTTTCTTTTTTTCTCTTTAGAGGAACCGTTTTTCGCCTGTCTTTACGGAGTTTAGTCAGTATCTTTTTTAGTTGGAACCTTTTATGTTTACTCAGTTGTTTATAACCTACCTGTCTTCTTACCTTTAGAACAGCCATTATAAATTTGTCAACACTAGGGAATTTTTAAAAAATGTATTCTACAGGCTGTCTGCCATAAGTTTCATCCAGTAAATAATTCATGTCCTGTAAGGAGTATGTCGAGCATGAAATCATCTTGCAACACAATGTCAGAAAATTGTGACATCGAGTCATCATCTGGCATTTTGTCATCATTGTTTTCACCTTTTCCAATGTTTAGATCACCTGTTACACTCTGATTTTCAGTCTCTTTGTCAGTTGCTCTTTTTTCTGCCTGTCCACTATCTTGAGTCTCCTCCACAACCTGACTTGCAATAATACTGAAATTCCTTTCCATTACCTCACTGTTGTCCTGCATGGTATTATTATTGTTCTATATAGCAGGAGGTGGGGTGCTGGTTACAGCATCATCTGCTTCCTGCTATGCTGCCAGCAGGCTGCTACTGTCAGAGCTGCCTGTACCACTCCCTGCAGCCTGCCATGTATACCGGCATTATACGTGTTTGTGGCCAATGTCAGCACACTCAAAACATTTCACGCTGCCCGCACTTGCATAAACAGTGTAAAAAACCTTTTCGTATTTGACTTAAATGACACTTACAATGTTTGCACACGATCATTCAGGTACATGAATGCCTGCCTCCGCAGAAACTGGACACATAGTGGTCTCGTAACTTTGCAGCTGAGCCAAACTGTTCTAGAACCACTAGCAAATTTGTTGAAGGGCTCCAGCTCTTCCTCCAGCGGTTCGTTGGGAATGAATGGGGGCACACCTGACATGGTGATCCGTGTGGGCAGTATGAAAAGCAGTGACACAGCTACAAACATATCATCCAGCACCAGACCCTTTTCTACCAACAACTAAGTTTCAGTCAGTAAATCAACAGAATAATCAATTCAACTTTTCTTACCTTTTCATGAATAAAGAGTGAAAGGTTGGAAAGATGTAAAAAAACAATCCAGAAGTCCCGCTACCACTCAGCAGCTCCACACATGTACCAACCACCTTCACATACTTAATCATGCAAACTCCCAGCATGCAGCGCAGAAGAGAATAGAGGATTAGGGACACTCTTTAAAAAGAAACCAATTACTTGACAGTACTTGTCCACATTTTGACATGTTCCAGCACACATTCAGTACACACACACACACACACACACACACACACACGCACACACACTGTTCCTCCTCATTTGCCAAGTAATCAAGTAGCTTTCAACCACACTTACAAAAGTCACACATGCTTTGGTCTATTTGGCTGCCAAAGCTTCGGACCGTTCAGTCACTGTTGTGAAATTCACTGTGGATTCTCAGCCTCAAGAAATTTAAAAGCATGTTGAAGAAAATGACCCTGACAAAAAAAAAAAAAAAAAGATTATGCTCTGATTTTCAGGCTGTGTTTGTTCAGATCTGACAACAGAAGTTTTTTTTTGTAGATGAATCTTAGCTGATGATTTGTTACAATGACTCTTAATAATTGACTGATTGATCAGTATAAAATGTCAGGAAACAGAGGAAAATGGCGCTCATTATTCTCCAAAGCCAAAGTTAATATAGTCTCCATGCCTTGTCTGATGAGCTGTTCAAAATACAAAATGACAGGAAAATAGCAGTATTCATTCTTGAAAGACTGGAACAGGTAATGTTCTTGCAATTTTACATTTAAAAAATATTCACTGATTGCAAAAAAATTTGAAAATTAGTTTTCTGCCAACCCATAATCAATTTATCAACTCATGTCATCTCTAGAGTAGGGCTGGGGTGTCTGAGGATAAAAATGACACTGCCATAGCCTATATCAAATGGTTTTCAGGATACTTAACAGTTCAATGCAAGAACATGACCTCTAAAAAAAAAAAACCTACCTGAACCTCCATTGTCACTGTCAAAATGTGTACCTATAAATGCATTGATAAATGTACTGATATATGGTTTAAATGCTTTTTGAGACCACAAGATGTTGATCCAAACTCCCAGATCTCAATCCAACGCTTGGTTAAGCACAATACTGCAGCACAAATCACCAAAATGAGAAAATGTTGGGGTTTTTTGTCCAATCAGAAACATATGTGGAGGCACACTTTAGCTCAATAAACACATTGAATGTAAACCTATGATAGAAATCACTGGTACCTGTGATGTCATGTTAAAAAAAAATAAAATAAAATTCTGAAAATTCCTTGCAGCCACCTTGGGGGTCAGAACCCCCAGGATAAAAAGCACTAGGCTATATACTGGAGGACAACAGGAGTCTAACAAACACGTTTTTAGCCACAGGGCCCCTGAGGAGGTTATCTGTTAATGACTCTATGAACACACATACAGACATGCACACAGACACTCACAAAACATGGGATAAGAGTCACAGTCACTGTGTCTAATTGCATTTCTTCTGTACCTTCACATCTCCTCTGCTGCAGAACTGACTAATGTGTTAAAGATGGATTCATTATCATTTTCCTTTGATATTTGATTCGACACAATTAAGCGATTCTCATAAATTGTAGATACTGTATAATTCATGAAATGCTTGTATCTTGCTCTTCTGTTACCAGGGAAACTTAGAGTAGATCAAAGGATCACCAACTGTCTTTGACAATTTATGAGGTTCATCTCAAAGAATATGTTCAACAGCATCAGGTGGGTGAAAAATGACTCACTGCTGCAGATGATGTTTCCACTCTGCTGAATGTTTCCATAAACCAGAAGCAACTAGTAATAAGACAATAACCCTTTTCCCTATAAGCAGCAATTAAAATGGTATTTAGTTGAACCAATTGTGCTTTTTTTTT
>NW_007577749.1:1282890-1324570 GCF_000690725.1 Stegastes partitus | reverse complement strand
AATTTCACGAAAACGCCATAAAATGCCATAAAATGGGACGTGCTGTGTAACTTGCCTGTACACGCTCCGATCTTCCTGAAACTGTACACGTGTGCACCATGTCCTAGCCAGAGCGCGTTAACAGCACGCCACGCCATGCACACCACCTCGGCCCGTCATTAAACAGGAACTGGTGGGTGTACACTCACAACGCCACTTGGGGGCGTGGCCACGACCATACACATTCACCACGAAACAGGAAGTGAAGTGTAAATAGCCGAAACACGGTTGGATTTGGCTCCAACTTTGCACGTTGCATCACAGTCCGGTACTCATCACAGCCACACAACGATAATGACCCTCAGACACAGCGCCACCTACTGGAAACAGGAAGTGAAGTGTAAATAGCCGAAACACGGTTGGATTTGGCTCCAACTTTGCACGTTGCATCACAGTCCGGTACTCATCACAGCCACACAACGATAATGACCCTCAGACACAGCGCCACCTACTGGAAACAGGAAGTGAAGTGTAAATAGCCTGCGAATGCTCAAAATAAATCGCAGTACGAGCCGCATTACATACCGACTGTCTCAGTCACACTGCCGCAAGCAAGAAGCGAGGACCTGTCCAATGCCGCTTGCAGCTTTGTTTTCTTTACACTTTCTTTCTTTGTTTTTCTTCCTTTTTTTTTTTGTTCCGTATTTTGAGTTTTTTGTTTTATTTTAACGTTTTTACTTTTGTATTAGTTTTTTTAAATATGGTTTATCACACATTCTTTTTTTGTTTTTTAAGTTTTAAACTCAGAATGTCAATCCACAAACATTTTACATTTTTCTGCAAAATCTTAGCTTTGAAATAACAGCTTCAAAGGCTATTTAGCATTTTCAGAACTTAATACTTTTTCTTTCAACTAATGACAAATATTGGTAAAATATTTTCTCAGATTAAAAACAGTAACAAAAAAACTGTAATGTTATGGTCAGCTGCTGTAAAACCACAAATTACAAATGATAAAAATACAGATTTTGATGTGCACATAATGTACAGTTCTGGCCTGTATTTTTGTTGGGGTTTGGGGGATTTTTTTCTTTTTCTTTTTCTTTTTTTTTCTACATATAGAATACTTATTTTCATTGAGCTTTTAGAACTGATTGAGTAGGTATGACTAGCTGTCCCACAATAATTAAAATATTGGTAGAGATTATTGGTGAGATGAGATAAAATAAGATAAATCTCTATCAAACCCAAAGAAAAATTCTTGTGTTTTATTGCTCAGAAAACAAAATTGCAAAACATTATGAAACTCAGTGCTTTTGAAAAAAAAAAAGTTGCAAAATATTCCACATGATGAGGAAATATTGCACATTACAATGCTGTGTTATACATGTAATTAAAATACCCGAAATTGAAATCCGACACATTTCAATTTACTGTTCCAGTTTTAGATTGTAACAATGGCTTTGCCACAGATGCTTAAAACTTTCTTTTATCATTAATTGTACATGACAAAAACAATATCTGTGAAATTATAGCGTTACATATCAACTACTTTTTTCACACATTGAATTCTGAAGCCTTTTGAATGACAGTAACTTGGGAACTGTTAAAGATCAAAACCTAACATTTTCGCTGTTTCTTGCCATTGTGTCATTGATTTAGAATCTGCAATAATATACAAGTAGATCAAATAATCTCTGCTGCTAGCTGCATGTCACAATAAAGCAACAAAACATACAGAATACTCATTTGAGCTTTTATAATTCAGTGTGCAGGTGTAAGAAGTTGTCCCACAATAACAAAAATATTTAGTTTTCTGGTATTTCTTTGGGAATTATCTGCATTTAGTCATTATATTGACATCAGCATAATAGAACCATGGCAAAATACATAGCTCTGCTTTTCTAGTAAGGGTCCGAGCACTACAGTGCGTAGGACCCCATTGAAACTGCTATGTCATTATTTGTTTGTCACAAAGAAACGTGTTTTTTAGGTCCTAAACATACTCGAAAACTCACAAAACTTGGCACACACATCAAACCCAGCGACAAATTTGATAATTAGGGGGAAATGCACACCTCAATAGAAAAATGGCTCCACAGCGCCACCTTGAAAATTTCAATGAAGTCCTATCGAAAGCACGTTTGACCTACACCTACGCAATTTGGTAGGTATATGGAGGAGGTCAGGACAAACAAAACAGTCAGTGACAGCCATACCCTAAACCCAAAAGGAAGTCCACTATTTTGGATTGTTTGTTTGTCCAACCCGAGCTAACTCCTCCTTGGGGGTAAGTCACAGAGCGCTGAAATTTGGGTAGCGTGTAGAATACGCCTTGAAGGTAAAATGTTATCGAAATCATCTGCAAAGGTCTAAGGGCGTGGCCACGGCGGCCCTCTGATTTTTGATCTTTTGCCATGAAAGAGGAAGTACTGCTTAACTACCCTGTATCAGCTCCAATCTGCCTCAAACTTTACATATTTGATCAGACTGCTGTCCCGATCACATCCATATGCCAAAATCCATTCACAGTCATAGTGCCACCTATTGGTAGCAGGCTGTTTGAGGCATTACACTTACATGTGTCTTTAAACTCAACAGGAAGTCCGCCATTTTAAAATAACTGTGCAATTTTTTGTGATTTTTGCCATTTTCAAAATCTATCTCCTCCTAGGGATTAACTCCTACACCCCTCAAATTTGGTCAGTGCATACAATAGGGATTGCTGATCAAAAGTTATCAAAACGCTCCACAAAAGTATAAAAGGGGTGGCAATGGCCCCTCTGAATTGTGATGATATGCCATCACAAAGGAAGCATGTCTAACGACCCTGCACATGCTCCAATCTGCCTAAAACTTTACATATTTGATCAGACTGCCGTCCTGATCACATCCATATCCATTTTTGATCACAGTCCTGCCCTGATGAAACCCATATGCCAATATCCATTCATAGTCATAGCGCCACCTGCTGGCAATAGGAAAGCATGTGTTTTACACTTTCATGTACATTTGTGGCATCTACTACGGCCAGGGCCGCCGCTATAGCTCACCTGGTTGAGCTGGCATCCCATGTATTGGGCTACAGTCCCGATGTGGAAATCTTAAGTTTGAATCCGGCTCATGGCTGATATTTGTCTGTCTTTAAGTGTAGCCCTGTGATAGACTGGCGACCTGTCCAGGGTGTCTCCTGCCTTCGCTCTAAGCCAGCTGGGATAGGCTCCAGCCCCCCGGCAACCCGAGTGAGTATTGAGCGGTGTATAGATAGTGGATGGATGGATACTATGGCCTGCACATTTCACCTACATCCATCAAATTTGGACATATGCAGCACATCCAGACGGGGTAAACCACAGAGCACTGAATTTCGGGTAGCATGTAGAGTACGATTTGAAGGTAAAAATTTCTCAAAAGCTCTGCATTTCGTTGAAGGGTGCGGCCGTGGTAGCCCTCTGATTTTTGATCCTTCGCCATCACAAAGGAAGCATGTCTAATGACCCTGTACATGCTCCAATCTGCCTCAAACTTTACATACTTGATCACAGTCCTGCCTTGATGAAATCCATATGTCAATATGCAGTCACAATCATCGCGCCACCTGCTGGCAACAAGAAAGAACATGTTTTACACTTTCATGTGCTATTATTAGCCTGTCGATCGTATTAACCTCAAATGCAATGATGTGGGCCTTTACAAGATGATGATGACTCATACCAAATATTGTGACTTTTCATCAAACGGCGTTCTGTTGGCGGCCCTCTAAACCGTTCTGGCTGCAGCTTGCTCCTGCACTACTAAGGAGACACAATGAGGACTGAGGATTAAATGGAGTCAGATCTCCATCTACTGGACAAACAGAACAACAACAGCATTCTGCACAACTGTGACACTTAACTGCATTTACTGTTTTATGAGAAAAGGGTTATGGTTAGGTGATTGTCACTTTTCCCGCAGCGCATTTCTGCCACAACCCCGACGTGCGCCACGTCCAACATGCGTGGATGTGCGAGGACCCATCCAATGCCACTTGCAGCTTTAATTGGGTTTTATATTTTATTTACTAGAAATAGAAGTTCTTAAACAGGTACAGAATCCAGTTCACTACTTTACACTGAAATCCTTTTTTGGCTTGGTTGACTTACTCTGCTGCATGCACTCATGTTATGCACTAATTAAGAGCTGTATCTACAGTTCTTTGTTAGACCTCATAAGCCATTTCACTGACATTACCAAAGCCCTAACGACAGCAGCAGACTTTCCGGATCAAGTTCTTGTTAAAGTTCAAGTTCCAGATGAGTTCAGGCTATGACCTCTACAGATGAAAATGAGACAAGTTGTCTTTTTTATACAAGCAACCAACTGGAATTCTAAATGGGTGACGAACTGTCTTTATTTCTATTACATTGGATTTACTCTAGCAGATTCAGAAAACATGCAATTTAAAACATGTAGGAAGCTTAAAGAAAAAAAGGACAAACATACAGTTTGTCTGAGAGTGAGTGTAATGACTTTGCTATTGATTTCTTTATTTAGTTGATATGTAGCATCTCCATTTGACCTTGCAGGAGCTGCTTTATCATCAGGGAGTTGGTCCTCTGTTGTAGCTGACAACATCTACTGGTGGGACATAATTCTGCACAGAAAACCTCACGCTGAGACAGTGGAGCAACTTGGACTTTAAATAGTGCTTTTGTTTGGAGCCAATAGCACACAGAAAGGAACTGTTCTGTCAGTGTGTTTGTGTGGGTGCTGTGTGTATAATGGGATAGGGAACATCCTGGCTGACTCACCCAGATCGGCAACGGGCTTCACCTCATATCTGGTTGTCTCAGTCACACCCTTCACTATGTTCTGCAGCACCATCAGTCCTCACAGCAAGGGAAAACAGTTAACTAAATTGATTTCTCAATTTATTAAACTACACCAGCATTTGTTTTGTTTTCTTCAGAGCATGCGGCATGTTTTTTTTTCCATCAGTAAAAATGAAATAGTCGTTGTATTCACATCTAATGGGTTGCCATGCTGAGTTGGTGAACATTTGTAACACTGGAAGTAGTCTGGCTAATTTGTAGCCTCTGTATTTGCAGTCAGTGGAGCAGATCTGCTGGGCAAGTGTGAATAAAAATAATTAGCATTTGTCACTGCAGACATTTTGAGTTGTCATAACAGAGAAAACACAGGTGAAAGAAATTTTGTTAACAGCAGGACAGTAAGCCTACATGCACAATACCAGCAGAATGAAACTAAGTCAATTGGAGTCTTTTCCAGTGTCAATTATACATGCACTCTTCCTCCAGCGACAAGCCAAAATGTCTGGTGTGAATTAAAAAAGGTCTTTGACATCCAGTACTGCTGGGAGCTCTAGGAGGTTATGAGACACCTCCACAGCATTGTATGACACAGCATGCAGGAGGACAGAGCTGCAGGGAGGGTTTATGGTGTATGAGTAAAAGGCCAAGGGATACAGAGAAAGACAGAGAGGAAAAGATTCACCGAATAAAAACTGAAATTGCTTATTTGCATAGCTGGCGCTCAAGTATGTAGGGTCTGTGCTTTCAGCAACTGCTGCCACTGAATGCCAGTTGAGTATTCTTAAAATTAAATGTTTTTCAGATATTGTGGAATTGAAATAGAATTTCTTGTTACTGTCATTGCACAGTGTACCATAAAATTAGGCAGCAATCCTCTCAGCGCATCCACACATTCAGACAACAGTTAGTAAAAACAACAAGACATACACAATACAAATATAAACATACAGCTTATTGCTGTATAGATAGCTTAATTGGTGTAGTAGGATCACTATGACAACAGTAGTGCACTTCTGGATATTGCACATTGTTAAATATTTACATAAACACAGAGACCTATAGTAGTGTTTTTGGGAATAATACAGAAAATGTACATACAAGGTGCAGTTAAATATAAACAGGTGTACATTTACTACATAGAAGGAGCATTTGGATGTAAACATGAAGATTCAGGATAGGATGCAGCAAGAGCTGAACAAGCAGTGAGCAGCTGCAGATCTTCTGTGCAGTGTTGATGGTCCTCAGAGCAGAGGTAGAAGAACACCAGCAGCTTCTACTGCAGGTTGTGGGGTTTTTTTTTGAGGATTCTCAGAAGGTGCTGTGCCTTCTTCACTACTGCGGTGTTGTTGGTAGTCAAGGAGAGATCTTCATCCATGTGTACTCAGGAACCACAAAGTAGGGATGCTACCCACTCATTCTTTGCAGATGCATAGTGGATCAGAGTCTGCTCTGTCTTTTCAGAAGTCTGTGATCAGTTACTTGTTTATGTGAAGTTCAAGACCAGATTGTTTTCTGAACACCACACTGTCAGTCTTTGGACTTGATCCCTGTAGTCTGACTTGTCCCCTCCTGAGATAAGTCCAACCACAGCCGTGTCAACAACAAATTTAATGATGGTATCACTGTGATGAGTGGGGGCACAGTCATGTGTACAGAGAGTACAGGATGGAGCTAAGCAAACAGCCCTGTGGGGATCTGAATATAATGGTGGAGGAGAGGTGGGGGCCTATTCTAACTGAATGGGGTCAGGGGGACTGCCAAACTCCTAGGTCAATCTGGCCTGGCATATCTAGAAAGCACAGGAGGAGATAATAATACTAGTAATGGTAATTCTGCCCAGTATAAGTAACCCAATATGCCAGACTACAGCAAGTTTCCCTGCACCTGACACACCTCCATGGCATGCAGTCCTCTTTAATGTGATTGCTAATTAACTACACCTGTGTTTTTCATTATAAAGGCTGACAATCCTGCTGTCTTTAAATGAACTGAGACCGCAAATTGTAGCAGTTTATCATTACGTCAGGATAAAGTTGATAAATGTTGCGCTGATTTTGGTGTGTCCATATTATATGGGTTGGGACATTGGAAACCTAATGGTCAAACAAGGGCCAAAAATGGATTACACTGACTCAGATGAAGCAGTTTCAGTCTCCATCAACCAGTCTTTCTTTTTTTTCCTTTCACTGATCCTACCAACTCCGTCAGTGCTGATGATCTCAGGTCTTGTTACTCGTCCATCCATCCATCCATCCATCCATCCATCCATCCATCCATTATCTATACACTGCTTAATCCTCACTAGGGTCACAGGGGGGCTGGAGCCTATCCCAGCTGACTTAGGGCGAAGGCAGGGGACACTCTGGACAGGTTGCCAGTCTATCGCAGGTCTACACTTGGAGACAGACAACCAAGCACACTCACATTCACACCTATGGACAATTTAGACTCACCAATTAACCTCAACATGTTTTTGGACTGTGTGGGAGGAAGCCGGAGAACCCAGAGAGAACCCATGAGGAGAACATGCAAACTCCACGCAGAAAGATCCCGGGTGTCCTTACCAGGACACGAACCGGTGACTTTCTTGCTGCGAGGCAACAGTACTAACCACAGATCCAACTTGCAGCCCTTGGTAAAAAATAAAAACCAAAAATTATACTCGATACAATACAATTTTACACAGTGTTTACTTTTTTTGCAAGACTTTATTGTCTCAGTTGTGTGGCTCTGTCAACTCAGCCCACAGCAACCTGCATGCGAGTGTTTACCCATGATGAGCTGACTTGTCAGGAGTTTCACCTCTCCTAAACTTCTTTTCCTCTGTGTGTGAGATGGCTTTTTGAGTGAGTGGCTTTATGACAGTCTATGTTAGTGGGAGGCAAGCTGGCATGCTCTGCAGGTGGACAAACAGACTGTGTTAATTACTTGACCCTTAACCTGCAAAGCAGTAGCAGCAGGAGAGTAGCATTTGCCATTTCTTGAAGTTTGACTGCAAAACATGAACAGCAGACATTGCAAGCTTGTAATTTCCTTTGTCTTCTGCCACAGTCTTTGTTCCCTTAATTGGTCCTACCAACTCCTCCAGTGCTGATCATCTCTGTTGTTGTTTCCAGTCTCCTCTGTTCATGTTCATGTTTGTCTATTGGTGTTGTCTTTGAGCTGATTTCAAGGTACATATCAATGTACGTGGTGGATTTCACACAGTTTTTAATAATTTATGTGAAATATGCATATTTTATTGAATTTTAATACTTTTGAGTCACATGTATATAAATATGTTAGTGTTGTAATGTAGACAGGAGTCCTAATTAAATGCCACATTTGCGTGGTTTTGTATGAATGCATGTTTTAAAGAGTGTTTGCTTGTACAGGCACTGAAATATAGCAATATAGACCTTCTGTCCTGAAACACAAGTCGGTTTTAATACAATGCTTTTGTGGTTCACTTTTGTCTTTGTCATGTGAAATATAACACGTTGCTTGGATGTCTATTTTATTCTTCATAAGCTTCGTCATTGTAACAACTCAGCTGTCTGCGGTCAGCTAGGTGCAACAAAAACAAAAAAAACAGATGTCATTGGTTGTATAAAGCATTTTATTGCCTAGTTACAAAATTAAACATAAAACGGTGATAATATAAGTAAATAGAGCAAGGGGGTGTTGCTACATGAAAGATCCAAATAAAACCAAACAAAGGTTAACACAGTTAATAAAGCTATGTAAACAAAAGCATAACAACTGAACTTAGCCAAACTTAAACATAATAGCAACACCCACAATAAACATAAGTGTTGTCCCCTCCACCTCCAGTTCCGGTTAGTGGCAGCCTTCCTTTCTCCCTCCTTTTCCTTTTCCTTCCTTGTCATCCAGTGTTTGAGCCTCAGACCCTCTCCCTGACAAAAAGTAACAAACGAGTGCAGAGTGTGCAGAACTAACTAAAACAGGTGCCTCAAATCACACATTACAGGAAACACAAGACGCAAATCATCAATCATCAACCCTCAGTGGCTACAGAACACACAGGACATGAGTAGCTTCTCATCAAGTTAGGCAGCTGCTAACAGAAATTACATTTCCACCCCTCAGTGACTACGGAAAACACTTAGCGCACACAAAACTCAAAGGTACGAGAGGCACCAAGGCAAACTGTTCACATTAAATCCCAGCCACCCTGACTGTAAGTTTGGTTGTAGCTTTATGCTTTCCAGGTGTGGTGATTGCTGCAGTTAGACTAGATGAAGGTGGAGGGATTCAGGTTGTAGCCCAATCAGGCAGGTCAGGAGGAAGGGAGAACAAGTGCTTCAGGGCAGATCAGGAGCTCCATGCCAATCATCCCTGACTGAGGACAGGTGGACTCTGGAGCATACTCCTCAGTCAAGCACACACGGAAATCAACACAACCATCTCCCCAGAGAAAGGCCACAAGGGATACACCACATAAACAAGGTACCCAGTCACCAGGGGCCGGCCGTAACATTCATCTTTGCTTCATGCTTCTGCCTTTTGAAAAGTAATTTGTACATAGTTGTTCTTGATCTGTGCTGCAGCAATGAAATCTTGACAGACTGCAGATCTGTGTTTCTTAAAGAAACTATTCAGCTATAGTGTGTTCAGGTGAAAGTGATTGGGAGTGAGAAGGGTCGAGACCTTGTAATATTAGATCATAAAAAGAAACCCAACAATTCCCTCTGAGCAAGCACATAGGTACGGTGGGAAAAATAAAGACTCACTTGTAACTGGAAGAAACCTCCAGCAGAAACAAGTTACTCCAAGTAATTGGAGATGGTGAAAGTTTTTAGTCAGGAGAGCATCCAGAACGTCAAAACCTAAGGCCCAAGAGAGCTCATCAAAACAGTATCACAAGCAATCTTCCAGATCTCCAAAAGACATACAAATATTTCTGTACTTATGTAAAAGATCTGAGTACTTCTGCCAATGCTCTTGAGATATAGTGGATTAAAAAGGTTTTAAAGGTAAGTTACACGCTTAAATGTGCCAGCAGATCTGTAGAGCCTGCTGATATATGTGTGTCAAACAACACCTGAGAGGGAAATAGGATAATATTGCTGATTAAATGAATTTTTCCTAAATTATTTTAAGTACATCATGTACAAAGTGTTTAGAGTCTAATTGAAGAGAACTCTCTCTACCCTGATTGGTCTGTAGATGCCTTTGCTTCCTTCAATAAACTTCATGGATATTTTCACGTTGTATATTTTAATACAGAACAGACCAAAGCAACAACAAATATTTCACAAAGATAACTTTAAAAATATATGCAAAAGAGCTCAAACACAGATTATCCTTTAGATACAGATGAACAGTAAGTTTAGGTTGAAGAGCGCATGAAGTCTACAGAGATTCTCATCGTTGAGTCACTGCAGTCAACATTGGAGGATGCGCTATATGACACACAGTCTTTTTTAGCATTTTCCTATATGTTTCACTGCTCTGTCTCTTTGACCATGAACTGCCTCCTACCATCTTTATCATATTTTTCACACTTACTATGTCAGTTTTCCCTGTACTATCACATTTTCAACCTGAACAATACTTTAACTGTCTTACAAAATGAGTTTGTAACCACAGCCAATGATCGATGTGTTGGTGAATGTAGTTGGTATATTTTGATGTGTTATAGAAGGGAAAACATAGCTGGACCTAATGATATTAATGATTACAAAATGAACACAAAATCAGTAATTTTACAAAACACTCCTGTGTTTGACAAGTTAAAATATCTACCATGAGAAAAATCTATTCTGAATAACACTGTCATTGTGTTTTGTAAGACATGCTTTGTAACACGTATTAGCGATTAGAGCGTCACAGGCCAAATGGAGGTGAGTGCTAATAGTCGTTACTGAGCTACATGTTACTACTCTCCAGTTTTTACAGAACAAGAACATTCTGATTGCATATTTTTCTGGAGTCAGATTCAAGCCCAAGTCATGTTGTGGTACAATGCTGAGATGAGACATCTGCCATCTTTACTGGTACCGCAAATAGTGTGTGGTTTTGTCTTTGTATACGTTAGTGACTATAATCAGTTTGAACAGAAAGTGGATCAGAGGCCAATAGCAACAATTTGAGGTTTGATTTGCTGGAGAGGTGCTAGTAAATAGGATGTGTCAAATTGATGGTGCTGAAGTACACTTTAATAGGTATTTTTAATAAGCAGAACTTTGAGAAACGACTAAACAAAGGTGGTTGTTTTGAACAGGGTATAATTTGGACATTGAACTCTTGTTCTTGTGGTTGCTTATTGAATCCGTTTTTAATGAGGTTTCAATTTCATATGAGGTTGACAAATAGGTGCAGGTACTGGAAATACGAAACACCTCATCATATTTTATCTTTTATATCACTAGATTTAAAGAAGAGCGATAAAGAATAAACCACCACTTCTTGCACAAACACATGCAGAATAAGGTGTATGACGGAAGGATTTTACAGCAGAGGTTGACTTTTGTCTTAGTGGGGAGCAGCTGGCAGTACAGCAGACTACAACCATATCTCTTTCTTACACACACACACACACACACACACACGTTAACGTCGCTTAAAAAAAGATTGGAATCAGGCAGTGTAAAGATAGCTGCCTACCAACACAGTGTACAAATCAACACATTTTTATTTGCTAGAAACTAAATGTACAGTACAAAAATTAAACTGAAGCCGGCCTTGATGACCTGTAATTTTCTTCCTTGAAATTTAGACATAACTGAAGTTATTGTATATTGACCTTTAACACCTCAGAAACAAACTGACTGTGTACATATACTCTGGATGTCGCTGCCTTGACCTCCAGTTCTACTATAAGAAGTTTGGAGTTATTTTTGATCAGAATATGTCTTTTACTTCACATGTAAAGCAAGTCTGTAGGAAAACCTTCGTTCACCAAGTGCAATGTTGTTAAAATCAAGAGCATCCTGTCTCAGAGTGGTGCTGAAAGGCTAGTCCATGTATTTGTTGCTTCTGCACTGGGTTGTTGTGATTCTAAATGCTGCAGCCGCAGTTATGACAGAGACTAGTAAGTGAGCTCACGTTTTTCCCTTATTAGCTTCTCTTTATTGGCTCCATGTAAAGTCAATAATAGAATTTAAAATCCTTTTCCTCAAATACAAAGCTATTAATCACCAAGCTTTGTCGTCTAATAAAGACTAAGATTATTGTACCATATTATCCTAATAGCACAGCTTGTTCTCAGAGTGCAGGTTTGCTTGTGGGTTGTAGAGTTTCCAGTAGCAGAATGGGAAGTCGGGCCTTCAGCTCTCAGGCTCCTCTGCTGTAGAACCGTCTCCAGGTTTGGATCCAGGAAGCAGACACCCTCTCTACTTTCAAGATTAGACTTAAAACTGCCCTTTTTGATAAATCTTAGAGTTAGGGCTGGCCTGGGTGACCCTGAACCATCCCTTAGTTATGCTGCTATAGGCCTGGGCTGCTCAGGACTTCTTTGTTCTGTTATGCTCTCTTTGTCTGATTTCTGCCTGCTGTCTGTATTCTCTCCTGTATTCTACCCTAACCCCAACCCGTCCAGGCAGAGGCCCGACCTCCCAGAGCCTGGTTCTGACAATTTCTTCCTTGCAACAGAGTTTTTCCACACTCGCCCCAAAGTGCTGCTCAAATGAAATCTTTAGAAAATATCGTAAGTTCTTCACCACGTTATGAGAAATTCCCTAAATCGATTTGAGTTGAACTGAATTAAAATGAATTGAACTGGAGGACTGAAGTGAAGTGAAGTGAAGTGAAGTGAAGTGAAGTGAAGTGGACATGTAGGAACTTTTAGTGCAAAGCTAAGCTTGCAGTAACTGCATGTTTGGAAATCAAAGCTGCACTGTATTATGTTGTTCAAAGCACTGTTTGCTACATGTTTGTTAATGTTCCCATACACTTTATTACTATGCACTAAAAGCAATGCAATGACATTTTCTACACAGTATAACCTTGTGGGACAGCATTCCTCTGTGAGGGTATTATTATGAACAGATCATGATGAGAAGCAATCATGCTCAATAGCAATTCTAGATGTTTTTTTTATTAAGCTTTCATTCTGCCCACATATACAGAGCATCAACAGAACTACTGCCCACCGAAACCCACACACACTCCCTGCTGCACACTGCCCACTCACTACAAAACAACAGCATAGAGATGGTGAGTATTCAGGACACAGGAGCCAAAGACAAGGGAAACCGTTCCAGTCTGCTAATCATATCAAAATATTAATGTCATTCCTTTGTATTAAATGTAGCATAAATTAGAATTTCTGAAAGTTTTGAATACCTCAACTTTTCAGATATTCTGAAACTTCATGAACACCTACAACCATGCACCATGTTGGGAACATTTTATGCACCAAAACCTGTATTAGATGATCATTAAATTCCCTTTTTTGGGCTCCTACATGAAAGATGATATGTTGCCTTTGGGAGGAATTCATATGCGTCTGCAGCTCACCATTGTGTACATCAATCATTCAAGGAACCTTCAATAAAAGGTTAATGAAAAACAACTTATTGCATTTCACTCACTGATTTATTGATGCACATATGTCAGGAAAAATGACTGATATGTTTCAGTGCACACCATCTCATCCACTGCTTTCTGATTAGTTTTCTGCTACTGAAGACTCAAGGGGCTCTTTCATCTGATGTTCAAAAACAGTTACACGGTCACATACAGATCAATGTAAAAGCATGTAAACATTAATAAACATTTTTTTAAAATTACGTTTTTTTCACCTTCAGAAAAAATCGACGGTAAAACATGTACTCACACATCATTGGTGGTGACACTGATGGATATTCACATGCTTTCTGCTCCTTTTCCTCGTCCTTCCAGGTTTCATGACTTCTTGTGTTGTTACCTTCATGTGTTTGCTTGCCTAACTGAGTGTAGTACTTCAGCTGCTAATTAATACATGTTTGTTCTGGTAATAATACTACCATCCAGTATCACCATCTAGGCATCTCTGCCCATGACAAGATTGTCCGTATTCTGTCATGTTGATGTCATATTTTACCAGAATTTATTAAGTACAATTTTTTTGAATGTCCTTTATGGGTTGGTCGAACCTGAACATTTACTGTCCAGTATGAGTGCTGGTAATTGTAAGCTTTCAACCATTTCATGGTAAGAAGGGTATGAACACATCCAGCTCAGGTATATTTCAGTCACATATAAGTGCAATCATCATCTAAATAACTCCCTGTAAATACAGATTGCTCATCTTGCAGCTATTGGCTTGTGTGGATATTTTTTCAAGCAGAAATCTTGCAGAAACTGGGCCTCACCAAATGTGTTTCAGCCAAGGGTGTTTGCTCTTTATTGTGATTAATTTAACTTAATGAAATGATTTAATGGGGTTGAGGAATGAACTTCTCTTGTTTCCCTCAACAGAAAGGCCAGAGTGCTGGGGTCAGCTGCAGCAGCGTGCATAAATATGGAAGAGATTACAGTTCAGCTTCACTGTGTAAATACTTGCTCTTCCTGAAAATGTCACATACTAATAAAGCAAACAGATATGGTATGACTACAGAAATCTATACTTTGATGATGGATGATGATTTTTATGCACAACACAATGAAAAATGGTGTAATAAACAAAAACACCCAGCCAGCAGCAGGCCTGTGATAGGTCAGGAGAAAATAGCAAGACTTGTTACTGCTTACAGGTGGGCATTATGTATGCAAATAACAAATTAGAAAGCAGGACTTGTCAAACCTTCAAAAAATAATAATAATTGATCAGCTTTATATAGCGCTTTTCTAGACACTCAAAGACGTTTTACACTGTCAATTCTTCATTCACACACATTCATTCCAGTGGTGGTAGCTAGGATCGTAGCCACAGCTTCCCTAGGGCAGACTGACCACCACCTCAAACAATCCATTCATACGCATTCACACCAGGCAAGGTGGGTGAAGTGTCTTGCCCAAGGACACAACGACCATGACTCAGGTTACAGGGCGGAATCGAACCGCCGACCCTCCGATCACTGACCACCTGAGCCACATCTTGTCAGCTAAGAACACCAGTAGACATGTGGTCAGGATACATGAATAATATGTCTCTCATATTGTGTTGGCTCTTCAAGATCTTTGCCAAATACAATATTTCTGAAATAAGAATGGAATGTTTGCAGCATTACACATCTGCACCAATGAACCTGATACCTGGGCTTTCCAGCACCAAGTGGACTTTAGGTGTATCTGAGACAGAGTAGAAAAAATTAATATACTGAGAAAAGTGACGAGTCACAAAAGCTGTTTGGCTTAGTTTTATCTGTCCAATTATTAAAGCCCTCTAAGTGCCTCAGAGCATGCTTGAATATCTTTCAAGGGGCAGTTTCACATTTATTCAAGGAAGTATACAGTATGTAATGCAGTCTCCTACTCCCCTCCCACATTATGCCTACTGTTTGACCTGATTTAGTTGTTTTTCGTTTGCATGAAACAAGTTGGTCTGCAGTGAGCTGGTTGCTCTACCAGAGGCATCCGTGCACTTTTTCCAGCAGAGGAGGGATGTAGTGACTCACCTGGTTCTACCTTAATCTTGCACCACCCTGGCCTACTTTATTTCCGATTCTTCACCACAGATGCCTCTTTCAATATCTGTTCGTCTACTCGTTCTCTCCTATGATCGCTCTCCTTTTGTTGCGCCTCCTCTGCCTTTCTGAACCCAACTTCCCCTCTCCCTTCCTCTCTCTCTCTCTCTCTCTCTCTCTCTCTCTCTCTCTCTCTCTCTCCTCCTAGTCTCCCTCTTTAGTTGACTTGATTTGTCTGGAGTCTTGTTTTCTTCCAGTCAGTAACTTTTAGTTTCACTCGTCACAACGCCTCCCCGGAGACCTCCAGGGAAGCTCCTGATCAAAGTGAATAGTGAGGTCAGTGTGTGTGTGTGTGTGTGTGTGTGTGTCTGTGTGTGTGTGTGTAAACAAGATATAGAGATGTCTGTTCAACCATGTCTGCTCTTGAAAAAATAGTCTGAGAAAATGTTACAAGCCCCTGGGCCTCTGAACACCACACAGACCTCATTATACAAACCCCAAAATGGATGGATGTCAAGATTAAAACAAAGCTGTTTTTCTTCCTGGAAAGGTGACATTTTGGTGATACGTGCAGCGTTTTCACTCAGCATCTCTGACTGAGAATGAAAAATAGACTTGAAAGTCACACTTTCTAAGAATCCTCTAGACCATTGCTGAGGTGTGCAAACTATAAATCTGTGAAGGGCCAAAGTCACAGCCCACATTCCTTACTTGTGACCATTTAGGTTCAAGGATGGGCAAATGTAACGGTTACAAGCCACTTTCCTAAGAAGGCCCTTGCAGCAATCCATCACTTTGTATTTTAGCTGCCATCTGCTCAGAGTCAGATGGGTTTTAATAAGGTGGTGGAAAGCTTTGCTCAGAAACTAGTGAGGATGAAATACTTTAAGGTTCGGCAACTTCTACTGTTAATCTGTGGGGTTATGGTTGCGTAACAAATGGTGCAAAACTCTGTCAGGCTTTATGATGAGACACTGATGCTTTGGCATGGAGAATATATCATGCTGTGATGCTTGTAATATTTCAGATTAAAAGCAAACAAAAAAAAACAACAGGTGCGTTAAGTCTTTTTTCATGATCCCCTTTGGCTGAAAAACATACTTACCACATACTGACACAGTTTCTTATGATTAGCCTGTATACACAGCAGGCATCTGAAGTTTTGTGCTAAGACATCTGGCATACATCTAGTATCTGGTGTGTTATGATGGTAAGCAAAAGGAGGGTTTATGCACGCTGAAGGGAACTTCTGTGCTCTTAATGTGTGCAGGAGGAAAATATAAGGAATGTGGCTTTTTTATGCCATTATAATTATGAGTAGTCTGGGTTAAATGACATTATTACTGCTAGCAAGTTTCATTCCTCCTCTGAATGGTAACATGAATGTAATGAGGAAGGTTTTGAAATGCAAGGACAGATGCCACATACAAATTCATATCTTAAAAGACATATAATTGCTTTCAGAAAATCAAAGACATTGAAGACAAACGCTTGAATAAATAGTTACTGTACACAGTCAAAATGCCTCAGCATTTGAAGATATGTTGCAATGCCAAAGTGACTCTTGCAACGAAACAGCTGTCATTGTTTCCATTTCATGCCCAGCCACATTAAGAGTCATTCTTCATCCTGTTAGGATCATATATTTTATATTCATGTTTTGATCATCTCTTATTATTGTCTTAACCTCTTATTATTATCTTAATCTTTTATTATTATCTTAAGGCATAATCAACACAATTAATAAACAATTGCAGCATGAGAAAGCATAAGTGGAGACAGGATTTGGTGGTTTGTGTATTTCTCTGTCACAAGCAGGTATCTGCAGGAGGGAGAAACTGAGGGTGCAGAGTGGCAAGTCTCTGCACCTACGAGATGGTGAAAGAAGGCTCAAGGACACAGAGGGGCCAATCAGCTAGCTGCAACACATTCTGTGCACATTCTCATGAAATAGTATAAGTACACTGGATCAGGGCGAGGCAGTCAGTCAGACTTCGTGCCCTGACATTAACTTTGTTGGTGCTAGGGTAACAAGTTTGATCCAGAGCTGTGTATGCTTGTTCAACTATCTGATAAATAAATACACTGAGTATGACCTAAATATTTTCTCCTATTGCTTCATTAAACTAATGCGCAGGAGCTATCTCACACACAGTGTAATTTCTTGTAGATTGAGATTCAGCTCCAACAATCCAGAGGGCCTCTGACCTTGGCTCTTACATCAGCACCAGAGAGTAGGTCTTAAAGTGTTTGCCCTAAGCCCATTTGGCACTTTTGTTGACATCATACTCTTTGATAAGAGATAGTGTAAGTGTAGGCGGCACAGTTTTTCAAAATTTTCTTTGTCATCTGTTTCTTTGTGTTAGCCACACGATACGTGTACCCAACCTCCCGCCCAGTGTCAACTGAGATAGGTTCCTTTGTGGACAGTGTGGGTCCATGAAATCAATTTGCTCACTGTTTTTAACTTTATAAGCTGTGACTCCTCAGTTCTCTTCAAATTTAATGATCACAATTCAGAGATGTAAAGGCATCATACAATTTTACAGTAAGCAATTCTAGGAAGGGAAAAGGGAAAAGTTAGAAATCCATTAATTGAATGAATGACAATAAAGAAAACTGCAAACCGTTTCCTCCCTCTCTTTTTCCCCCTATCAGTCCATCTGTGTTCCTTTGAGTCATGTTCTTGGGCTCAGGCCAACCTTGTGGATGGAACATAACTATGAGGTAAAGTTGTGCTGATTGCTGTGAAATGATAGTAGCTTGGTGGAGTGGGATTTGCCAGGAGCTATAGATCAGCTCCATACAGAAGGTGTTAGTTAGGCAGGCCACCAAATCACTCCGTGGGGAACATCAACATTATATCCTCAGCCATTTGGCATGAGCTCCATAACCGGTGACTCAGACCCACAAGGGCAGACTTTACAGAGCTGATGATGCTTCGGCAAGAGCACAAATGAAGACACAGCTGCACTTACACACATGTAAACTAAGGAAAAAAATCTGTGCATAAACAAACTTTCACATCGGGTGTGAATCCACAGATTGCTGTCTCATTCACACAAAGGGATTCAGTAAAAAACACACTCACACCAGCATCTCCTCAGGGCTGCTTTTAAATAAGATTTACACAATCAACAGGATGATAGAAATCCCAAACACATTGTTGTTTGGTCAGCAACTTCACCACAGTCACTTTGCTCTCCCACTTTGGTGCTATCTAATTTTACCCTGTCTAAATCCCTCCTCTTCCAGTAACTGCCTGATCCACACTCTCTAAATGCACTTCATGTTGTTGGAACACAAACAGAGAAACCTGAAATGAAACAAAGGAATACAACACAAATTAAACAGCTCTGCCATAACCCCAACTATCCGCCATAAAACAGGATCTTCTTTCTCCTGGCCGCTTGTGTGTGAAAAACCCATAATCGTAAACAGTCCAGCTGGTAATCCATTTTGAGGCCCCGAGGCTTTAGTATGTGTCAGCGCAGTGCAAAGCTGAGTGGCTTTAACAGGTCCTAGGATGGTTATGAAGGCCTGGAGTCCCTCACCTGGATGTAATGAGCCCCCGATCGCAAAGACTCCCTCCTCTCCCCAAGGATGGACTCAGAGAGGGGCAGATTCAGGCTGACATATGTTGGGCAGATGTACCTGGCTAAAGTGACTGAGGTGCACAGCAGGTACACTCGTCTCATGTGATGTTAGTCATGAATGATTCATCCTCTCTTTCAAAGGATATTTATAGTGAAAGGGACATGATGAAATGCAGGATAGCTTTTTATTAAATTTGTATTGTTTGATTAGCATGCTTTTAGGATGGCAAAGGAAGGCACCATGGAGGCATCCTGATCAGATGGTAGATTAAATGCGATGTAAGTTTGCACAAAAAATAGTTTTCACATATTGTTTGTAATCTGACCTATATATAGTTGCATTTCCAGTAGAAGTCTTTATGTTCCAAGATGATGAATCATTCAGTATTACTTCAGGGATCCCTCCAACTTCATTTTTTGTGGTTTTAAGTAACCGCCATGAAATTTGGCACACACATTTATGTCTCCCTCAGGGTAAACTGAAACAACTTTGTTGACCTAAAATGCTAAAATTGTAAACAAAGATGTTGACCGTAGTAAGCATTTTACCTGCTAAATAGTGTGTTAGCATTGTCAGTGTTGTCACAGTCAGTATTTAATGTCGCTTTCTGAAAGACATGCAAGGCTCACAGATGATACAATTAAAATGATAGCATGCAAGAAGTCAAAACAATCAGATAAAGGAAAAGCCTGTGTCCATATTACTGCATATGGTAAGTGAATCTGCAGAGGGCACTCTCTGCCACAGAGCCCATCTTGCTTGGAGAAGATCTCCTTCATTACAGAGTCTGGAAAATTACTTTTCTGAAAGCTATAATTGCATGATTAATATTTGCCGGCTTGCATGCAGAGCACTCTCTCTCTATAGAGTAATCTATCTCTCTTAACCTTCATAAAACTCAATTGAACAGCTATTGTGCAGTTAAAAACTACTGATTGCATGTTCGGAAATTTACATAAGTGCAATCTACTACATTGCATTGTAGTAGCTGGGAAAGTGGGTTAATGCTCAGTGTTTCTGTGACCCTCAGCAGTTTGTCACTGTCCGTTTCTTACAAACTGATAAAGCTGCTGTCCAGAGGGCAGCTTTTTATCAGAGACTTGAGCTCTGCTGGATAAGTAAGACTTCCACCTCTTTTTAACAAGTCTCCACACAACAGAGGCGTTCACAAAAGGCTTTCAAATGTAAAGAAACAAATCCGTCTATTACTTGTCATGCTGTCTCTCATCATCTAACACTAGTCCTTTCCCCAATCAAAGAGGACAATTAAGTCATTGTGCCGCAAACTATGCAGTCTCATTATGCAGTGCAGTATACTGACAGCACAGATGTGGGTGGCATTTCTGAAAAATGAGGTAACTTTTGTTTTCTTAAATGAGTGGTGGTGTGTGAAGTAATCATGTTCTTGACGTTATCCAATACTTATGAGGGGTACACTGATTGCTTAAATGGGTCATTTACACCTGGTGCAAACAAACACGCTCTACTTCACATTTAACATTTAATAGAAACTCTTAACACGTAGCTGTCAGGAAATGCCTTCAGCGCCAGCAGCTGTGGGCCAACCAGACGAGAACAAAGGAATGATGATTTAAAGGCAGATGAAATATTTCCCACCTTTGCGCTTACTCAGTGTTTTCACTCTTTTGCACCCTTCTTCTGTTTCACTTGTGATCATTCACTAATTGCAGCCAACCTACTGTATCACTTCCATTGCTCTCTGCTTTCTCTCCCACTCAAACATCTCCGCTGCTTTCTCTTTTTCAACTGTATGGTGGCTTTTATCACAACAGCCGCTTTCCAATCTGCTGCATCTGACGGACACCTTACACCACATTTACAGAGGGCAAGCACAGTCATTTTAAAAAGGTAAGACTGACTTCACATCCAGGGACAGACGGAAACCAACGGAGGGAAAACTATGGAAACAGCTGGTGCAACACTCACATCTAGTGGTGGAAGGTGGAATTGCAGCAGATTAGTCCATGTACAGCTCAACCCCAAGCGCACATTGTTTAACCATGAGCAAAAAAATGACCAAACCTCCCAGCTTTCCTTCCAGTGTCTGAGAACCTATGAGCACCCATCTGCCCAGAACAAGATGATGACTTCCACAGGAATAAAGCAGTTATTTAGAATCACTTCATCATAAGTCCAATGGGCCGTGGAAAGGCTGCAGTGACTTTTCCATGACTCTACATGTAACTGTGTCTGCCTGTCCTGACCCCTGGCTCTCCTACGGCAGGATGTTCCAAAACAAGTTCATAACATGGCTGTTCCCTCTATGTATCTATGCTGACTTGTGAAGTTCTTCGAGGTAAAATTTCCTTTAACTCATCATCCTTAACCACTGCCGCCAAATCTGAGTAACAACTGCTTCTCCGCTCTGTCTCAATGCTGTTTCATCAACTCTTTTTCGCTGTCTGGGATTCTAGGATTGTTATCTTGCCTTTTACTTTATGTGATTTTTTTTTTTTTTTTAAATCTCTCATTCATATGGATGAGGATTTTTGGTTCATTTCTCACATGCAAAACACTGCCAGAAAGTTACTATTATCCTCTTGCAGCAGTCTGCTCTCCTTTATTGTCACCCATAATTTAATGCAAGTTTCTTCCGTCCATTCAGCTCCAGTCACGGTACATTTCTCTTCCTTATTCTCTGTCTGTTGTACTTCTCTGTTTCTTTTCCCTCTTCCTCCCACTTTCTCACAGGAACTCCTTTTAGTGCACATTTAAAACCTATACTAGTCCAGGCAGCTGTGATCATACATGAGCATCATTCTCTGTGGTTAGTAAAAGGGTTAAGGTAGGCTGGTGAAATCAACACATGGCTTCAGCGTGTCTCATATCTCCTATAGCAGTCACAAGCCTAATCACACTGTCCTGTCTGAGCAGGGGGATTTTTGCTCCCCTGACTACATGCAACCACACAGTTCTGCTGACAGCTGTTTGAAGTTGCTTCGAGGCGAGGACTACTGCTGCTGTGTTTAGGAAAAAACATTTAAAGGACATTAGGCGGCTTGGATCTGACTTCAAATGGAAACTCAATCAGGGTGTGAAAACACTCTGACTGTGCAGCAGCTCGCACTATTCGCTGAGTCCGGCTCTGTGTGAGAGTGACAGCCAGTAAAAGTCAGTTGAGTTGTAAGGATCGCTCTTGTAAACATAATTTGTGGTTCAGGCAAGTGGTGGAGGATTGTTTGTTGGTTGGTTTTGCCGTTTCAAGTTCAAGACTGTAAACCTGATTTGGAATGTGATAAATAATCTGTTTAAAGCTGAGTTGAGTTGGACTGACAACACAAAACTCAGTTGAAATAGGCAGTCCTGGGTTAATGAGGGGGTATTTTTTGATTGTGCGAAAGACTTAAGCTGACTACATTTGTTTTGAGCTGATCTGACTTGAGCTGAGATAATCTGGCTACGGCCGTGCTGAGTTGGGAGAAATGGGTCTAACTAAAAACGGCTGAGTTGGGCTAAACTGGTGCAGAATGAGCTAAAGCTTTTTCTGGTTTGGGATGGAGGAGGTAATGCTGGCTGGACTGCATGCAGCTGAGTTGATGAGATTCACAAAGTGGAGCTCTTTTCACCTCTACTTTAGGGATGACAGAACAGACCTGATGATGTCATCGTCATGGTAACGGCAGTCACTGTTTGAGGCTACAGATTCAAACCTTGCACTGGTTACAGGAAGCTGTAGCAATCCATCAAAACTCCAAATTCTTTGTTATAATACCTCTGAGGATGATAAAATCCTACACCTCCCATGCATTCATCCCCCCATTAAAACAGCTAAGGCCACTCCACAGGCCTCTGATGTGCGTACACATGTGTGTATATACTGTACGCACAGACTTGTCCTTTTGTGAAATCATGCATGCATCAGTGTGCGTGTCATGACTGTGTGTGTAAGTGTAAGAGATCTGGAGGGGGGAGATTCGCCTCATTGCCTGCGCCACCAGCCGACTTCACCCAGCGCCTGGCTCAAGGCCGGGGGGCGGGGGGGTTGCTGGGGGCCTAGGGGTCGTGGTTTTGACTGGACGGCAGTCTGAACAGATGCCTGACACATTCATGAGAACCAGTGGCAGAAGATGAAACCACATTTCTCTTGCCACCTCAGTTCACTCACATACACGCACACATTTGTGTTAACACATGCAAAAAGTTGTACAAAGGCTGACATGTTACAGCCTTTGCACACACTTTGGTATGTGGAAGCTGTGCAAATTTGAGCCCATGGATGTTTTCAATAACATGATTTGCCACAGACATTATAATCCCAGTCCTTTAAATGAATTTTTAAGTATGCAACACAATCCTGTCTGCTTTTTGGGTTTGAATCTTTGGATACTCCTTTAAGTTATACCTAAATTGGGTCATAAATTCAATATTGAGCATTTTGACCGCAGTTTCATTTGGACAACAGGTAATAGTATCTACTGCACTGTAGTTACAATAAAGGTAAAAATGTTTTTGAACAGATCATTAGTACTGAAATTACATCCTAGGCAGGTCTAAACTGGATGTGTGGTCACTAAAGATTTGTTCAGACGCACAATCCACTGCCAATGGCCAAAGGGGAGCAGTAATCAATTAGGCTCACATGGTATTGCAGTAATTATGTACTTCAATTTACTCCTGGAGGGTGGAGAGAGCGGGACAGAGAAAGGGGGTCGGGTGTGGAGAAAGAGGAAGGGAGAGAGGGCAGGGGAACTATTTCATGCTACTCCAAACCACTTCCATTCATGTATCTCTCAGATCGTATCGCATTATAGCGCCAGCACACCGATTCAAACTGGCATGGAGGAAACCAGGTCCATATTAAAGCCTAATTGGTCATTTCCAGGGGAAGCCTTGGTTTGCAAAACTTACTTCCAGGACAGGGCTTTCTTAAACAAGCCGGGGTTTAACACAGAGGCTACATCTGGGCGGCAGGCAGGCCAACAGGCAGGCATTGATTGGGTCCGTCCCAGTAGTAAGTGGGCTGATTGCAGAGTGGGCAACACGTTACATCAGCTTTTAGTTTCCTATTTACCTTATGTCAGGGGAGAAAGGCATTTTTTGTAGGAGCTTCAAAGTGAATGGGGAGGCAGACAGGCTGAATGCATTTCAATTACAGTGTCCTTGACTGTGAAACTACACAATTCACTGATGCTACTGATTATAGTCCTAGGGCCCCTTAATGTAAAGTCTGGACTGAATAGCTCTCCATCGTGGAGTATTTTGTAATGGGAAAAATCTCTGTATAACTTTTGGCTCACCACAGTTTACTTGTCTTTATAACTATCTGTTGATTGCAGGCATGTACAACAGGTATACACACAAACTCAGTGGAGGAACCTGGAAATACTTTTCTGGCACAGAACATCATGAGTGTGGATGTTTAACCTTAAACTTGATCCATAAATTTTACACATGTGAAGTTCCTGATTAAAAATGCAGCTTTCTATTTCACACCTTTTGCTCTGCGTCGCGTAAAAATAGTTCAGGCACAGGGCCTTGATAGGTTGTAATATTTAACACGGATATGTCCACAGCAGAACATGTGCAAAAGTATACACACATCTCTGTCAGGCAGCTTGGGACCAGGCTGCTAAGTACTGCCAGATTTCAATCAAATGACTGGCTATTGGATTTCTAGCTGCAGGTTACTGGTGATGAGCAGATCCATATCTAATAGATGCTAATGTGTAATCCCTGTGTGACTCACCAGTGTGCATGTGCGTGTGTGTGAGTGCACGTGCACTTTTGTGTGTATTGGTTCCTAACAAGCTCACAGGCTGGCATTTATGTGAATGAGTGTTCAGGTTTACTGGCCTGTGTGTATAGGTGCTTGGCTTGGTGTGTGAGTGACTCCAGGGAAATTCAGTGATGTTTGTCAGTGAATCACTGAACGGTAGGTGACCACGGATCTGATTTCACTCATATTTTACACTGGGGGGCAGTGTACTGTAGGGTTGAACCAACCCACGCAGCCCATCACGCTCCACATGGGTGTGCAGGTCCAACAATAGAGTGACTGTTGCAGTGTTAGAGCCAGAGCTCTCCTCACCTCCACCAGCGGAAGTCAGTGATGGAATTTCTACAACTGGCAGAGTGCTGAGTGAGGCGGCCCCACAATAGTAAAATCCATCCACTTCACAGAGCTACAGTGGTGTATGAAAAATTAAAAGGTTAACCAAACATGTTCGGGCCCCAACAGTCTGTATAAAAAATCATACACTGCACTGAGCTTAATCAATATATCAAATTAATTATGCAATTTAAGCACAGCATGAGTACACAACAAAGTGATCTCAAGTATGGTTTATCACAAACATGGAGACAGACAAGCATTTGAACAACTGTCCAAAACCCTCAAGAATGTGTATATGGGTGCATACATGTGTGTGTGTGTTTGCCTGGGTGCCACTCTCCTGTAATAACATCGGCAGGTGGCCCAGCTAGCTCCATCCCCTCTGCCTTCCCCCCACCGCTCCACCGCAATGGAAAGCAGGTGTCCGACCCTGGTCTGGGGACAGAATTGAATTAATGTGCAAAAACAAATGACTCCATCAGCAGTGTCTACAAGGCCCACAGTGACAGGCCTGCAGTCTCATACAGCCCAAAGCTGAGTGCACTGTCACCCGACACGGGGCCGAACAGGCTAATATCCACACCTATTACATGAGGATTCATGGGAAAACAGCTGGGGCCAAAGGTGAGGATTCGAAAGGAGGGA
Organism: Stegastes partitus; assembly: GCF_000690725.1. Taxonomy (NCBI): domain Eukaryota; kingdom Metazoa; phylum Chordata; class Actinopteri; family Pomacentridae; genus Stegastes; species Stegastes partitus. The sequence goes on along the minus strand of NW_007577749.1, from coordinate 1,298,912 downwards.
AAGGAAGAGAATGGAGGTTAGGGAGGACAAAGCCGTATTCTTGGAATTACCTAGAGGTCTCATTTAGCCGGTAACAGCCTGTTTGTCTGTGGTGAACATCCAAAAAGGAGTGTGTTAGTCCCCTCAATCTGCAAGGCTTTGAGGAAATGTTTTGTCTAATTGGAAGCGACGGTAGTCAATACACAGGCGGGATCCCGCCCTTGAATGACATGCCCAACTCTAATACTGTCTCCAATTTCAGGATTACCCTGATAATAACTGAGGCAGCCATTTCCAACATACACACACGCACACATAGACAGGATCACAATACACACATGCAGTTCTGGCACTGACATTGTAGCAGGGCACAGAGAGTAAATGTCTCAAACCATTAACTCCATTGCCTCCAATGAGGCTCTCTTGGCAGGGTGCTCATGAGAACCATCTAGAGGAGCTGTAAAAATGACAAAGTCAATATTGAAGATGACTGCAATTATAGGCTTTCAGGAGACCAAGGAGTCACTGGTCTTCCTGGGAAGTGTGTCTGCATGCATGCCATGAACCTCTCTTTATTGTGCTATTTGTTGGAGGTTAACCCACACTTTGTGTTTGAAATAAAAAGTTACCAAACATGCTTATAATTGATCCAAATTAAGTGTCCAGTCTCACTTTTAGAGCTTTTTATTGTTCACTGATCCTACAGCCATGCAGTTGAAGTTTGTGCTTCACACAGTGAATACCATTCACATAAATAGGCCACTATCATCGCCAAGATCTAGAATGCAGGATGGCTATATTTACACATGTTTCCTTCTAGTTTCCAGGCAACCGAGGGCTTTCCCCCATGATGAACACCAAAGTTCCAAGTGCCCCCACCAACCCATCCTAGCTCTTTTTCACCCCCTCCACCACTACAGCTACCACTAGCCCCTGGTAATCTTATCATGTCGCATTATTATAGCCCTCTCGTCCGAAAAAAAGCAGCCTGCCAGAACTGACATCCCTGAGACTCCCTTGCCCTTAACGTGCCTTCTCAAAACTCTTTTCAATCATTTGGTGATTTGTAACAACTCTGCACAGCCCCCACACCCCCCACCCCTCATAGCTGCTGGAGCTCAGACTCAACTTTCTGTCACTTCATACCAGCCGGAGGAGGTGGGGGGAGCAGATGGGTTCGAACAGAGGCCACCATATCCCGTAATGCTCAAGCCAACAGCTACACTTTGATATAAGGGATTAAGCTCCCGTCGGGATGGCACAACATGGCTGGGCGAAGCGAGGCGAGGCGGCCCCATAATTTCAGCCCCCTAATTTGTGAAAAAATGTGTGGAATGACATCAGCAGCTATCAAAACAAGAACCAGCGGGGGAGGGGGAAATGGAGGGTATGCTGGGGATTCTCGGTGGCCGACAGTGGCTGATTGAGTCAGGGCTGTGGTGGTGATGAGCTTTAATGTTGCGGTCTATCTATGCTGCGGTCTGGCCAGCACAGACAGACGTGGGGGCTAAAGGATGGGGCGACATCTCTTTCTCCTTCACCCTACTAAATACCAGTGGCCCAGTATGTTGGGGGGTGGGGGGTGGGGGGGTCAGGGGAATTATCAGCTCTGATAGCATTATCTGGGTGCAAACAGGGAACGCTGGGTTGTGATGTATAGGGGCTGGAAAGGTTGGACTGTGGTGTTGGCCACTGTGTTACGTACAGGCCTGTCTGCATTTTCAGACTCTAACACTGTCCAAATATATCTGCATTCTCAAATATACCAACAGACAGTCCAGTCATTCATAATACATGCTCGGCCCAGAGAGTTCAGCAACGGATCCAATGGGATCAGTGGAGAGGATACCAACTAGCTAATAAGGCTCGAAGGTGCCCTTTCTTTTGGGTCAATAACAGGCAACACATGATTAGCTTTGCTTTAATTTGGTCTGTTAATACTTAAAACAATAAATTCAAAATTACCATAAGATGTAGGAATCTAAAGATCATGCATATTTAAACGGTACAAAGGAAGAAATCAAATGGGAAAACTGTCAGCTTTTGTTTAAACTAATTCTTCACTTTTTCAGATTTGTCACTGAAGTAGTTTTTAATGGTATTGGCAGTTAGAAGTGTTTACAAGAGCAAGGACTTGATGGATCACCAAGTTACCATCCTTTCATTTCTCTATCTGAACTGGTCCTACTATCTCTCATCGCTAAATTTATGGCCTCCTTAAGAGGTCATCAACAGGGTTACACGTTTGGCATTCCCAACTGTGAAGAGGAAGGAGGATTGAGAGAGGGGGGTGGTAAAAAGAAATAAAAGGAGTGAATAGTAGGTAAGGGAGTAAGGAAGAATGAGGGAGAAGGAGAGATAACGCATGTGGGAGAAGTGCTGATGGCTGGAGGTCAAATGCCTGAAAGCAGCAGTCAATAAAATGGAGGCCCACCTTAAAAATGTGATAAGAAATGTACCTAAGTGTATGTGTGCCATACATCCCAAGACTAAGCCTGCTCCAACTGCCATGTTTTTGTCCACTGATGGGAGTTGTCCACCACACAGCAGGTGTTTTTCAGTTTGGGCAAGTGAAGTTGCTTTTATTCCCAAAAATGCTGTGAATGTTCTAGTTCTGCTTTTGACCTTAACTAAGGATCTTATATCACTCTAACCAAAGATGAATAAGCTCCGTCTCACTCACTTCTGTTGAAAGACAAATATAGGCTGCAATGAAATATCATAATGTTATATAAATAACAGAACGATGGATTTTTTTAAAAAAGAGAGAGAGAGATTTACTATTAAACTGCAGTGCAAAAATCCTGCTGTGAACCTTAAAACCCAGCATCTACACATACGGACAGAGGGAGCAGGGGCACAACTGTTTGGCTTTCATTTCAAAACCTTCTCAAAGCCCCCAAAGCCCTCTAATCACTGACTTACATCAAAACATTCAGGAGTCTGGCTTAATTAGCCAAAATCAACTGGGGCTAAACTACGTTTCTGTGCTGTACACAGTGGAATTCGCATTCCAGATCGCTACAAAGAACTTCAAATATCAACAAAACACCACACAAACTGTCAGACCAAATTAGCTTTCTAGCTCACTCTTTGTTTGGGCTTGTTCCATTATTTCATATTCAGCAAAAACACCACAATTAATTTCTTCTTCTTAATCATCCCCATCAGCAAATAGCTGATTTCTGTTGGCAAGGCCGTTCCCACAGTTTAAACAAAGGCATTACAGCAGGGGTAAACTGCACTGTGCTTATCTGTACCATGACTTACTCAAACCCCATGGTTGTTGCCTTCAGCACAGCAAATTTGCATGTGATTTCATTAAAAAACCTTTTTCCAATGACAACATTAACTTTATTTCCAGCTCCTGCCGTTGGATGGGCTTAGCTGTGCTGTATGTCGGCCCTCAATTTGAAACCCCAGACTTAATTCAGATTGAGAGAGACGACCCTGGAGGTGTAATGGATATCTCAATGTGGTATCAGTTGTTTTTATGTGGCCAAATACATCACAGGTTAACAGATGTTCGCTGCTCAGTCAGTAGTTGCTCTGTAGGATATGTCTGGGTTACAGAGCAGGAGCAGGGACTCTGAGGTATGTCAGCCAAACACATCATCAATAAATGTGATTGATGATGCAATCATCAGGTCTTAAAGTGAATGAATTTATTACTGTCATCTCACTCAACCACTCAAACCTCAGCTGAACCACCCACACAGAGCCAGCCCCCGCTCACTCGCACATATACATCCTCCCACACACACACACACACACACACACTTTGCAAAATCTGAGCATCAATTTTTTTCTTGCCTAAAACTTTCCTCAACAACTTTACACCAAATTTGTCAGCCTGCAGCTCCAGCATCCAGAGGATCCACCAAGGGACGGTGGTAATCCTGAAAACAGGCTGCTAAAGAGAAAAATAGAGAAGACAAGAGGCATGGGTGACATGTGCATAGGTAAATGAAACAGAGAAAGAGACAAGGAGCAGACGGCAAAAAGTGCAGAAAATTACAAACCACTGGTGCCTGCGGTCCCAGGCAAATAAACACTTCCCAGTTCGATCCCTCTGCCTCCATCATACTGTAAATCTGGTGAACAAATTTAATGGGGTGGGGCATGTGCGTGTTTGTGTGTGTGTGTGTGTGTCTAACATTTCTACCGTGACTGAGATCCAGGAAACTGCTCCATCTGCTACCAATGTAGCCACTTTCATTAAATTTCCTCCCACAAAAGGGCATCACAGAGAGTCCATCACTTTTGAGTATTTATCTTTGGCTTCCTTAATGCCCCTGCCTTCACCTAGCTACACTAGCCAACACGTACCTACAACCATCAGATAAAAACCTATTTATGCTGTGCACAAACAGCAGCCTCAGCTGGAGCAGCATGCGTAAGAGGCATGCGCTTATACACAAGTCTACACACACACACACACACACACACACACACACGCTGTTCAAATGACAAGAAAAACAATGCAGCTCGACCGAGAATAAAGCAAGAATATATGGATCCCTGCTTCTTGTAATACAGAAAACTAGATTTCATCGGATTTAGCATTCTTGCCAGTGGATATTGGAAACCTTGAAAATACTATTACACACTCTACAAGGGCTAGAGGAACATTTGCAGACTGGTATTTTGGTAAAAAAAAAAAAAAAAAAAAGTCTGCTGGAGGGTCACAACCTCGACTACAGACCAGACAGCCTGCACATGACCTGTTCCTCAAGTTCTGGGTGAACAGCAGTTTACTCATTTCAGAAATAGATTTTCATCTTGAGGACCTGAGACTAGTCTCACCCAAGCCCAGTTTGTCGCTGACATTTTTGATTCCGCTCTGCTAAAGGGAAAGACTGGGTGAGCAATGACAAATAAACACCACTCAGGATCACAGGCCCAGACTGAAGAGGCCATGACAGGACCTCCTCCCTGCCCCTCTCAAATTTATTCACCTCCCCAGTGGAAAGGAAAACAGGCTGAGGGTGAGGTCCAACTGGTGTGGGTGGCTTTGGGAGAGCTAGGCAGCATGGTGAGTATGCAGCGCCAACACCACCTCAGAGCATGTGTGGAAAGTTAGAATAGAAAGACAATGTGGAAGATGTGAAAAGACGAGGAGAAGTAGACAGAGGACATGATTACTGGATTTTCTGAACAGCATGATAGATTGTTTTGCTAATTCCTACAAAATAAACATTAAAACACATTTCCTCATTAATCTTAAGCTTCCATTTGCCACCCAAAATATATATGACATGCCATTGAACTCTATGACTGCTCCCTTTGGCCTAGTGGTAGCCTTTAACTCTGGCTCAGACACCTCTGAAGAATGTCACCCATGTGGGAGGGTGGGCGAGGGCGGCAGGGCTGGGCCTGGATGGATGGGTGGCTGAGCAGCGGAGACTGAAATAGCAGAGGCATTTAAACAAGTTAACTAATCAGTGCTCATTATAGACGATGTCTAGCCAGAACACAAACAGAGGCTCAATGAAGGCTCAGGGTGAACTGACACTCTGTGACAACTGAGCGGCCCAGGCTGTTGGCTGAGTGGGCACGAGCCGGGCTAAACGTTAAATGGTGGCTATTAAAAATGCTGTATGATGCTGAATGATTTTAATGCTTGCCCGGGGCTGTTACATGTCAGGCTCTGCAAAATGTATTGGCAACATGAACGTATTGAAATAAAAAAGTAGCATCTGAATTCTACCTTATATAATATTTAATACACAATATTTTCAACTTAATATTTGGGTCATCCATTCAAGACTAAAATATGTTCATAACCTTCTTGTTAACAGTGAAACGGTTTGCATGTGGTGAAAATATATGAAATCCATTATTCAATCACGCTGGCAGACATGACCCTCTGAGGAAGATGTTTACCAGCTTTGATCATCCCTCACTTTACTTGCAGTACCTCCTGCAGGTTGACATTTTTATTTAAGGAGAATAAGTATCTTGTAAAGTATAGGAGAAATAGCCATAAAATTGGACTTTCATGGTGCCCGGAGGATGAATCCAAAGGACTTACATTCCCGCACTTCATGTGGTTCACACTTTTGAGTAAAACATCTCAACAACTACAGGACGTATAGCTGCTACATTCAGTAAATTCAAGTCCCCCTCAGGAAGATTTATGATCATTTTGTTGATCCCCTGAATTTCTATCTGGTGCAATTAGAATTTTCAATTTGGGTGCTTTGTTTGTTGTTTCATGACAGTCTTCCAAACTACGAAAACCTTCCTATCTGCCTCAGCTGTATTTGTCTTTTGTGCAAGTGAAAAATTGTTACTCTGCTAGCAAGCTGAACTAAAGTGGTAAATATGGTAATTATTACCCACCAAACATAAGCATGTTAGTGTTGCCAGTATGAGCATGTTAGCATGTGTGTTACGCTCAAAGTAAACCCTTATGGAGCTCCTAGAGAAGCTGTTGTTAAGATAATGGTGGGCACTTAGTTATGTGTTGTGTCATACCAGCTGCACCAAGTTCACCAAGACAAAGTAAACTGGTAGGCTGCCTGAAGATAAGAACTAATGTTTTAATTCAAACATAAGCTTAAACAGAATCATTCTATCAAATTATTTTTTGCTTTTTTGTAAAAGATAACACTAAATCACATTACTAAGGTTCCAAATATGATTAAAAAATTTTTTGCAAACACTCTGTCCGTTATCACAGAAAGTCTTTTTCACAACAGTTATTTAAACCAAGGTGATTTTTTTAAGTGACAGTCAGTGAGCTCTGCTCCTAATACCCTTTGAGCCCCACAGCACTTGTTTCCTTATCTCAAAAGATAATAACAGATTTCCAAACAACATTGGTAGCCAGCTATCAGGACCCTCAGATAGATAATAAAAAAAAATCATAAGTAATGCCTTCATTATGCAGCACTCTGTGGCTTCCAGAAGATGGAGAATGGCACCAATAAACAGTTCACCTTTGTACTGGGCAGTCACTGTGAGTGTTGATGATGGCACAGGCAAAGATGGGAGAAGGATAAGAAGAACATGCAACAGAGAGCAACAGCGCATAATTACACCGATCCATACAGTAAACAAAGTTACACTAGACTCATTTTGAAAGAACAGTTTATTTAAAAGATTGATTTTGGAATAATAAATGAAGAATCGATGTGGAACTAAACGGCAACAAAGAAAAATACACCTTTTAGTCATTGACACACAAGGATTAGGGAGGGACAGTTTATTGACACAACAACCTTTCCTTATCACATCACAATCAATATTATATAGCTTCAGATACATCCCAGAGTAGTTAAACAAGTGCACTTTATATTGTGAACCCTTTTTGTCCACCGCTCACTTCACCTGCAGGCCTCATTGCTCTAATGCATTGGTTAGATGTTCTGTCATCAGCACTGGACCATTGGCCACCAAGGACACATACTAGATGGTGACTGATATGCTGTCGTCTATCATTGCTGTGGAGGCTGATGTGGAGGCCAGATAGCGGCTTTATCATTATCTTATCACAGGCATCTGCTGCACAGATGATCTGCTGCCCTGCTTTGCTGACAATCAGCTCATTTTTATGCTCCCAACGGTGTTCTCTGAAAGACCTTAATGACAGCCATCATACCATGGGCTGATGAGGTCATTGTCCAACTGTCTGGGGGAAATGCACAAATCCATTTCTCTCTCAAACACACATACACATTAGGGGGGGAAGACACGTACACACATCACCTACCCACAAGCATATGTGCATGTAGGTAAATAGATCAGCAGTACAAACGCACACACACTGGTACATAAATTCTCTTTCTCTCACATACACATCTGCTGAAGTATAGGTGGAGTCAACAAACTGCAGACAGTTAAGGTAAACGGATGGCTCCAGCCTAGAACAGAAGCTGTTTGGATGTTATAAACTCTATCAACATAAAAATATAGTCACAGAGCAATTCTCTTGCAGGAAGTAGACATACCTTATGCCTTTACTGACACAATAAAAAAAAAAAAAAAAACTGAGAGATGTACAGGCAGGTTCTGTTGTTTTTTTGTTCTTGTTGATTGTATCAAGAATCTTTTAACAGACTGATAAACATAAATTTACATTTTTACAAAAGCAACACCGTTTTCCTTTATCTTAAAATTATTTGTTTTTCTATATATATAGCGAAGTATATATTTTCTGATTCTAAACACTAATTAAACCTCTAATTATATCTAAAATAGAATAATAATGTGCTAAAAAAAAAAAATTCAAATAATAAAATAGACACGTCTTGTTAAGTGCTGATAAAGTGCTGTAAATGCCTGAGGAAATATTGCAATTATTCTTTCATAATGGCTAATCTAATGACACTGATAAAGCAACAGACTGAACTGAAGCAGTCTTTATTTTGAAGATATGGATAAAGCAAGAGTCCTTTAATCAGGAAGCCAGAGTGAAAGAGAGGTTCAAAGTCACTCCAAGAAATCAATAGACAGTAGCTGTGATAACACTTCACTACCTCATGTTTATTTGTTTTTGGGCTTCTTCACCATTAGAGGGCACCACTGGTGTTGTTTCCACACTAAACATGTCAACAATAAAGGCTGATATGCAGCAGATAATATCAAGAACATGGGACAAAGTCTGTTCAATCCGCTGGTGAATTTTTTTTTCTTGATGGTAAAACAAAATGCACTGTGTCTTTGTGGACATCCATGTGCCATTTCTTTGGGCAGACAGCCCTGCACAGTTGATAAGACTGACAACACTGACACCCAAGTATTGCTTCATATTGCTTCTGAACTTGCAAATGCATACAGTTATTATCTGCATGAACTCTGCTTGAGGACAACTAAAGAAGATGTGCGATAAAAAATTATGAGAAATGATTAGCAACTAGTATGCTGACTGTGCTGTACACAACAAAGTGAGCACAGACATTTTTTAATTCCCAAGTTTTATTACATTTGCTCACAGCTGAAAGTCGTCTTGATAAAATACGTCTATCGCTTTCTTGTCTGTGCGTCCACCGCAGTATGTGCTTCAAAACTGCAGCTACAGAAATTCCAGGGTTGCTTGAGGTTAATAAAACTTTTTTTGGGAATACTTTTTCACATATTGTAACAATTTTGACAAGAAAGCACAGATGGTGTTGTATTTTATTAAACAAGATTAATTTTCCACTCATGGGCCGACTGGCTAGGAGGCCACTCTCCTTCCAGCTATGACAGGTTGCAGTATGTTCAGCTGGATTAGTCCTGGCATTTCATCACAGTGATCTATGGCTTACATAAAGAGACACTGACAAGGATTCACTCTGACAAATGTACATGTGTAAAACAAAAATGCTCCAAATATGTCCAGCTTCATGCTGAAACTCACAATTCCAATTCACAGTTCCTGTTTTATGAAGCTGAAAAACAGACAAACATTAGCTCATTCAGAGATGTTTACAGTCCTGGTAAGTAATAGGCAACAACAACAAGCTAAAGAATTTAGCGCACTAAATCTGAATGATGGGTCATATCTTTCTTTCAATGCTCTTAACTATACTTTGGTTGGCTATGGAACTCATCACGTGTCATACAAAATCTCTGGCAATAAGGAATAAAATAAAGCATGCACATGGCCTACTTTCTATTCACAAACAATGTGGTGTGTTCCTGACCATGTCCAAGTGGCAACCCAAGGCTTTATAAAACTCTTTGAGAAACACTGCTGCTCTCTCCGTCTTTAACAGATCAAGATAGAACTCCAACTAATATGTTATTGCAAAGAAGAACAGTTTGCGCTGTTTTCACTCCATCAAGATTTTTCATTCTTTTCACAGAGAAGAAGAGCGTGAAAAGGAGGTTCATAGGAAATTAATGTGCTGCTTCAAACTTCTATCCCATCAGACAAGCTAGAGGGCAAACTGGAAAATTGACATGCAAAGATTTCATTTGCGCATGGCCTTTAATGTGTGAGACCCTTCAGCTGGCAAACAGATGAGTGCTGACAGCACATACTCATAACCTAAGCCTTAAAAAAAACTGCTGCATTTATCACCCTGAAAACATCATCAACTCAGAGTCAAAACCCACAGCCACTGAACTGGCCCATCTGTGGTTAAAACAGAAAACGCTCGAGTATGAAGGGAAGAAAATTCTCAACATTTCAAGATAAGAGTCTGTGATGATGCATAGAATCAAGAAAGTCAATAGTGTTCTGCTTTTCTGCACCTAGCTCGCCTATCATGAGCTCCTAGGATGAGCTCCAAATAAAACAATCTTCCCCCGGCCTGGAACGCATCTTAGGCTTTATTGTGAGCAAAGGTCTGCAGCAGCTGGCACTGAGAGGTCCAATGCTGAAATAATCTTATCTGCCATCAGCTATAAATATTTGACAGAGAAGGGAGAGAGAGAGAGGGAGAGAGAGAGAGGGAGAGAGATGAGGAGCAAGGAAAGAAGGAGGGCAGGCATGAGCAGTGAGGCGGTGGGGGGAACCTTCTGAAAGTCCAGCGACAACTGTGCCTTGGATATTTCTAACAAATTAAAAACCGTTCCCAGCTGAGGATTTGCTGGTCTCTTCAAAGCAGGAACAGATTAAGATGCACTTTATAGGCATGTTTTTTGGCTCTTGGCTGTCCAGTCATACTTACAGCACAGACTGTGCTTCCGTCACACTCTATGTTCCTCATCACCATCACGAGCTCATTCTTCTGTATGGAAACACAGGTGGTACCACAAATAAACACTATAAAACCGTCTGGACAGCTTTTATATTTGTACAGCACTCCCATAACACTCCTAATCAAAGGAAACAACCGCCAAAACACGTTTCAGGTGGTCTGAGAGAATGTGTGCGTGGGGGTTGACGGGGGGGGCGGATAGAGGGGGTCATTCTATTCTTACAGCCAACTACGTAAGATTTCTTAAAATTCATTCCATATTACCTACCGACTAGTTCTGTTTCTCTCTCTCCAGCTCATGGTCCAAACCCTCACACAAAAGGAGAAGATTATATGAAGAGTGGAAAAACAAAACTAATTACTCGAGGTATTTCAACCAGCCAATGCTGCTTAAAATGTAATTACATGGGTTTAGAGCTCTGGCTGTGGCTGGGGTGGCTGCAAATCTCACATTGGCAGACCTGTTTCCAGTGTAAAATCTGACTGCTGCTGCAAATGACAGCAGGAGAGGAAGACCTGTGTAGACAAAGAGATTAGTATCATGTCACTGTCATCCGCTCCAAAGAAACGGAAAAGAAGTTCTCTGAACTTGATCAAGAAAGTTAGATTACCACAAGAGAGAAAGAATTTTAAAAAAGAACAGAACTTGTATTAAAAATAGCACTTCATAGATGTCCATAAAAATCCTTCTCCAGTCAATGATGAAATCCCTAAAAATTAACATATCTTGACCATTTTCCCCTTGAAAATAATCCCTTCATGTGTAAACCAAACTTTACGCTGTTGCTTCCTTAAGATCTACCCACTTCTAGCTCCACCTGACCCACCCCGCTCGCTGCAGCTCAAGCACACCAGCTCACCTTTGACTCTGCTCACACCTAACACTACGTTGGCCTACAATAGTAATAGTGAAGTAACTCAGCCATATATGCTCAAACCTACATTAAAGAAGACAAGAAGTCACACTCTGCAAGCAGACAGGATTGGTTCCTTATGTTTGTTACATATGAAGAAATTCATGTTTTTGAGCACCTTCTAGCATATAAAAACACTACATGCACATCTTAAGAAGGTAGGGCAGCTGTAAAATTAAGGATACAACAACTAGCCAATTAGCATTACTCGGCTCAAAAAACAACAAAACAATGAATTATTGTTACAAAATTTATAAATTAACAAGTAATATCAAGTGGAAAACAACAAATATTTGCTATTTGTTTGGGTGCTATGTGCTGGACTATCTCTTGGTAGCATCCTAGAGTCACCCCTGCTAACAAAGGTATTTACACCTTTCATTTTATTTAGTAAAGTTTAAGGAAGCAGCTAGGCACCACTGGTCAGACTTAGGATAGATGGTTTAGCCTGTTTCTGATCTTTGTGCTATGCTAAGGTAACAGTCTGCTAACATTAGCCCTCTAATAACCAGATAAAAGTGACACCAATATTCACATCGAATAAAGTGATAAGCTTGTTTACAACAATTCAAACTCATCCTTATTTCCCTGAAGATGGAGTAAATACAGTCAAATATCCTCATGTTTAGTGACCCATATATTTAGCCATGTCATGTGCTTTTACAGGGTTTGGTATTATTGCCAATAAACTGCTTCAAAACAAACAAGAGTTAACTTTAAAACCCAATGAAATTCTTGACATCTTTAAAAACATTTTTTAAAAAGCCCCAACACAGGTAGCGACATTTTACAAGGACATCTTGTCGTTTAATCACCAATTAACTACTGTAAACTGTTATCTTTGGGTGGATGCACCTTTGAACGCTATCACAGGTGAAGAGACGCACACAAAGGGTGGTAAAGCCATAAAATTAGGGTAGCTATTTGACAAAAGGCAGATACCGGTCGGTATAAGGCAGAGGTGAAGGCTATGCTCTGAGGGAGCTGATAAGAGCAGCTCATCTTTCCTCAGACTGCTGGCAGTTGGAGGGGGGCTCACTTTAAAGTCAAGGCAGTTATCTGTGGCAGCCTTCTTGTTTTCCATCCATAATGAACAAAATGCAGTGAATGGATGGTGAAAATCACAACCTTAATTTATGCGCACTGTCATTTTTTTCACCATGAAAAAGTTGTGCAGGAAAAAAAAGAGTTCAGGCAAGTGGAGTGAACCAATCCTTGTTATAAATAGTCATTCTTTCTCTGATATCTAATGAAAAATATGTGGGGAAAAACCAGCAAGGGAGTTGGGAATGGATTAATCCTTGTTGATCAGTGCCTCCAAGCACCTTCCCCCTACATCTAATTCATTCATGTTTAGGAGTAAAAGATCCAGGCATTTCATAAGAGCATCCACCTCAGCCAAAGCTTAACCTCTTTTCTAAATGGGCCCTGCCTGCTTATGCAACATGACAGTAAATCTCCAACCATAAACTACTGTTTATGCCCCGGCTGTAAAAGAAAGGTGTGTTTCCTCTGCCTGGTTTACAGCACGTCCTCTGTAGTCTTTCCATCATTTCACAGTCTTTTATAAGACTGTCTGTAAAAGGAATCAAATGTAAATGTTTGGGAATAAAAAGCAAACACAAGCCACTGTGCTTTCCATGTATGCAAAGTTAATTGTGCTGTTAAACTGCAGCATAAGTCTTGTGCAGGAGAAATTATCTGACATGACGTATGTGTATCGCTAATACCCTTAAAACGTGAGTTTGCTCTGTGTGTTGGATCTGATTTAGTTTTCATTTTTAAGTCTTAAAACTGCAAAAATTCAACACTAGATTCTCACATGAAGCTAAACCTTCCCACTTTAGTTTTTACATTTACATCAAATATCTTCCATCAAGTCATCCACATTTCTTTTCTATCATCTTCCACTTGGCAACATGTGTTTAAGCTTAAATTAAACAGGAGAAAAGATGGAGGAAGTATGTTACCAGTTATTGGAACTGACAAAGAAGCAAACCGCTCTGTTCAGTCAGCTCCTGTCTCCACCGGGATGATATATGCAAGAGGAAAATGCTCCAAATGCAACAAAAATCAGTATTTAAAGTGTCACGCTTCTATTAGAATTGCATTAAAAACCTGTGTAAATATGCCAAGTCCCTCGACAGCCTCAGAAGTGCAGAACAGGACTTCCTCCTGGAGATTGTAGATGGAGTTTTGGAGAAGATGAAGCACACAGGCCAGGGACTGGGAGGTGATTTAATACAGCTAGCATTTAGAACAACAAAGCAGAGACAAAAGCAGCCACTTGGACTGGGCTTCAAAGACTGGTGTGTTAAACACTTGCAGAAAGACATTCTTTGGACTCGTGATCATTCGAAATAGCGTGAAAGAAGAATTAGGGAGGAAGTTGAGGAGGAGGAAGGCAGAAGAGAAGAAGAAGAGGAAGCCAAACACACAAAACTGTCAACCTGATGATACCACAGCAACATGAAAGGGAGGGAGAATTTCATTGAATTTCAGTTTAATCTTCTGGGTTCATCTCCTCATTCTGTCGTCCTCGTGTCTTCCTGTCAGCGGAGCAGCCCACAGATACGTGCTCCACTGTTGCTTTTTGAATTAACGATAATTCAACACAGGTCAGCTGGTGTCCTGTTGCTCCAAATGACCTGATGCTCCGAGTAGATGTGCTGACTAAGCAGCAAGAAAGGGCCCATCTTTAGCCAGAACTCCACTCTGTCTCTCATCAGGTGGCTCAGTTCAGTTCCTGTACCAAATCTAAAACTCTGGCAGCCCAGTTTTAGGCCCTCTGGATCAGGGCTACTGGCACCGAGATCTAAGAGCCTGTACACAATATAATGTGAAATAATAAACTTCCTCAAAGTATCAGTTCTGTAAGTCAGAGCCAGTTATGCATGTGGTTTAAGAAGGCTTTTGTTTAAAAAATTAGTGGCAGATTGTTAGGGACACGTCATTATGAAAAGCAGATCAAACATATCTCCAGTTCTATGTATTTGAACTTTACTCGATTACAGTCGCACCTTGGACAACAGAGGGCACCAGCTGTATTTTCTCTGGATGTATTACACGAGGATGAGGAAACACCACGCTCTGCTATTCAAAGAAGCAGATTAGTGGTTTGAATAAGGCTATCCTCAGTGGAAAAAGTCTTCAGAGTAACATTGTAAAGACGTAGAGAGACAACGCACATTCCTTAGTCTCCTACTTCAAATGAACATGATTTAATCATGCAAATAGAAGAAATAAAAATTGAAGTCTTTTGAACTAGGCTGTCTGACAAGTCTCTGTGTGTGGGAGATATGGAGGTATTGTTTTTCATTACATTTGTTTTAATTTTTTTAATGCAAGCGCAAAAATGTGCTTTGAATTTAAAAGGGAAACAGGAGACATTTTGACATATCTTCCAGTAACTCAACCTCGGTTTTAAATGCTACTGCAGCAAGAACAGGGTGTTTTCCCTTCTAATTATTTTACCAGTCCCACTTGCTTACTCTTTGAGTGATTAATCAAAGTTAAGAAAAGCCAACCATCAACTGGGGCATGTTTCGCATTTCCTCCTGCTGGTGGAGGATCCGTCTAGGGCCAGGCTGCTTGGCCTTATTACAAGTTAATTGAAACCTTGTTTAGAAATACCAAGGTCAACATTTCCAGCCATGTTATCCCAATTAGTCTGCAATGAATCCTTTTAAACAGGGGGTATTGGGTGGCTGACCCAATGTGCTACTTGAATTCCCGGCGGGACACCCACATTCAGAGCCTGGGAATGAGAGAGGGTGACTGTAGGGAGAGACACCAGGGAGAAAGGTTTTAGAGAGGGAGGGTTCTAGGTACTGCTGATGCCTTGTGTTTCCATTTGCAGTGTGAGTTCAGTGCAAGACCTTATTCTGAGTGAAATCCTTTTTTTAATACACCTCTAACCAATTCTGAATCATTGCAATCATGTTTGTTTTAATGGAAAATTTGATAAAATTTTCATATAAATTAAAATCTACAAAAGACAAGCACTAAGGCCAAAACATCCCCGTGTCATCTCGACCTTTCAAATCTGACTCAGCTGCCTCGTCTGAAAAATAAATGCAAAAAATACCACCATAAAACAAAAAACTGAAACAGTATTTGTTTATATAACTAAGGAGAACTGGAGGCAAACATGTGCCATAGAGATTGTCATGCAGAGTTTTATTCCAAGCAAAGGCTTCATCAGCTGATTTCACTGATTAGAGAGGAGGAAAGAAGGGAAAGTAATCATTGAAATCAGCTGGTCAGAATGAAAACCAGCACACTCGCAGCCCTCAGTGGCACATGATCGCACACCATTGTTATGCAGTGTGAAACAGGTTTTTCACACGCTCTCCATATTCTTGCAAACAGAAACGCCGATATGTATTAAGTATGTGGTCATGTGACATTCTTGTCATATCGGCATTATAATGATTAAAGAACAATACAAACCATATTTTCCTAGAAGCTCAGATTTATTCAACATGGGGCTAAA